>NC_064824.1:97091857-97418107 GCF_024166365.1 Elephas maximus indicus
CATTACCCTAAGCACTTTCTACCCAGCCAAATGATTACTATTAACTCACTTTATTATATAAATTAAGAGTAATATTTTTTAGGTAAAAAGTAAACTTATTCTTATAAGATCAAAGCTATTCTTAACTATCACTAAAAAGAAAACAAGTATTTTTATTCATGTATGCATTGGCATTTGTCATAAAGAAATTGATGTGATGCTTATCTAATAAAGATTGCCATTCGTCAGTGAATCAGTTCATGTTTTCCATAAAGGCTTCACTCAAATATAAAAGAAATGGATGAAGTTAGGGCTACGTGTGTGCTATAGATATTTGAGACTTGTTGTTGTCAGTTGCCATCAAGTTGATTCTGACTCATGTTGACCCCATGTGACAAAGCAGAACTGCTCTCTAGAGCTTTCTTGGCTGTAATCTTAACGGAAGTGGGTTGCTAGGCCTTTTTTCCATGGTATTTCTGGGTGGTTTTGAACTTCCAATATTTAGGTTAGCAGTCAAGTGCAAATAAGCTATTTGAAAATAAAGAATGAAAGCTATATGACTCTATCATTGAAATATCTACTGATCTATAGAAGTGATTCATGCACACACACAATTTGTCATCAGTCTTTCTTTTGAGGTACTCACAATTTAGTTGTTCTGTCCCTGGTTTCATTAGCATCAGTATAGAATTCAATAGAAAGCACAAAACTTGAAAATGCTGTTAACCTGTTGCCGTCGAGTAGATTCTAACTCATAGCGACCCTCCAGGACAAAGTAGAATTGCCCCACTGGGTTTCAAAAGAGTGACTGGTAGATTTGAACTGCCAGCCTTTTGGATAGCAACCACAGCTCTTAACCACCACACCATCAGGGCTCAAAAATGCCACTGGACACACCATTAGATCCATTCACAGCAGCATGATAATTTTGTTATGGGACCTATGGGTTTAGTGTGGGGTTAGAGTGTGTTTTAGTTTTAGCCATGTGTGAATTGGTGAAGCACATGCCCTCTGGAGTTAACCTACCTATCTTAGAATCTTGATTCTACCACCTACTAACTGTGTGACCTTGCATGAGTAGCTTGGCCTCAAAGATCAATCTCTTAAAGATGTGAGGCTTTAAATACATTTGAAGAGCCTAGTGTGCTCTATAAGTAATCAATGAGTATTTGTTTGTAAAATGAGCAGGACAAGGATTTACTGAGCACCTATTAAGTGCCAGATATTGTTTTAGCTTTTAGGTGAATAATCAGTATATAATCAATTATAGCTAACAGATTTTGATTGCTTTCCATGTGCCAGTAAGTAAAATGCCTTATACGAATACCTTGGAGTTAGATATGACTTAAAATTCAGAATTTGCAGGATGTTAAAATAATACAATTCTTACAGAATATATAATATCCCCAGGTGGCCTAGGGTCAAGACTCCATAATCAAGCACATTAACTGTTCTGCAGTTGAACATATGAACACTCACACTAAGTGGGATAAAGTCTATAACTAGCTTCACATCAGTTCTTGCCAAGTTTTCCAAATAACTGAATTTGCTCCAAATTCAATAAATGATTTTAAGTTTTCAGAACATTTTGGATTTCATCATAGTTGTGTCCCAATTCAGCTCATTTAATCATCATAGCAAACCTATGAGGTTGGTGCTATTACTGTTGCCATTTTAGATTGAAGGAAATGGAGACACAGTGAGATTAAGTAACTTGTCCAATTTTACCCAGATAGGAAGAAGCAAACCAAGGCACTCTGGTTCCAGAATACGTCTCTGAACTAAATGATGTCAAGGATAAATAAGAGAGAGTAATAGAAGCACAGAGAGGCACAGGTGGTTCAGTAGCAGAATTCCCACCTTCCATATGGGAGACCTAGGTTTGATTCTCAGCTAGTGTACTTCACGCACAGGTACCACCTGTCTGTCAGTGGAGGCTTTCTTGTTGCTATGATGCTGAACATGTTTCAGTAGAGCTTCCAGACTAAGATGGACTAGGAAGAATGGCCTGGTGATCTACTTCTGAAAATCAGCCAGTGAAAACCTAATGAATCAGAGCAGTCTGATCCCGTTGTTCATGGGGCTGCCAAGAGTCAGGGCTGACTCAATGGCAGCTAAAAACAACAACAACAAGAGAAGCACAGGAAACTCAGAGCCCTTTGGGCAAGGCAGACACACAGCTGATAGATACAGCACAGAGGTGCCCACGGTGCTGTGGGACCCAAAGTGGGTTGCAGAAGACCTAGGGCGGGGGTCGGGGGTGGTGTACAGTGTACCACAAATCAGACTGTGGCATCTCTGAATAGCTAAGAGTCTAAAATTAAACTTATAGTCTATTCAATTCCTGGTGGTATTAGTTTTGTAGAGTTAGAATCTTAACTTGTAAAAGGTACTCTAATATTTGTTTTAAACAAATCCTGGAATTCCATTGCTGACAGAGCAGACCAGAAAACTCGAAGCATGTGAGAGCAGCCAAGTTAAATATTGTATCTCGTTTTAAGGAGTTAATCCCCCACGGTCTTCAACCTTTGTTCTTTGCTCCCAAAGGCAGCGACATATGATGTTTATCTTGCCAAAAATAGTTAACAGTCATCTAGAAGCTCTCTGCTGAGTGGGCCAACCCTCTCTGACCTTTTTGACTAGGCCAACTCCTGTTACGTTAACCTCTGACTTCAGTCCTCTTAATGGCAATACTCCCCAGCACTGTAATCTCCCTCCCACTGTGTTCTCTCAGGCAAATATTTACTACTGAGGTTTCACAATTTATTTTTCAAACAAAGTGGCAGGGACCACCCCATGCCACCACATCCTCATTTTGTATTAGAACCCATCATTCTCAAGATATAATTTTACCAGAACAAATGTGCTTTAGGGACTTTTGACATTAGATGAAGGCTTGACTTCCTATCAAAACCAAACCGGGACCTTGTCAGCTTCAAGATGGATATAAACAAGAAATGCAAGCCTGTAATTGGTGATGGAAATCAGATAAGACCTCTTTAAATACAACCATTGATACAAAAATGTGAACTCGAATTACCTTTGATTAAGTCACTTAAGAAAATAAAGCTGGGGTGGGTTTAAAAGAAAAACCCCGAACGCACTTGCAAACAAGATCTTGTAGCTTTCCAGCCTCTCAAAGGCAAGCTGAAGAAAATTAAAATCAGAACCAAAGGCTTATGAAATGAAACAGAACTTGAAATAGCGTTCCCCTTAACTCTTCACCTTTTTTAAGTCCTAACAACGACAGGGTCCAGCGATTGTTCTTTTAGAAGCCACAGTGTGTTCAGATTCCTACGCAATTGGTGTCCAAATATCTATGTAAAGTCCATCTTTGTAGTTTAACTTCTCTAAGAGCTGAGAGAAATTCTGTCAACCAGTGGCAGAAAAGCAATCAAAAACTGCCTGATATTATTCATTCCATAATAATCTTTATCCCTGATAAGTTGTTGTACAGAGATAGACTTTTCTACTGTGAGAGTCTCCATCACTTATATACTTCTCTCTAGAAGTAAAATACAAAAGGGGCTGCTACCTCCTGTCTCATGTTTTATTCTTTGTTTTAAGCTTCACAGCAATACACTATTATTCATAATCCTTAAAAATGATTTTCCCATGTATTGGTGTGAAAGAAATAATAATTCAATCTTCAAAATTTAATCAGATTAAAAAAAAAAAAACTCTGTCCCAAACTGTTTGCATTTGACTACTAACTTAAAGGTTGGCAGTGCAAACCCAGTCTGCAGTGCCACAGAAGAGAAGCCTGGCAATCTGCTTCCATTAAGATTACAGCCAAGAAAAGCCTATGGAGAAGTTCTACTCTGTAATACACGGGGCTGCCATGAGTCAGGATTGACTAGAAGGCAATGGCTTTTTTGTTTATTTTAAGAGAACTTTGTAGCATTCTTTTAATAATTGTCTAACATGCTTTTGGAAGGAGGCAGGATGAAAAATAAGTAAGATCTTATTTCAAATTATTAGAGTTTATTAGTTAACAGATATGTAGGTAAATATGGGAAGAAAACAAATATAAGAAAATTTAAGTTCTTTGGACTTTTTAGCATTTGAGTATTGTTTTCCTATAGTTATGTTATAAAAGCCAAATCCTGTTATTCCATTTGGGTTCTATTTTAGAAGAAATTAGGAATATTCTACAATACATATGTAACTTTTCAAAGTCTGCTTCAGGCTTCATAGACAATACTAAATAGAAATCTTACGTATTTAAAAAAGAAAGAAAGGAAATGACAGTATCTTTTAACAGATGGCATCTAACTGTTAAGCTGAAATTTTGATACTATAGGCTATATTTAGAGTGTTACTTTGAAAATAGTAAATGTTCCATTACCTACCCTCACCATTTTTAACCCCTACTGGTAGCCCAAGTTATTATACATTTATATTTATTATTAGAAATAATTATATGTTATACTTCAATAGACACATATATTTATGGAGCAATTTTCTATCAGATTGTAATTACATTTCCACAAAGTACTGATGTATTGCAATTTTTGTGGGGAAGAACATAACATCACTTTAGAACTTCCTCAGAATTACATATAAACGCGTTTCCAGGCTTATTTTTTATATACAACTGTGAGCAGGGTATCAGGAAACACAGATTATGAACAAATAAAATGTGATTCTCTAAATAACAAAGTACATTTGTTGAGTTGTACTTTAATATTTACAAAGAAAAGGAGTTTTGTTTCTTTTTTCTTTCCCTTAAAATTTTTTTTTTTTTTTTAACATCAGAGACATTATTAAGTTATTGTATCACAGCCTTCTGCTTTCCTTGGGGCTACTGTTGACATGATACTAGGAGAAAGGATGGAAAGGAGAAAACACTTAATGTAGTATGTATTTCTTAGAGATTTGGCGGAGTTAAATAGTCACTCTACTAGACTATTACCCAGATTCCTTACCCTACCACATCTCCTGGATTAAGGAGATGGTCAAAGGAAATGTGGAACTATTGTTGGGTTACCTCTTTGGCATTTTTCCCTACAAAATATGAACATTGGCAAGGACATCCCTCCCCAAGGGTAGCGTGAAAAGAATATGTTAATCTTCTTAAGGTCATTTTCAGTTTTATTCTATGGAAAAATACAGGTGTTATATTAAAAATATCAAAGAGTTTGTGTATCTCTCATTACACACTATTAAATGTGATTATTCAAATAGTTAATAAGATCTTAATCAAACCTCTAGCCAATTAAATTTGAATAAGTAGTTTTAATACTAGTGAGGGACACTATTGGTATATTGAGAGTATGACAAAGGGAGTGAATTTTTTTTTTTAATGAAAACAAGCTTTGAAATTTATTATTTTTTTTTAACGAAAGGTCCTGGGTGTGCCCCTAATGACCACAATAAGGATTCTTATCTGGAATATAATCAATCCATGTCAAGTACTACTTTATTACACATCTCTGCAAATCTGTTCTGCTTAAACTAATATAAAATCTCTAGGAACTAAAATAGTTCCAAACCACACAGTTATGGAAAAGTTTTCTTCTGCTTCTTTTTTTTTTTTTTTAAAGAACTATTTACAATAGGAAGATATCTTTAGAATTCTCTATTGAAATACAACTGTGTGCACAACTGAACTCCAATTGGTCCCTTTGTGCAGATAAAACTAAGTTTTTTTTTTTTTTCGTTTCTCTCCCCAAATTGTTATTGTATTTGTGCTCAAAGACTGATTGTGGGAAAAATTGCATTCTCTACCATAAAAATAAAAAGAAAATATAATAAAACACTAATTGGTCATTGATGATTGAAGCAACAACTGTACAGTGCCAGTCAGACACGTCTCGTGATTGATCTTTGTACTCTGCTCAAACTACAGTGTTTTTTTCATAAAACAAATCCTACATTATAGAGTTCTTATTTTATGCCAGCTCTCTTTATTCTCAGGTAAGCAATACTACCAGTTATGAAGGCTATTAAAGTTACCTTTTTGTTCTACAATTCTACCATCAATAAAAGGTCACTGAGAGTAAAGATGAAAACGCATAATCTTAGAAATATAAGAGTGAGAGGTTAATTCCATAGGTTTCAATGTTAAGAATATTGAGACATATATATGGTTCACAAGAATTGGATCACAGTAGAAGAGAAGGCTAATTTGCTGGTAAATGTGTCTTTAAACTTAGTCATCTCAGACAAAACTAGTAAATTTGAGCCAGCATCTAGAGTTTTTGCATTATGTTCACCTCTTCAATTACGCCTCTTACAAGTCTGTCAGATTATTTAAGGATCGATTAGATCTCTCATAACATCGCGCACAGAAGGAAAGAAAGATTAAGTCACTACCAGAGTAACCACTTGTCTATTTTACTTACATGAATTTTTATATATTACCCTGTTAACTTCTTTATTCGTATATCTGCTTGCAAAAGATTAGGACACGCTCATGTTAAAGGATGAGGTAAAAATCCTGTGAGGATTTTAAAATGGGATTTGGGGAGCTGCTAATCTAAAAACGCATTCTTTTTGGGCTGCAAGCATTAAAACAGGCATAGTAAGTACTCAGAAAATGTGTAACTTGTTTACTGATTCACCTTTGAGAATTCCTCAAAAAAAAAATGTGGCTTACAGTTAAATTTTCAATACTTTTTAGAATGACAAAAGTTCTTCAGTTGGCTTCAGGAAGAAAAGCACCATGGATTTATTTTTGTGTTATCTCTGAATCTACATTGCTTTGTACATGATAAATATATAATAAATCCTCATTTAATAAAATGGCTAAGTAATACCATATTGACTCTCATTGTCTAGTTTATTTTATCTGCTTCCCTATGAATCTGTTTTTGCTTTGCTTCTTCATACACTTACTCAGTAAACTACATGAATATGTACTATATTGATATGTACTACTCGAATAACATAGTATTTAAAAAGGCAAGTTTTGCACTTGGACTGTTGTTGTTCTAATTGCCAACTCTGGCTTTAACTTATGGAGACCTTATGTATAATAGAACAAAATGTTACCCAGTCCTGTGCAATCTTCACAATCATTGGTATGTTCGAGTTGGTTGTTAGGGCTATTATGTAGTGCCTTTCAACCTAGGGGATTCATTTTTCAATGTTATACCTTAAAACTGAGGTGCCTGGCACGACTAAAGTGGCTGACACAGGTCTGAACCAAACTCCCCCTTTGCCTTAAATCCTGTTTATGCTTTCAGAATACATGTACCCCTCAGGCGAATAATTATGAGATTATGCTTACTTATCATTCATAAAAATATTCTGTTCTCAGAAATAATGTATGCCAAAGTTATAGTTTGTGGTTAAGCAAGTGATAAGAGTGTTCCAAAAAAGAATGATGTATGTTCACCAAGTCACCATTTATAAATGGCAAACTATCCACCATGGACCTTGCCTGATGGAATACACAGGAAACAAATTGACTACATCTGTGGAAAGTGATGATGGAAAAGCTCAATATCATTAGTCAAAACAAGGTCGACTGTGGAACAGGCCATCAATTGCTCCTATGAAAGTTCAAGTTGAAGCAGAAGAAAATTGGAACAAGTACATGAGACCCAAAGTATGACCTTCAGTATATTACACCTGGAATTAAAGGCCATCACAAGAACAGAGTTGACACACTGAATACTAATGACCAAAGATCAGACAAGTGGTGGGATGACACCAAAGATATCATACATGAAGAAAGCAAGAGGTCATTAAAAAGACAGGAAAGAAAGAAAAGACCAAAATGTATGTCAGAAGAGTCTCTGAAACTTGTTCATGAATGTAGAGTAGCTAAAGCTAATGAAAGAAATGATGAAGTAAAATAGTTGAACAGAAGATTTCAAGAAGACAAAGTAAAGGATTATAATGAAATTTGCAAAGCCCTAGAATTAGAAAACCAAAAGGTAAGAACATGGTCAGCATTTCTCAAGCTGAAAGAACTGAATCAAAAATCCAAGCTTCAAAGTTGCAATACTGAAGAATTCTACAGGGAAAATATTAAACGGCACAGAAGTATCAAAAGAAGATGGAAGAAATACAGTATCAATGTACCTAAAAGAATTGGTTGTTGTTCAACCAATTCCTGAGGTAGCATATGATCAAAAACCGATGGTACCGAGGGAAGAAATCCAAGCTGCACGGAAGGAATTGATGAAAAATAGGCTCCAGGAATTGATGGAATACCAATTGAGATGTTTCAACAAACAGATGCAGTGCTGAAAGTGCTTGCTAGTATATGCCAAGAAATTTGGAAGACAACTACCTGGACAACCAAATGGAAGAGATCCATATTTGTGCCCATTCCAAAGAAAGATGATCCAACAAGATGTGGAAATTACCGAACAATATTAATATCACACACAAGTAAAATTTTGCTGAAGATCATTCAAAAGCAGCTGCAGCAATACATTGACAGGGAATTGCCAGAAATTCAAGCCAGATTCAGAAGAGGACACGGAACAACGGATATCATTGCTGATGTCAGATGGATCCTGGCCGAAAGCAGAGAACACCAGAAACATGTTTACCTGAGTTTTATTGACTATGCTAAGGCATTCGACTGTGTGGATCTTAACAAATTATGGATACCATTGCAAAGAATGGGAATTCAAAAACACTTAATTGTGCTCAGGAGGAACCTCTACATAGATCAACAGGTAGTCATTTGAACAGAACAAGGGGATACTGCATGGTTTAAAGTCAGGAAAGTTGTGTGTCAGGATTGTATATTTTCACCATACTTATTCAGTCTGTATGCTGAGCAAATAATCCAAGAAGCTGGACTATATGAAGAAGAACAGGGCATCAGGATTGGAGGAAGACTTATTAACAACCTGTGATATGACTCAACCTTGCTTGCTGAAAATGAAGAGGATTTGAAACACTTGTTGATGAAGATCAAAGACTATAGCGTTCGCTATGGATTACACTTCAACATAAAGAAAACAAAAACCCTCTCATGATAAATGGAGAAAAGATTTAAGTTGTCCAGGATTTCATTTTACTTGGATCCACAATCAATGCCCATGGAAGCAGCAGTCAAGAACTCCAAAGACACACTGCATGGGCAAATCTGCTGCAAAACACCTCTTTAAACATTTAAAAAGCGAAGATGTCACTTTTAAGGGCTAAGGTGCACCTGAGACAAACCATGGTGTTTTAAATCACCTCAGATGAGTGCAAAAGTTGGACGATGAATACGGACGACTGAAGAATTAATGCCTTTGAATTATGGTGTTGGCAAAGAATATTGAATATAGCATGGACTGCCAGAAGAACGAACATATCTGTCTTGGAAGAAGTACAGCCAGAATGCTCCTTAGAAGCAAGGATGGTGAGACTATGTCTCACATACTTTGGACATATTATCAGGAGGGATCAGGCACTGGAGAAGGACATCATGCTTGGTAAAGTAGAGAGTCAGTGAAAAAGAGGAAGACCCTCAATGAGGTGGATTGACACAGTGGCTGCCACAATGGGCACAAGCATGGCAATAATTGTATTTGTTTCCTTCTGTTGTGCATAGGGTTGCTATGAATCAGAATCGATTCAATGGTGCCTAACAACAACAAGGTAAATAACCTCTTAGAATTTAAGCTCCACATTCTTGAGTCAAAGTTTTTCAAATTTTATTATGAATCTGTTCTTTTCTTGCAAGTAAAAGTTTGTTGTGACTACCTCAGTATGAGGTATGCTAAATCCAAGGAAGCAGCTGATTTTCTTAATATAACTCTGGCTCCCTACATAGCCAGGAACTATGGGTCTGGGTCTCATTTGTATTTGGACTTTTGTTTGAGCTCCATAATGACATTTTGTTAAATCAGTGGCCACTTTGGAGTTCTCTTGGTTAATTTTAATTTAGAGAACCAAGACTCCCAGGTTAATAGTTCTTGCAAGTATGCCAATTTGTTCAGTTTGTTTGTTTCTCTGTTGGTTTGTTTGTGAGTAGTTAAAGCTGGTTAAACAAAATGCTAATTATCGTCAAGAATTTAAGATCCTCGTTGAAGCTTACTAGCCTGAACTCCCAGATTTATACCAACTATATGATAAGTAGGCAGAGGAAAGTCCTTCTAATTTAAGAATGAAATATTTGGTTCAAGCCATAAAGAAGCAAGAAATGGAAGGCTCACTAGACTGGGGAAATTTAGGCTCCCATATATAACAGCTTTTTGAGTACCCAGCACTTAGAATACCCAGTGCAAAGCAAGAGAAACAGAGTAAAAATCCCCTCATGATAGCTTATGTTAATGCAGTCTTGAAGAAACATTAGAGGCCATCTCTGGAATTCTCTAATAACTGCTCCCACCAAAATAATCAAGCAGCTGTAATAGTAAGGGGAGGTCTAAAATAGGAGGGGTTGCTTCTGTGTTATGAGGCAACCAGGCTAGGCCTATGCTGCTTGTACTTGATTAAGACTGAAGAATTAAGGGAAACAACCTTGCAGACAAGGCAGCTAAATAAGCTGCTTCTCTAATTACTTTGTGATGAATAGGAAACCCTGATGGTGTCGTGGTTAAGTGCTACGGCTGCTAACCAAGAGTTCAGCAGTTCAAATCCACCAGGTGCTCCTTGGAAACTCTATGGGGCAGTTCTACTCTGTAGGGTTGCTATGAATCAGAATTGACTCAACAGCAGTGGGTCTGGGTTTTTTGGGGGAATGATGAATAAGGAAAGAGATTTTCCAAATTTGTTTACTGATGACTCTAATTTTTATGAATTAATTTTAGAAAGACTTTTAAAACACATTTGATTAATAAGTTTGCCCCCCCCCCAGGACACTAGTTTAGCATTCATGTTGAAAAACACTGTAAGTTGAATATACCAGAAATAATTTGAAATTTTAGTGATCACTTTGGAAAAATGAATTCCCATTTGCACTGTCTTTTCTCTTCTCTAAGGTTGGCAGTTCAAATCCGCCAGGCACTCTTTGGAAACTCTGTGGGGCTGTTCTACTCTGTCCTGTAGGGTCGCTGTAACTTTTGTTTGATACTCGGTTTTAGTTAAAAATCCCTCTGAGACTGTAGCAAATTAATACATTGATCCAAGACCTGTTTTTCTGTTGATTTAGGTCAATCTCATCCAAAAAAAGTTTACATTTTAAGAAACTGGATTTTTTATGTTATATTATGTTGTATAAGCTTAGTTTTTTAGCAGGCCTCATAGACCAATGAATTTACATAATTTTTGTGCTTCATTTTGTTCTAACAGCTTGCCTCTAGTCTAGAGCACTACTTCTGTTTTGTTATCAAATTGAAGGCCATGGTTGGTGTTTTTTTCATAGGACTGTCTAAAAACTCAATTCTTTTTTTCAAGAAAACTACTTCTTGTTCTGAGAAACTTTGATATAAATCAGTCTATTTGAAAAATGCACTGAAAATGAATGAGTTGTTTTTAATCAGTATAACAAAGCCTTAACAAAAACAAATTATTCTAAATTGTTTCTCTAAAGGATCCTATAAAACATGCAAAAGACAGGGTTATGAAAATGTAATAATTTTCTCTCTATTGAATTATTAAATTAAATTAGAATATTTCTTCAAAGAATTTGCTCTGATTAGTTTACTAATATAAGCAATTATATAAATCGAATAGTCCTAATATTCCTAGGAATTAGTGAATATGAATTCATTCTGATTGTTTTTATGTTTTGTAATATGTCAACTTAAAAGCAGCTTTTTTTTTTAAGTAACTTAAGCTAAATTAAATACATGAAATTTGTTAAAACAAAAAATAGTAATTTTGTTCTAAAATGAAAAAAAAGATTGGTTGTTCCAAGATAAAAAAAAAGAAAAGCATAGAACCAAGATGAAAAACAGAAAAACATAGAAAAGGATTTAAATGGATATGAAAAGTTGTACAAGGTTAGAGAAAAAGTTGAAGAAGTTTAGAGGAAAGTTAAAAAGAAAGCTAAGAAGAAGATAGATTTTTATAAGAGGGAAAAAAATAGTTTTGTCTTGAAATTGAATATCTGGTTATGCCATGGTATGAAAAATAATGGAAACTGAACTTGAACATAAATAGTAAGTTGTAGAAGGTTTGAGAGGAAGTGAAATTTATTTGCTTTGGTTTATAATAGCAGCAAATAATAGATGAGAGAGAGGCAGAAAGACAAAGATGAGGTTTAAAATGAAAGAACTGTTTAAGTAGCTGAAGAACCAGATAACTAGAAAGAAAGTTTGTTAAAGATTTTTGTTTGGTAAAAAAATACAGATTATATTTTTTTATAATCAAGTTTCTTGTTTATTGCAACTGAAAGTTTAATGGGTTAATTCATAAAAAATTTTGAAGGCTTTAATGTCAAATAGCATATAAAACAAAGCATTTGGTTTCTCCCTATTAAAATAACAAAATTTTCCTTACTTACTGTGTTAAAGAATTAATTCTATTTTCTGTGCAATCTGCCTTGAAGGTAAGGGTTCACCAAAATAAATTCCTGGAAGATATTTTCATCTAGAGTTTGTTTTCTTTTTTTTTTAATTGATTTTATTTGACTTTACATTAGTTTTGTAATTAATTCCCATCTATCTTTCACTTTTAAGAATTATTATTATAAGCTTTTAAAATTACCATTTGCAAAAAATTTTACTTTACTGACTCACTGAAAATTCTTGACCAAAATATTTCAACAAAAATGGACTATATCAGATTTATGAAAAGACTAAAACACCACTGTGGACTAGCCAGCCTTCTAGAGAACTAAAGATCATTTGAAGATGCCCCTATGGCCAGAAGCAGATGACATCTGAATTAGACAACTAATCCTAAGATTGTGAATCAAGACTTCATGCATCTTGCTGGAAGTTTTTGGACTTTTCTTTATAATTGTATTATTTTTTATGTTATTAGCCTTGCTCCATTGTTGTGGTCTCCTTCCTTAGTTATTTTATTTATAATGAAATTCTATTTAAGTTTGATGGTTTTTCTTTCTGTGATCACTTCTAACACTTAGAGAGAAAATACTTTTGTTAAAATAGTCCAATCTAATGCTGATTAGTTACTTGATACTTTTAATTACTTAATGATGTTCATGCTTCATTGCATTCTTTATTACAGACAGTTAAGGATTGAATTGTGTCCCCCCAAGGTCCCAAAATATGTGTCATCTTGGCTAGGCTATGAGTCCTACTATTGTGTGGTTGTCCTCCATTTTGTAATCTGATGCTTTTATCCCATACATTGTAAATACTGACCTCTGTTTTTTTTTTTTATGATGTTAATGAGACAGGGTTAGAGACAGTTATGTTAATGAGGCAGGACAAAATTTACGGGATTAGGTTGTATCTTGAGTCAATTCTTTGAGATATAAAAGAGAAAAGTCAACAGAGAGAGAGAGACCTCCTACCACCAAGAAAAACAGCCAGGGGCACAGCACATCCTTTGAACCTGGGGTCCCTCTGCTGAGAAACTCCTAGATCCAGAACAAGATTGATTACAAGGACTGTCCCTCAGATTCAACAGAGAGAGAAAGGCTTCCCCTGGAGCTGGCACCCTAAATTTGGACATCTAGCTTCCTAAACTGTGAGAAAATAAATTCCTGTTTGTTAAAGGAATTTGTAGTATATCTGTTATAGCAGCACTAGATAACAGACACAGACTAGATCGATTATCTTGATTATTGTAATAACCGTCTTTGACTAATCGAATATTATATGAATTATTTCTCTAACATTTATAATCAAGCTTTTGTTTTGCCAGCAATGTATAAAATTATGTACCTTAAAGAAACCAAAATTTTAAGGAACACCAGTTTCACACCTTGGGCTAGTCTTTTGGAAATGCCATGTCTTTTCTCCAAATATGGCTTTGCTCTACACATGCCCTAACCAGAAGATACAGAAGCAGAGTGTCAGGCCTAAGCCATGGTGAAACAGGGTGTCTTTCTATGATATAAGTACACAATAAAAATACCCATAGAGCATTCAGTCCATGAAGAAGAAAGCACTATTATAATTGTGATCAAGGAATCTGTATGGAGATTCATGATCAGAAGAGTGGTACATGTAAGGACACCTTAAAATTGAGGTTCCTGGGATGATTAAAGTGACTGACATAGATCTGACTAAAACTCCCCCTTTGCTCTAAATCTTGCTTCTGCTTTCAGAATACACGCACCCCCCTCCATAGGTGAACACCTATGTGGTTATGCTTACTTATGATTCATAAAAATGTTCTGCTCTCAGAAAGAATGTATGACAAATTTATGTTGTTGTTATTAGGTGCCATCAAGTCAGTTCTGACTCAAAGTGACCCTATGTACAACAGAACAGAACACTGCCTAGTCCTACACCATCCTCACAATCATTATTATGCTTGAGCCCATTGTTGCAGCCACTGTGTCAATCCATCTCACTGAGGGTCTTCCTCTTTTTCACTGACTCTTTACTTTACCAAGCATGATGTCATTTCCCAGGGACTGAGCCCTTCTGATAACATGTCGAAAGTATGTGACACATAGTCTCATCATCCTTGCTTCCAAAGAGCATTGGGTTCCCATAGTGCCTGTGGCCCCTCTTACAATAAAGACCTGAAAAAATAAGTGAATTGATCATATGTGACAATCCAGGATCCCTGAACATCAAAGGCAAAGTTGAAGAACCAAACTGAGTGTCAGGGGGAGGGAGAGACAGTTCAGAAGCAATTAGGTATTGCCAGACCTGATCCAGCGGGAACCAGCACCCCACAGGCCGGATCCACTGGCTCTAGTACAGTGAGGAAAGCGGTGGCATTTGGGATGTGTTTTCCACATTGGGGGACACAGAGCAACAGACAGTCCACTCACACCTCCAGAATCAGTGAAAAGCAGTGCTCAGATATGTACATGTGTCTAACCTACCACACAGATCAAAAAGCACCCCTTTGGGAAAAACCTCTCTCACTGTTACCTGCCCCATTCCCACTCTGCACTGGGTCCAAGATGGCTTCAGAGATTACTTCCCTTGATCTGGAACTAAGACCCGTCATGTGCCCTGAGCCATTCTCCTGGCTTTGGAGAGGGAACAAATTATCAAACAGGAAAAAATAATCTGTCAGCTCCCCTAAGTTGGGAACTCAGAGCAGAAACAGCTTATTTGCCTAGGGACAGACATAAAAGGTCAAAGGACTTTGAATGCATTTTAACCCTTCATAGACCTTTGTGGGCCCATTACAGCAGTGTAGGTCCTCATTAGCATAGTACCACAGGGTATATACCTGAAGTCTAACTTCAACTTAATCAGCTATATGGTAGAGAGGCAAGTTAGTAATATTTGACACCACTCTGCCTATTAAGCAGGGTCCTCATGTACCCATATCAGGGGCCTGAGGACTGGTGGATCCACCCATGCCACCTAAACACCCACCACAGGGGTCCAAGAATAAGTGGTGCCTTCCAGTCCTTACAGTCAACAACATTGGTTGCCCGTAGCCTGGCTGCAAATCCCACCCACCTAGGTGCTCTGGGAAACAGGGACATGCATTACTCACAGACACTCAGGGGTGGCTCTACGCCCCCTGCCTTACTCAGCACGTGACCCCCTACTGCAGCCAGGTACCTGTGTCTACAACAATCGCCCCTACCCATCTAGGACTGTAGGTGAGAGCTTCACCACACACTTGGTGACTGGCTCCCTGAACACATGATTTGAATTGATACAAAAAAGTAAATGAACTCCTGGGCTCAAATACCTAGTAACAGCTGTACCCACCTGGTGACAGGACATAAGAGCTTCGAAAGCACCAGTAAGCAAACTAGCTCACAGGAGCAGCCTATTTGGGCATGTCAAAACAAAACGCAATGAGAAGCTGGGACACAGTAAGCAAACATTAAATAAATACAATAACTTATTGATGGCTCAGCGACAACAGTCAATATCAAATCACATAAACAGAAAGACCATCATGGCTTCAGCAAGCTCCCACAGCAAATGATCAAGAAATCTTCCAGAAGAAGAGAACTTCCTGGAATTACTGGAGGTAGAATACAAAAGATTAATATACAGAACTCATCAAGAAATCAGAAAAGACATCAGTCAAAACGCAGAACAAGCCAAGGAGCACACACACAAAACAACAGAGGATCTTAAGAAGATTAAAGAAGAGCATAATGACAATTCAACAGGCTGCAACAATCCATAAAGAAACAGCAAACAGAAATCCAGGAGATTAAAAAATTTCAGAATTAGACAACAGAAAGTGATAGGAGCAGAACTGAGGCAATGGAAGTCAGAATTAGTGAGATTGAAGATAAAGCACTTCACACTAACATATTTGAGGAAAAATCAGATAAAAGAATTAAAAAAAATGAAGAAACACTGAGAATTATGTGGGACTCTATCAAGAGGAATAACCTATGAGTGATTGGAGTACCAGAACAGAGGGGGATAACAGAAAATACAGAGAGAATTGTTGAAGATTTGTTGGCAGAAAACTTCCCTGATATAGTGAAAGATGAGAAGATATCTATCCAAGATGCTCATCGAACCCCACACAAGGTAGATCCCAAAAGAAAGTCACCAAGACATGTTATAATCAAACTTGCCAAAACTAAAGATAAAGAGAAAATTTTAGGAGTGGCCAGTCATCTACAAAAGAGAGTCAATAAGACAAAGCTTGGACTACTCAGCAGAGACCATGCAGGCAAGAAGGCAATGGGATGACATATATAAAGTCTTGAAGAAAAAAAAAAATGCCAGCCAAGAATTATATATCAAGCAAAACTGTCTCTCAAATATGGCGAAATTAGGGCATTTCCAGACAGAGTTTAGGGAATATGCAAAAAACAAACCTAAATTACCAGAAATACTAAAGGGAGTTGTCAAATTAGAAAATAAATAATATCAGATAGTAACCCAAGACTAGGACACAGGACAGAGCAACCAGATATCAATCCAGATAGGGAAACACAAAAATAAATCAAAGCTGAAACACTCAAAATAGGGAAACAGAGACATCATTATGTAAAAGATGACAACATTAAAACAAAAAACAGGAACTAAATAATGTAGTTGTAGATCTTTCATACGGAGAGGAAGTCAAGGCAATATAAAGAAATAAAAGAGGTTTAAACTTAGAAAAATAGGGGTCAATATTAAGGTAACCACAAAGGAAGCTAATAATCTTACACATCAAAATAAAAAACAATAAAAACAAAGACTCAGCAAATACAAAATCAACAACAATAAAAAATATGAAAAGAAAATACATAAAGAGAAACAACTCAGCACAGAAAATTAAGTGGAACAAAGAAACTGTCAACAGTACACAAAAAGGACATCAAAATGACAGCATCTTAAAAAAAAAAAAAACTCATACCTATGAATAATTACACTGGAGGTAAATGGACTACATGCATGAATAAAGAGAAAGAGTGGTATGGTGGATAAAAAAACACAGCCCATCTATACGCTGCCTACAAGAGACACACCTTAGACTTAAAGACACAAACTAAAATTCAAAGGATGGAAAAAAATATATTGAGCAAACAACGATCAAAAAAGAGCAAGAGTGACAATATTAATTTCTGACAAAATAGACTTCAAAGTTAAATCCACCACAAAGGATAGGGAAGGACACTATATAATAATAAAGGGTCAATATACCAAGAGGACCTAACCATATTAAATATTTATGCACTCAATGACAGTGCTCCAAAATATATAAAGCAAACTCTAACAGCATTGAAAAGACAGATAGACAGCTCCACAATAATAGTAGGAGACTTCAACACATCACTTTTGGTGAAGGACAGAACATCCAGAAAGAAGCTCAATAAAGACATAGAAGATCTAAATGTCATAATTAACTTGACCTCATAGACATGTACAGAACACTCCACCCAACAGCAGCCAAGTATGCTTTCTTTTCCAATGCACATGGAGCATTCACCAGAATAGACCACATATTAGGCCATAAAGTAAGCCTTAACAGAATCCAAAGCATCAAAATATTACCAAGCATCTTTTCTGACCATGAAGCCATAAAAGCAGAAATCAATAACAGAAAAAACAGGGAAAAGAAATCAAACACATGGAAACTGAACAACACCTTGCTAAAAAACTACTGGGTTATAGAAGAAATTAAGGACAGAATAAAGAAAGTCACAGAATCAAATGAGAATGAAAGCACATTGTACCAGAACCCTTGGGACACAGCTAAAGTAGTGCTCAGAGGTCAATTTACAGCAATAAATGCACAAACCCAAAAAGAAGGGACAAAACAAAAGCATTAATCCTACAACTTGAGCAAATAGAAAGAGAGCAACCAAAGAAGCCCTTGGGCACCAGAAGAAAGCAAATAATAAAAACTAGAGGAGAATTAAATGAAAACTAGAAAAACAATTGAAAGAGTTAACAAGACCAAAAGCTGGTTCTTTGAAAAGATCAACAAAATCGACAAGCCATTGGCCAAACTGACAGAAGAAAAACAGGAGAGGAAGCAAATAACCCAAGTAAGAAATGAGATGGGTGATATCACTACAGATCCAACTGAAATTAAAAGAATCATAACAGAATACTGTGAAAAATTGTACTCTAACAAATTTGAAAGCCTAGAAGAAATGGACAAATTGCTAGAAATATGGTACCTACCTAAACTAACACAAAGAGAGGTAGAACAACTAAATAAACTTATAACAAAGGAAGAGATTGAAAAGGTAATTTAAAAACTCCCAACAACAACAACAAAAGCCCTGGCCCTGAGGTCTTCACTGCAGAGTTCTACCAAACTTTCAGAGAAGAGTTAACACCACTACTACTAAAGGTATTTCAGAGCATAGAAAAAGATGGAATACTCCCAATTCATTCTGAAGCCAGCATAACCCTGATACCAAAACCAGGTAAAACCATCACAAAAAAAGAAAATTACAGACCTGTATCCCTCATGAATTTAGATGTAAAAATCCTTAACAAAATTCTAGCCAATAGAATTCAACAATATATCAAAAAAAAAAAAAATTCACCACGACCAAGTGGGATTCATACCAGGTATGCAGGGATGGTTCAACCTTAGAAAAACAATTAATGTAATCCACCACATAAATAAAACAAAAGACAAGAACCATATGATCTTATCAATCGATGCAGAAAAGGCCTTTGACTAAGCCCAACACCCATTCATGATAAAAACTCTCAGCAAAATAGGAATAGAAGGGAAATTTCTCAACATAATAAGGTGCATTTATACAAAGCCAACAGCCAGCATCATCCTAAATGGAGAGAGTCTGAAAGCACTCCCCTTGAGAATGGGAACCAGACAGGGATGCCCTTTATCACCACTCTTATTCAACATTGTGCTGGAGGTCCTAGCCAGGGCAATTAGGCTGGAAAAAGAAATGAAAGGCACCCAAATTGGTAAGGAAGAAGTAAAAGTATCTCTATTTGCAGATGACATGATCTTATACACAGAAAATGCTAAAGAATCCACAAGAAAACTATTGGAGCTAATCGAAAATTGCAGCAAAGTACCAGGACACAAGATAAACATACAAAAATCAGTTGGAGTCATCTACACCAACAAAGAGAACGTCAAAGAGGTAATCACCAAATCAACACCATTTACAATAGCCCCCAAGAAGATAAAATACTTAGAGATAAATCTAACCAGAGACATAAAAGACCTATACAAAGAAAACTGCAAGACACTACTGCAAGAAACAAAAAGAGACCTACATAAGTGGAAAAATATACCTTGCTCATAGATAGGCAGGCTAAACATTGTGGAAATTCCAATGGCATTTTTTTAATGAAATGGAGAAACAAATCACCAACTTCATATAGAAAGGGAAGAGGCCCCAGATAAGTAAAGCCTTACTAAAGAAGAAGAACGAAGTGGGAGGCCTCCCACTAACTGATTTTAGAACCTATTATACCACCACGGTAGTCAAAACAGCCTGGTACTGGTACAACAACAATACATAGACCAATGGAACCGAATTGTGAATCCAAACGTAAATTCATCCACCTATTAGCAGCTGATATTTGACAAAGGCCCAAAGTCCATTAATTGGGAAAAAGACAGTCTCTTTAACAAATGGTGTTGGTATAACTGGATATCCATCTGCAAAAAAAAAAAATGAAACAAGGCCCATACCTCACACCATGCACAAAAACTAACTCAAAAATGGATCAAAGACCTAATATAAAATCTAAAGTGATAAAGATCATGGAAGAAAAATAGGGACAATGCTATGAGCCTTAATACATGGCATAAACAGAATACGAAATGTTACTAACAATGCACAAACACCAGAAGAGAAACTAGATAATTGGGAGCTCCTAAAAATGAAACACTTGGGCTCGTCCAAAGACTTCACCAAAAGAGGAAAAAGACAACCTACGGACTGGGAAAAAAATTTTGGCTACAACAAATTTGATGGGCATCTAATTTCTAAAATCTACAAGATACTGCAAAACCTCAACAATAAAAAGACAAATAACCCAATTAAAAAATGGGCAAAGGATACGAACAGGCACTTCACCAAAGAAGACATTCAGGCAGCTAACAGATACATGAGGAAATGCTCAGGATCATTGGCCATTAGAGAAATGCAAATAAATCAAAACTGCAATGAGATACCATCTCACTCCGACAAGGCTAGAATTAATCCAAAAAACACGAAATAATAAATGTTGGAGAGGTTGTGGAGAGACTGGAACATTTATACACTGCTGGTGGGGATGTATAATGGTACAACCACTTTGGAAATCAATTTGGCACTTCCTTAAAAAGCTAGAAATAGAACTACTGTACTATCCAGCAATCCCACTTCTTGGAATATATCCTAGAGAAAAAAGAGCCCTCACATGAATAAATATATGCATGCCCCTGTTTATTGCAGCACTTCTCACAATATAAAAAGATGGAAACAATCTAGGTACCCATCAACGGATGAATGGATAAACAAATTATGGTATATTCACACAATGGAATACTACCAATGATAAAAAACAACAATGAATCTGTGAAAGGTCTCATAACATGGAGGAATCTGAAAGTCATTATGCTAAGTGAAATTGGTCAGTTGCAAAAGGACAAATATTGTGTGAAACCACTATTATAAGAACTCAAGAAAAGGTTTAAACACAGAAGAAAACATTGTTTGATGGTTATGAGGGTGGAGGGAGGGAGAGAGGTATTCACTAACTAGATAGTAGACAAGACTTGTTTTAGGTGAAGGGAAGGACAGGACACAATACAGTGGAAGTCAGCACAACTGGACTAAACCGAAAGCTAAGAAGTTTCCTGACTACAGCCAAACACTTCGAGGGACAAAGTAGCAGGGGTGGGGGCCTAGGGACCATGGTTTCAGGGAACTTCTAGGTCAATCAGCATAACAAAGCTTATTAAGAAAATGTTCTGCATCCCACTTTGGTGAGTGGTGTCTCAGGCCTTAAAAGCTAGCAAATGGCCTTCTAAGTGCATCATTTGGTCTCAACCCACCCGGAGCAAAGGAGGATGAATACCAAAGGCATAAGGAAAACATGAGCCCAAGAGACAGAAAGGGCCACATAAACCAGAGACTCCATCAGCCTGAGACCAGAAGAACTAGAGGGTGCCCAGCTACCACCAATGACCGCCCTGACAGGGAACACAACAGAGAGTCCCTGACGGAGCAGGAGAATACTGGGGTGCAGAACTCAAATTCTAGTAAAAAGACCAGACTTGATGGTCTGTCTGACTGAGACTGAAGGGACCCCAGAAGACATGGCTTCTGGACTGTCTGTTAGCCCAGAACTAAAACCATTCCTGAAGCGAACTCTTCAGACAAAGCAGACGGGAGTGTAAGACATCAAATGATACTGGTGAAGAGTGTGATTCTTGGCTCAAGTAGATACATGAGACTAAATGGGCAGCTCCTGTCCAGAGGCAAGATGAGAAGGCAGAAGGGGACAAGAGCTGGTTGAGTATACATGGGAAATACAGGGTGGAGAGGAGAAGTATGCTGTCACATTGTAGGGAGAGCAACTAGGGTCACATAACAATGTGTGTATAAGTTTTTGTAGGAGAAACTGACTTGAACTATAAACTTTCTCTTAAATCACAATAAACAAACAAAAAAGGATTGTGTCATCTACATGTCACAGGTTGTTCACGAGTGTTCTTCCAATCCGGATGCCCTGTTCTTCTTCATATAGTCCAGCTTGTCAGATTATTTGCTCATCATGTAGATTGAATCAGTATGGTGAAAAGATACAATCTTGAGGCACACCTTTCCTGAATTTAAACCACACAATATCCTCCCTTTATTCTGTTCGAACAACTGTCTTTTCCTCATGAGCACAATTATGTGTTCTGAGATTCCCATACTTCTTCACGTTATCCAAAATTTGTATGATCCACGCAATTGAATGCCTTTTGATAGTCGATAAAACACAGGTAAACATCTTTCTGGTATTCTCTGTTTTCAGCCAGGATCCAGCTGACATCAGCAGCGCTACCCCCTGGTTTCACGTCTTCTTCTGAATCTGTCTTGAATTTCTGGCAGTTCCCTGTCGATGTATTGCTGCAGCCACTTTTGAATGATCTTCAGCAAAATTTTACTTGTGTGTGATATTAATGATATTTTTTTGGTAATTTCTGCTTTCGGTGGGATCACCTTTCTTTGAAATAGGCATAAATATGGATCTCTTCCAGTCAGTTGGCCAGGTAGCTGTCTTCCAGGCTGCTTGGCATAGATGAGTGAGTGCTTGCAGAGCTGCACATGTTTGTAGAAACATCTCAATTTGTATTCCATCAATTCCTGAAGCCTTGTTTTTTACCAATGTCTTCTGTGCAGCTTTAACCTCTTCCTTCATTAACATAGGTTCCTAATCATACGCTACCTCCTGAAATGGCTGAACATCCACCAATTCTTTTTGGTATAGTGACTCTGTGTATTCCTTCCATCTTCTTTTGATGCTTCCTACATGTATTTAATATTTCCCCCATAGAATCCTTCAATATTGAAACTCGAGGCTTGAACTTTTTCTTCAGTTCTTTCAGTTTGAGAAATGCCAAGCATGTTCATCCCTTTTGGTTTTGTAACTCCAGGTCTTTGCACGTCATTATAATATTTTATTCTTAGCATTTGCTTAACCATAAGCTATTGCAAAGTTATAGTTTATAGTAAGCAAAACCTAAGAATTTTCCAGAAAAAAATGACGAATATTCCCCAAAAAGATGTTCTCAGGAAACTGTTTACACCAAGTCTGTGTAACTGATATTATGAAAGGTTTACTTGAGATTCATATATAATCCCCATCCTTTCCTACAAAAATCCCTCTCCCTTTTGGGTTTCGTGGCACTTGGTATTTAACAAGTGTTTGCCCAGCTTTAGCTTAACAAATTAACAATAAAACTGTATCATTTCTCTCTTTATAGAGTTCTTGTTATTTTTATCCTATGATATGATCTATAAGATTTTTGTTGGCTAATTTTTGGAAGGAGATCACCAAGCCTTTTTTCCTAGTCTTTCTATGTCTGGAAGCTCCACTGAAACCTGTCCATCATTAGTAACCCTGTTGATTATTTGAAATACTAGTAGCATGGTTTCTAGCAACGTAGCCACAACAGTATGGCAAACTGACAGATGGGTGCCTAAATTTAAATCCTAGCTCTTTTGCTTACTTGCTCTGGATCCTTGAGCAAGTTATTTAATGCTCTGTGATTCATTTTGATTATATAAGTACTTACTCCATAGGATTGTTGCAAGGAATTCAGTGATATAAGATATGAAAAGCACATAATCCATGGCAGATATGTAGTAACAATTTAATAAATAGCATTTACCATCAGGTTTTGAGATGACAACAATGCTGATGAGGTAGTGATCTGTCAGTCATTGCAATAGGTTAATTGGGAGTAATAAAGGAGAAGATAGAGGCTTTAATGTCAAAGACATGTAAGTTCTGCTGTAATCGTAGTTTAAATGAGAAAGGAGTTGCTAAAACATGAATAACTGCAGAGTAATTAAGGAAGGTACACTGTTGAGGGCCTTGTTTGCATAGTAAAGTCTCAGCAAAAGTGACCTATAAGGGACTTTATAGCATGCTTCTTTTTATGTTCTAGAATTTTGATTCAGGCAGCAGTGTAGAGAATGAACTGAGGGAAAGAGAAAGGGGTTAGGAGAATGTTGTAAACCTATTAGAACCATTGGGGAGAGAGAGTAGGGATTTGGTATGCACAGGAGACACCAAGGACTAAGACACACAGGGCATGGACCAACTGGGCTTGAGGAATAATTTAAAGATGATTACTAGATTGCTAGCTGGTTAGATAATATTAGTCCTCACTGAAACAAAGGAAGCACAGGTGGAGGGTAAAACATGAACTTAATTTTACAATAGGGGCAAATGGCCAGTAAACAGTGAAAAAGATAGACTGTTTTTAAGTACTAGGTGATAAATCTTTTACAGACATTATCTCACTTAATTTCACAATAATTCTATAAGGTCAGCAATATTATCCTCATTTTCAGATGATAAAATCCAAGGTATCTATAACCCCAACCTGCGCCTTTAATGATGATGTTATTCTATTTCTCTGCAATAAACAAGGCAGTTGGACAAATGAGTCTGAAACTCAATAAAAATAGTTAGATCTAGTAATATAGATTCCTATGTATATGTGTGGAAACCCTGGTGGTGTAGTGGTCAAGTGCTACGGCTGCTAACCAAAGAGTCTGCAGTTCAAATCCACCAGGCGCTCCTTGGAAACTCTATGGGGCAGTTCTACCCTGTCCTATAGGGTCACTATGAGTCGGAATCGACTCGACTACAATGGGTTTGGTTTTTTGGATTATCTCCGTATTATAGTTGAGTAAACTGGAACTCAGTGATATTAGGTAATTTAACCAAGATTAGAGAGGTAGTAAAAGTTAGAACTGAGAGAATAAAGGAGACCTTCCTGAAGCAGATGCCTTTGCTCAGTTTCTAGATGCCTAGAAAGGATTTTCAGCAAATGGATGAGCAGAGAGGGCAGATACTTCATAGGGAAGGAAGAGTGTGAGCAAAACTAGGAGGAGGACCAGGGACTTGCGGGGGAATGGTCAGTGTGGTTGAGCCAGCACAGAGGATACACTGAGACAAGACTAGACTGTACTTTGGGAAGTGGTATGGTGTGAAATAAATCTCACATTGAGAAAAGCCATGGAAAAAATTTGATTAAAAAAAATGATCTGGCCTACATTTTAGAAAATAAATACTTTTTTTTTTAATTGAAAAACAAATGAATTAAAATCAAGTCATTAAGAAATGAAAATCTCCTGTCTAAAATAACTTCCTTGAAACATGAAAGTATATCAAGCTGTTATTATAGAATATTGAGAAAACATGTATGACAATAATTCTATGTATTAGGTCTAGATCATATGAAACGACCTTTTTTGTGTGTCAAAAATTGTCAACTATCCATGGGAATTTTATATAGTTCAACCTAATATATCATTGTATGAGACCTCTTACAAGTTATATTCAGAGAAAATTTCATAATTTTAAATACATTACCATTAAGAAAGAATAAAAATAAAATATCTAACATTAAATTCAAGAAACTAAAAAAATAGCAAAAATAAACCTAAGTATGAGGATAACAGTCAAAATCAATAAATTAAAAAAAAAGAAAAGGTAAAATGTATTAATAAAGTCAAGAACTGCCTCTCTGTCTATGAATAGACAAATCCCTGGCAAGACCAAAAAAAAAAAAAAAAAAAACCAATATAGAAAAAAAAGCAAAAATACAAATACACATAGATTGGGGCTTAAAAGTACGATTTCTGAAGTTAGACAGTGTGATTTTGGATTGAATTCTGCCATAGCAATCCATGTGACACAGAGCAAGGCTGTCTCAATATTATGGAATCTGCTTTTAGCCTTCACGTAAAGGAAGGAAAAACAGCCATTGTAATACATGCCTCAGTTTTCTCATCTGAAAATGGGGAAATGACAGAACTTACCTCCCAAGGCTGTTGTAAGGATTAAAGAATGTAATGTATGTACAGTGCTTACCCAAAATAGTATTATTGTTATTATTAATATTTTTGTAATTATGAGAGATGAGAAAGAGGATATAATCAGAAGTAGGAAGATTTAAAAATTAAAACTACCTTTCATGTGAAGCTTAAGATAGTAAATTTTAAAATTTCAATGAAATGGGTATTTTCTAACAAAATTGAAAATCCCAAAGTAATAGAAAATTTAATTATATTGGTATATTTAAGAAGAAATTTTCTATGGAAGGAACTTCTAAGCTAATCAATGATAAATTATTTTTCAAGCCAGGATGGTTTCATCAGCAACTTCTTTTAAATCCTCAACACATAAACCTTGTTCTAGTAGAATATTTTGAGAATTAAGAACTTTATTCTTGAAGAATTAAAATATTCCCAATTCATTTTTTTCCCAATTCTTTATACTTACCTTTGAAAATTAAGAACTTTATCCTTAAAGAATAAAAAACTCACCAATTCATTTTTCAATTCAGTATACTCTGATCCCAAACCTGGACATGACAGCATAAAAATAAAAACTGTGAACCAGTTTTACTTATAATAGTTGTAAAATTCCTAAATAGAAGTGCAATACAAGAATACTAAAAGGATTTATTCTAAGACTTAAAAAATGTGTCAATATAAATCACAGGTAAAAGGAGAAAACCAAGCAAACTAAAATAAAACAAAACAAAAACCTTTGCAGCCAGGTTAGCAACAGCATACAGAACTTGTTAATATTTCAGTCCCCTTTCTGCTTTTCCATGATTATTAAAATTTTTTCTTCGGTTATGTGAAAGCATTCACTTTCTTTTTCCCCACCACATTCCAATGCTGTCTCAACAAAATCCCTTTAGGTTTTCTTTATCCTGGAGCCTTTTTTTTTTAAATTGGTGTCACACTGTCTTAACTTTCAGTCCAATTAAGACTAAGAGCAGAAGCTTGTTCAGGCAGATGGTCCTTCCCTAGAAAGCCATAGTCTCCCAGGAAAAAAAACGTTCCTGGCTCAATATTTTTTATCTTCAACATTCTTGCAATAAGTGCTAGGTGAAAGCAAGCTAAGAGAAGCATTAGAAGCAACGAAAGAGGTATGTGAGAGGATGGATGTATCAGTCAGGGTCCTAGCAGGATCCAAATGGCACATTCACACTTGGTGAATTGAGGGGGCTTTAATAAAGGCTTTACACGTGGTGTGAACAAGTTACAATCGTGTGGACAAAGTCAAGGATATCAACAATAGGTAGTCTGGAAACAATAGGAGTTTACGAACCCTAGACTTGAAGGAGTAAAGGAAAAGTAGAATACCAGAGACAGAGTGGAGGGCAAGCAGAACTTGTCCAGCATGGCAGAGGAATAGTGCCAAGGAGGAATGTGTGGTGTGGACCTGCAGCATTGTCCAGTGCTCACTGAGCCATCTACCACTCTCCCATTGACTGCTTCTTAGACATGCTGCCCATTAAACTCACGGTCACCGGCTTCCCACAATAGACGAGTCACCAGACAGGGCAACAGTTGAGGAAGGAAGGAGGCAGTGGCAAATCAGTCTGGAGGATGCTCATAATTTTTTCATGCAAAGAAAAGCAATGCCTCAGAATGCAGATGACATACTACTGCTGGCAAAAAGCCCTGGTCTATAAATGAAGGGAGAAAGTAGAAAATGGTGCTTCCCAACAATAGCATTGCATCTGAAATACTCAGAGAATAAGCCCACTGCAGTCGAGTCAATTCAGACTCATAGCGACCCTATAGGACAGGGTAGAACTGCCCCATAGGGTTTCCAAGGAGTGCCTAGTGGATTTGAACTGCTGACCTTTTGGCTAGCAGCTGTAGCTTTTAACCACTACGCCACCAGGGACCCAGAGAATAGGAAACTAAGACACAGAACACAGACCATGAAACAGAGAAGGTACCCAACAAGTTAGTGTTCAGTACATCACGAGTTAGAATTGACTCGAAGGCGACGAGCTTTGGCTGGCTGACCAACTGAACGAAGGGACTGATGAATGAAGCACTGCATAAACTCAAGACCTACTCAACCCCTTCCCAGTCTTGAATACGAACTCTGTTAGAAAGTTCTGAGTAGCAAATTCTCATAATCCTATTTCCCTTGTAAAAAAAACTTTTGATCACGCTTAGTGAGGAATTTTATTCTGGTCCAGAGCAGAAATGAACCAGAGATTTTATTCTAGCACAGAACTAAAATGTCACAGAATAAATTATTTTATTTATTCAGACAATTTAACTTTTAAACCATTTTAAATCTTTTAAACTACTTTAAAAGTTTTAATATTTAACTTTAAAAAAACACCTTAAGTTCTTTGGGGAAATGAATATGAACTTTCCAGAAATGCATTACAATAAGTAGAGCTGTATCATTTCCATCTAGTGTTTGCCTGAAAAAGTATAACTTGTGTCCAAATAATTTTTGAAGTCATAGATATGTTAATTTCCAAGGAAACACTTAGGACCTAGTAATGATGCATTACTCCTTGCCTGATTTATCCTGAAGGTACAAATGGTTAACTCATTCCACTGCTAACCGAAAGGTTGGAGGTTCTAGCCCACCTACAGGCACCTCCGATGAAAGCCTGGGTCTCCATTTGCAAAAAATCAGCCGTGGAAAACCCCATAGAGCACAGTTCTACTTTGACATACATGCGGTCACCATGGGTTGGAATCAACTTAATGGTAAACAGTAGATTAATAGAACATATTCCTCTTGGGAAATGCATTCCTTTGAGAAACTCCTTGGCAGTAGGCCCTTTGTGTTACTTGTCTCAACAATTCCCACAATGCCCTGCACACACCCCAGCACACAGTAGGTGCCTAGTAACTGTGCACTGAGTTGAATCAAATTAATTTAATGCATAGATCTTCAGAAGAAGCTGCCTTCTTTTTATCACCATCTCTGCTTTCAGCCTTTAAACTCAAAACTTAAAGGGCAAAACATATAAATATATGCAAAGCTACTTGTGTTTTCATTTTACTAAAGGTATTTATATCATAAGGCATTTAGAGTCATCTGCAATGCTTTGTGAGACATTTAACTAGTACTGCCTTGGTTTCTCACTAATTAAAAATCAAGTTATTAGAATATAAATCTACTGGCAGCATATTTAGGCAAGCACAACACAGACGGTACTGTATAAAATATAGGGAGGGGTCAGTGTTAAGTTTTATGACTTTGACACACTGAAATTGACTTCCTCATTAAAAAACATCTTGCTTCAAAGTGCAGTAGGTAGTCTCAGGGCCTCAGGACCCATAAAGCAATTATCCCAAAGGCCATATTTCTGTACAGAAGTATCTTCGGTATTTCTGAACATCCTTGAAGTTAAGGTGGAGACAAAGAAAAAAGAAATGCTTCATCACCACAGCTATGTATGTGATAGGGTGCATGTAAGAAACAGATGAATAACTAATAGAGGCCCCCACCCTGTTAACCACAAGGAGGAAACGTACTGTGGCCACTGAGGTGAAGTACAAGTACAGGTTGTCTTGGTTCATTCAATGAGCTATCATGTGCCTCACCAGACAGTACTATTTCCCTGGCTACTCCTAAGGAGCAATTTGCGTGGTTATGGTGTTATTCTGGATACTAGAGTGGATTCTGCGGAAACCCAGCTATATACCTTGGTTGACATTTTGTTTGAAGTTCTGGATTCATGCCCCTAGGGGACCAACACAAGCTAAAAATAAATCCAAAAAACAACAGCTACAGAGCAGTTACCAAAAGGTATATTACTCTCAAAACGTGACTTGGTAGTGAGGTTTACCTCAATCTAGGTCCTGGGGGTATTGGAGTAGATGACAGTTTGGAGACTGTGGGCTCCCATATGTCCTTTACAGGCTATCAGTCTATCTATATAGCTGGAAGAACTTCAGAGAGGCAAATATCCGTTTTAAAAGATAATGGGTTAAATGTGTCTCAAGCATTAATTTCCTTGAGAAACAGTTATTTAACAGTCATCATGTGTTTCTAGTACACTGCGCACACAAAGTTGACAGATTCTCCATACCTGATGACACAGCTCAATGCAGTGCAGCTGGCCTGGCTCAGGTGACCAGGAGAACAGAGGGGTGCTAAATTCACCTGTGCCTAATGGGTCAGGGTGTCTCAGAAGAGGTGTTACTTAGGCTGCATTTTGAAAGATAAGTGGACTTTGCAATGCAGGGGACAGGAGATTTTAGGCAGAAGGAGAGGTGAATGCAGAGGAATGGAGACGTAAAACAGTATATCCTGTACAGAAGAAAAGTGGGTTTTCCTTATGACTGTAGCTCCAGGTGCTTTGTGAGGGAACAATGGGAAAGGAGGCTAGACAGGAAGAATGAGTACAGGTGATGTCATGCTAATAGAATGAAGTTTGGATTTTACACTGGGTTGGACAGGAAACCATTGAGATATAGCAAGTAAACAAAACACATACTCAGGTTTGAATTTTAGAAACAATTTTCTATTTGTGAGCATGGAGAGTAACACATCCCTCCTCCATTCTTGCCCATCTTAGTAAGTGAGAAAAATTAGCCTTCTAGATGTTCAAACCCTAAGCCCAGGTATCATTCTTTATTTTTCTTTTGTCTTGCGCTCCAGAAGACATCCTAAATCTAACTCTTTTCCTCATTTTATTTTCCATCATTATAGTGCCAGCTGCCATCTTCTCTTACCTGGATTGTTGCAACGCTCTCCTAACTGGGCCTCCCTGATTCAGATTTTTCCCATATGCAATCCAATCTCCTCAGGAAAGCCAGAGTGGGCTTATTAAACATTAAAATAGATGATGCCACTCCACAGCTTAAAACTCTCCAGTATCTTCCTATTGCTTTTACAAAAAAATCCAGACTCCTTTCAATTGCCTACAAAACCCCATGATCTGTTGCCAACTTACCTTTCCGGGCTGAGCTTGTGCCACTTCTATCTTTCCTATGATCTGTCTTTGCTGACTCTGTCTGTGGTTCAGCCTCATGTCCTTGCTTGTGTCTGGAAGCCTTTCCACCCAGCTCTTCAGAAAGCTGGCTCCTTCTTGTCATTCAGAACTCTGCTATATACTACAAACTCAAAATGCCTTTCCTATAAAAATATCCTCCCTTTACCCCCACAAGTCAGTGTCACATTGTTCCATTTTATTTCTTTTGTAGATCTTAAAACCACCTGAAATCATCTAATTTATTCATTTCCTTGCTTTTCATCTGTCTCCTAGCATCAGAATGGAAAACTCATGACAGTAGAAATCTAATCCCCAGCCTCAGTACCACGGAAGTACGGGACACATAATTAGTACTTAATAAATATGTATTGTTGAATACAAAATTGTCATTGTTGTTGTTAGGTGCTGTCAAGTCAGTTCCGACTCATAGCAACCCTATACACAACAGAACGAAACACTGCCTGGTCCTGAGCCATCCTTAACAATCGTTGTTATGCTTGAGCCCATTCTTGCAACTACTATGTCAATCTACCTCGTTGAGGGTCTTCCTCTTTTCTGCTGACCTTGTACTTTGCCAAGCATGATGTCCTTCTCCAGAGACTGATCCCTCCTGACAACATGTCCAAAGTATGTAAGATGAAGTCTTGCCATCCTTCCCTCTAAGGAGCATTCTGTTTGTACTTCTTCCAAGACAGATTTATTCATTCTTCTGGCAGTCCATGGTATATTCAATATTCTTCACCAATACCACAACTTCAAAGGCATCAATTCTTTTTCGGTCTTCCTTATTCACTGTCCAGCTTTCACACGCATATGATGTGATTGAAAATACCATGGCTTGGGTCAGGTGCACCTTAGTCTTCAAGGTGACATCTTTGCTCTTCAACACTTTGAAGAGGTCCTTTGCAGCAGATTTGCCCAACGCAACGCGTCTTTTGATTTCTTGACTGCTGCTTCCATGGCCGTTGATTGTGGATCCAAGTAAAATGAAATCCTTGACAACTTCAATCTTTTCTCCGTTTATCATGATGTTGCTCATTGGTCCAGTTGTGAGGATTTCTGTTTTCTTTATGTTGAGGTGCAATCCCTACTGAAGGCTGTGGTCTTCCATCTTCATTAGTAAGTGCTTCAAGTCCTCTTCACTTTCAGCAAGCAAGGTTGTGTCATCTGCATAATGCAGGATGTTAATGAGTCTTCCTCCAATCCTGATGCCCCCTTCTTCTTCATATAGTCCAGCTTCTCATATTATTTGCTCAGCATACAGATTGAACAGGTATGGTGAAAGAATACAACTGTGGCGCATGACTTTCCTGACTTTAAACCAATCAGTATCCCCTTGTTCTGTCTGAACAACTGACTCTTGATCTATGTAAGGGTTCCTCATGAGCACAATTAAGTGCTCTGGAACTCCCATTCTTCGGAATGTCATCCATAATTTGTTGCATATATTTGAATAATAGTCGTATTAACTAGTCTTCCTTGTAGGCGTATGGACATTATCCTATCACTGACAGCATTGTACTTCAGGATAGATCTTGAAATGTTCTTTTTGATGATGAATGTGACACCATTCCTCTTCAAGTTATCATTCCCAGCATAGTAGACTACATGATTTACTGATTCAAAGTGGCCAATACCAGTCCATTTCAGTTCACTAATGCCTAGCATATCAATGTCTATATGTTCCATTTCATTTTTGATGATTTCTAATTTTCCTAGATTCATACTTCTTACATTCCAGGTTCTGATTATTAATGGATGTTTACAGCTGTTTTTTCTCATTTTGAGTCATGCCACATCAGCAAATGAAGATCCCGAAAGCTTTACTCCCTCCATGTCATTAAGGTCAACTCTACTTTGAGGAAGCAGCTCTTCCCCAGTCATCTTTTGAATGTCTTCCAACCTGGGGGGCTCATCTTCCAGCACTATATCAGACAATGTTCCGATGCTATTCATAAGGTTTTCACTGGCTAATGTTTTACAGAAGTAGACTGCTGGGTCCTTCTTCCTTGTCTGTCTTAGTATGGAAGCTCAGCTGAAACCTGTCCTCCATGGGTGACCCTGTTGGTATCTGAATACCGGTGGCATAGTTTCCAGCATCACAGCGACATGCAAGCCCCCACAGTACTACAAACTGACAGACACGTGGGGGGGAATGCAAAAGTAGATTAAATAAAATCAACTTCAAGGCTCTTGAAATGATTCAAGTGAAAGCTATGAGGGTCTGAATTTGGGCAGTTAGATTAAAAGAGGAGAGGAAGAAATGGATTGAGGAGATATTTGGTGGATTGGATTAATAAAACTTGATAACCAGTTGACTGTGGTGGGGGGTGAAAAGTGAAAAGAAAGAGAGTTGCCCATGTAGCACAGGAATGAACCAGACATAAAATGCCCCTTGGGCTCTACCATTTTAAAGGTTTGGAGCATTCCTTTTTCTAAATAAAAGGATAAACAGTATGTGCTGTTCAATGAGTTACTGAATTATTCATGTTACATAGGAGAACTTACAAAATATGTATTAAAAGCACACCGAGCGCCAGCACTGTGTTGGATATTACAGGGGATCTGGCAGAAGTCAAATTTGCTGTCTCTGCCCTTTTTTAGTTAGGGATATGAAATGAAGAATCATAAAACAATTAGGGAGCAATCCAGGTAAGAGATCCTCTAGTTTGAAAACATGTGACTGACACAACAGGACAAGAAGACACACAGACCAGGCACAGCATCTTAATTTGATGGCATTCTAGGGCAGAAAATATCATCATTCTGATTTCACCTCAACTCCTTCCTTCTGTCCAAGAATGCTGCTAGTTTAAGTGAGCTATCATTTTTGGCTCCAAAAAATATTGACATTTTGAGAACTTAGTTAACAAAATTCAAAGAGGGAAGACCGCGATCCATCCTTTCATACAGTAAAGTTGGTTTAATATTTATAGGAAATTTCCAGAATGGCACAGATTTTGCCAATTCTGTATTGATAGCATAGAGCTAGCATCCAGCAGGACAGGCTAAGAAAAGTAGACTGAAGTTGCTTTGGGGGCATTGCATGCTTCTCTGTGATATCTTATTTTATTTCTCCCTACTAGGCTGGAATTTCTCCCAGGATAAGCATGATGCCTTCAGCTCTTACAAGACATTTCATAGCTGGGCATAGATCTTTGCTCAACCAGGATTTGATAGTTGGTAGATGATAAAAATGCAACCCTAAGGAGAGGATATAGAGAACTTATGTTTGTTATCTTTATTTGCTAAAATTAAGATGCCAGGAAGTGGAATGAGACGAGCAACAAGATCCCTGTTATGTTGATGAGTCTGAAAGTAAGGCGGGTTATTCTATAGTATCATATAACCAGTGCCAATGTAAATTGCCTTACTTGAAAAATTGCTGAATTCCTTAATAATATAACTCAGTGGGCTTGGACAAAGCCATTACAATTGCATAATCATGTTTTATAACTTTGGTATCATTTTCATGTGTTACTGTACTTTTTTTTTTTCCAGCAACCCTGTAAGGTATGTTTCTATCAATGATAGTATCATTTCATAGGTAAGACTGTAGGGAAGTTTACATGACTTGCCCAAATCTCACAGAGAATCATAGTGAAGTTTGGGTTAAATGCTGTTGCCTGGATCCTTGGTCCCTCGCTTGCTCAATGCTAAACATCATGGGCATTATTATATGATTATTTGGTTATATGATTTTTTGGCATTAGCAACTTAGATTTGGAGGATCCATAGCCACTTCTGAGCCTGCTGCTCTTCTAAAACTTGGACTCATGGAAGCATTCCATAGGCTTCCACTGACAGTCATTATTTTGAACACTTACTGTACTGATAAAAATTTATATTTACTCTGTGCACTTGGCAGTCTCAGCCATGAACGCTTCAGTTACAGAGTGGTGCCAAAACACATAAAGTTTAAGGCTTGACCAAGCACTAAAATAGAAGCTTTCACCCTTGAGACTACTGAATGGGAGAATTAAGTAAACACTTTTACACTGTAGCAAAAGCTTCTCTCATCCTGCTAATTCAAATCAAATTGAAATAATAAACAATTGCACCAATGTTTGTCCAATAACCAATATGTGTATTTTAGTTCTGAATTTGGGTTAATTTCACAATTCTTAATGACAAAATCCTGCAAAGAATGGATATCATTAAAAACCTAATATAGACTTGACATTCTAAACAATCACATAAGTAATTTAAAAATAGGGAATACATAGCTCTGCATATCTATGGTTTATATACTGCTAAAGTACTAGTAATTTCTCTTTTAATCCTTAAAACAACCTGCAGTGTCTGGTACTATCATCTGTATTTTATAGATGAGAAAACTAAGGTTTAGGGATGTTGAGTAATTTCTTGAGTACTAAACCAATGTCTGCATAACTTTGTTCTCTTACCTCCTAAAACAAGATTTCTCTCATTGCCTGAGAAAACCCGTACTGTGAGAGTTTGCTATGAGATACAGAAAAAGCCTACTAGTCACACTGCAGGGTCTTAACTTTCAGGACAGAGACAAGGGAATAAAGCCACCGAACTAATGTGAAATCTAGAACTTGGAGGAGTAAAAGTGGCAACAAGAAGTGGCTAAAGGCAATATAAAGTCAATATTTCACAGAAGTAGAAGCATTAGCAGACAATGAATGAGGCTGAATAGGGCAGAGTTACAGAAGATCTGAACATTCAGTTGGAAAATCTCACTCAGGGAAATTTGGGGGACTTTTCTCAGAGGACTGGAGAAGGAGATTTCCAGGGGGACTCTTTGCCCTTCTCACAGTTCCTTCCCTGCTGGATTCAGTGGGAAATTCGGCATCCACAAGGTGCAGAGAAGCATCAACCCCCTACCCCCACAATTCCCTCTCCAAACTGATGTTCACCACGTTTCCCTTCACTCTTCAAAGTGGTTGTGATTACCCTACCTTCGATTGTGCAGAATAAAGTGGTTGCAGGACCACCATGACCCTTGCACTGGCTTTCAGTAATACCCTAAAGCCCAGGATTTTGTAACTCTTAAATCACATTCCCTTTGACTGCCCAGATATATATCTTATTGAGGCCTGTCAAATTCCTTCTCAAAGCTGGCACCGTGTCAATGACCTCCTGGCAATGGTCTCAGAGGGGTGAAGCGTACAATGGAAGGAAGTATTTCCTTTTATTGGTTCTATATTTACTAGCCTTTAGCTTCATTGAGTTAAATTATGGCACCAGGTCAGCATTATAGTTATAACTGACATTTATAAACTACATTCCGTCCATTAATCCTGAAATGCTATGCAAACTGATTAACAAAATGAAATGTATAGATGTATGCTTCTGCAGTTTGTGAATGGCTCTCATCGACACTCAGGTCTTGGGCAGTCTGTGTGACACAAAAGCTGTCTCCATTGCCTCCAAGCTCTAATCCCACCTCCCCACCAGCACAGCTCTTATCTAAAGTTGGCACAGTTTTCTAAAAGTTTCTAGTTCTTTCTGTGAGTTGAGGACAGGGAAGCATTTGCCACCGAATTCTGTAGCTGGTCAGCGATCCTATGGGTTCCAGCAATATTCTACCTCAGTTCTCTTACTTTCTTTCTTCTTTCCTTTCTTCTTTTCCTTCTCCTTTACCCCTCTCTGCTTCCCTCATTTTCTCCCTGTCTTCCCCCTTCCTTCCTTCCTTCCTTTTGTTTTTATCTCTTCTTCCCTCCCTCCTTTCTTCCCTCTTCCCTCCATCCCACCCTTTCTTCCTTCATTTCTTGCTGTCTGTCTTCTCTGTTTTTTACTCATCTCTTGACTCACTAGGAATTGGTCCTTGGTGTTAAAGTTCCCATTCCTCCTTTCTTCACTTCTGGGAGACAAGAGAAGAAAGTCACGCATGTCACTCTGTCTAGCCTTTCCTGGCAAGAATAATAAGTTTCCAAAGTGAAGCCTGAAGCCTGAGCCCTGGGTGATTTTTCCAATTCATCCCATCTTAGGGATGTGTCTGAGAGGCAATGTTATACAGAGGCAAGGCTACAGGACTGGTAATGGAAAGGCTAGGGTTTGTGTCTAGGCTGTTATACCTACTTCCTATGTGACTCTGAGTGAATCACTTAGTTACCCTGAGCTTTAGTTTTATCAACAACAAAATTATAGATTTGGGTAACATGATCTCTAAAGATCCTTCAAAAACCCCTGGCAATGCAGTGGTTAAGTATTTAGCTGGTAACCAAGAAGTCGGCAGCTCAAATCCACTTGGAAACAATATGGGGCAGTTCAGCTCTGTCTGAAAGGGTCGCTGTGAGTTGGAATCGACTCAATGGCAACAGTTTTTTTTGTTTGTTTTAAAGATCTTTCAGTAATTTTCATAGTTTTATGCAATTTCACCTCTTGTTAGAGTGACTTTTTTGAAGTATGCCACTTCCAAATCAGCCCTGGTTTGGCTCTGCTCCAAATAAAATCCTAAAGTTAACAATATGCATGCCCCCAAAACAGGGAAGGGCTGAGAGCTGTTTCCCAATTATACACTGATACGTGCATAGTAGGAAAGCTGCAAAGTTCTACTTGGGCTATATAATTGTTGAGAATGCAGACCAGATTTAAGGATTCAGAGAAAGATGTCAACTTCTCCACACTTTTAAACTGAAAATTTATAATGCATGAACTGTGTTTTAGGATGTTTGTCTTAGAGCTTACACAAGAAAATCAATAAGATAGCAAGTTATTTCATGATTGTCTTGGCAGACAGTCAATCAACAGTAGCCTTTGGATACTCAAGAGATACACATACGGGACTAGGTGCTTTATCCACCAGCCAGGGAGCCCCGTGGGCCCAGACACAGCCAAGATGGACCAAATGATCAGTTACACCACCCACCAGGCTCCAGTCACAAAGACCAGCAGTAAAAAGACTAGTGGATGAAGGGCATTGACCATTTGACCAATGAAGGCACAGGACATCATGACTGAAGCCCCCATCCTCTTCCTTGTTGTTATGCCACAGAAGCCACACCTGGACTCAGACTTTAGGAAGAAAACAAGAGAAAGGGGTTATCTGAGAGATTACACATGTTTTCACATGAGAGACCAACCCCTATCTAAATGAACTACTGGAATTATTGATTCCAAACCAGATTGCAAGCTGTATTTGACATTTTGTTTCAACTTATTTTTTTTTTGCTAGAATATGTGTGGGGGGTTGGGACAGGGTGGTGGCAACTGGGAGAGAACTCGATTCAGTTTAGGCAGAATAAAAAAATCTCCTTTCTCTACCAATATAAATAGTAGACTGAGTTAAATTTTGTGACTCCATTAAAAAATAAATGGGGAAGGCAAAGATGATCCTAACACAGTGATCTCATGAAATATTCTCAGATGTCAGAAAAGAAGAGAACGAAGACAGAACTTTGGTGGGTGGAGATGTGCAAATACACCATTAATTTTAGTGTAGGCTGAGTCCTAAAATCGAGAATAACAAGAATTATCATTTAAATTAATTCATTCACTGAGTTAATATAGTTTTTAAATGTCTGCTATGTGCCAGGCACTATGTTAGGTCCTGGAGATGCAATAATGAGCAAAATACCATGGTTCCTGCCTTCATGGACATTAGAGTTTTGTGGGGAAGAATGATATTAGCCAAAGGCCACCTCGATGAATATAAAATCACAACGGTGATAAAGTGCTTCAAATGACAGCGATACCGGCTACGAGAACGTATAATGGAGGAACTAAGAGAGGGGAGTAGAAACTGAAAAGAGGATTCTTTGTTGCTGTTGGATGCCATGGAGTTGATCCCGACTCATATTGTTCCCATGTGGCACAGTAATACTGCTCCATAGGGTTTCCTAGGCTGTAATCTTTACCAGAGCAGATCACCAGGTCTTTCTCCCATAGAGCTGCTGGGTGGGTTTGAGCCACCAACTTTTCAGTTAGCAGCTGAGCACTTAACCATTGTGCCACCAGGCCTTCTTAAAGAGAGGATGACAGGGCTAAAATTTTAAGGAAAACCTTTAGGGCAAGGCTAGTAAGTCGGGCAGAGCAGAAAGAACTTTGTGTGTAAAGGACTTGTGGCAGGAGAGAGCAGGCCCATGCCTGCAGCTGGACAGCAACCAGCAAAAAGAAGCTAGAGAGAGGCAGAGGCCCCAGCAAGCAAAGCCAGGTGGGCCCTGTTAAGGGAACTGGTCTTTATCCTGGGGGAATGCAAAACAATTGACATGTTTTAAAGGTGTGTGTGTATCTTGAAAACATAATGTACAATTTCTACTTTTAAAACTAACCCCATCCACACACACCTTTGTTTTCAGGTGGGCCTTAGGCAACATTTTGCAAATCAATTATGTGTAACTAGGAGTCTTATGCTTATTACAATTAATTACTCAGAAATTGCCATCCAACATTCCAAAAGGAAAAGATTTGCAAATTCTCTAAAAATTTACTTCTATATTAAATGGTCTGTAGCTCATATAAGACATTCTCGTAGTGCAGTGGTTAAAGTTCTTGGTTGCTAATGGAAAGACTGGCAGTTCAAACCCACCGGCCACTCTGTGGGAGAAAGATGCAGCAGTTTGCTTCCGTAAAGATTATAGCCTTGGAAACTGTACGGGGCAGTTCAGCTCTGTCCTACAGGGTTACTATGAGTCGGAATTGACTCGACAGCAGTGGGTTTGGTAGCGAATGGGTAGCTCATATCTGCTGATTATTTCTCTTTAAGTTGCAATGGTCATACTTTAAACTGACATTTGTCTGCTCAATAATATGTTTGGTTAAGAGACTGGATTCCTTAATGAGAGGATTTTGTAGGTTTCCTGAATATGGTATCCTTATTTCATTGGGCGTATATTAAACACTGCCGTGTGTGTGTGTGTGTTTCCTCATCCACAAGGTCATTTAAGCAATGATGTGATCTCTTATACCTGAACTACATAGAGAGGCCTCACTTGCGTTTCTAACAATTCCCTTGGTACTAAGCAGTATACATACATTATATTTAATATTACTAAGCCTCTTCTAATGTTGATAATTTTGGAAACAGGTAACTCATCCTTAAAAGCAGCTACAGATCTACGATACTATATTAAAAAAAAAAAACTCCTTATTGCTTTTTATGATTGTAAAAGGACTTCATGTTTATAAACATGTATATATTACATATATTATGTAACTAAATAAACAAAACAAAACTAAGCCAAAAAGAACATCTCCTCTAATGGTGGAGATGGAGGTAGAGAGAGGAGGTGGAGCCCAGGCCAGAGAAACATATTGTTCACAGTAGTTGATAAACAATATTTCCTTTTCATTTTTAAGGGCAGATACATTAAAATGATCACGTCAAAACAATCAAATCTAAATTGCTTTGTCCAAATGCCTTCCTTTGAGATGATCTGACAAATATATCTAAAGAATTTTCCTGGATTTTTGAAGTTCTACTCCTTCCATTATGTTCTATGATTGTTATTTGCTGTTTTGCTGTTTATTTTATACTGTCTTGTCTTTCTCAAAAACAGGAGACACATAACCCTGAAACAATTCTGGTGCTGGTCCGATAATAATCCCATATTGGTTAGTGTATTATAGAGGACGAAATTTTCTGACCCATCCACTACAGGGCTCAAGGAGTTTAGAGGGTTTGCTATCCCAGAATTGGTTTTTGGAAGACAAGCTCTACTTGTGGTGGCAAAGTAGACTATTCTCTATGATGTACAGAGACGATCTGTCCACCACCTATTTCATGTGGAAGCCACAACCATCATACAAATACTACTAATTTTCTCCAACCATGGAAAAAAATTGTAAACTGTTATATATAGTAACTAACTTTATCTACTGCCCATAACAATTATATTCATTTCTTGGGCAACTCATGTGTCTTGCTTTGAAAAAGGCTACATATATGGCTATATTGTAAGATTAACTATAATTTCTTTAAAGATACTTATTTGCAAATGGAGCTCCTGGGGGAGTGCAAACAGTTAATATGCTCAGTTGCTAACTGAGGGGTTGGAGGTTCTCGTCTACCCAGAGGTGCCTTAGAAGAAAGACTTGGTGATCTACTTACGAAAATCAGCCATTGAAAACCCAGTGGAGCACAGTTGTACTCTAACACACATGGGGTCACCATAAACAAAAACAACTCTATAGCAACTGGTTTATTTGGAATTACTAGCATAAATTTGATGTCCTGTAGTATTTCTGATAGTAAAAAGAAAAATAGAAGCAAAGAAAGTCTTGTGATATACAGTAACAAAATATTATTTTGCAACGAAGGTGACTTTCAAATTTAGGAATGTGACTATGATGTGTTTAGGAAGCTGCCACCACCTGGGGAGAGATACTTAATGGAGAAAGTTAAACTGATTCATATTTATACACCAGTGATTGACTCGATGGCACTGGGTTTGGGTTTTTTGTTGTTGTTGAGTTGACATGCAATAGAGCAGTTATGTATTCCCAATCCTAGTTAATCCTTGTAACAAAATTATGAGGTAAATATTAAGTCTACTTTACAGATGAGAAAACTGAGGTTCAGAGAGTTGTAATAGCTTTCCCAGGATAAAACAGTCTTGAATGGCAAAGCCGAAATGTAAACTCAGATTTGTATGATACCAATGCCTGAATTCTTAAATCCTGTACTTCACCACTAACTGTGGGCGCTTGCTGGTTGGTTTTGTTACTAATAATGTATTTTGAATTGTCATCTTTTCCTTAAATATTTTATTTCCCTTTCCCTATAATTATATAAACACTTGAGAGAGCTTCTGTTTTTTTTTCTTTTTTACATGGTGGTTGAAAGGGCAGGAGCGATGTTAGGCCAGAGGTGGCTGCAGAGTCCAAATTCGAGCTGAGGGTTTCAGACTCCTTAGACAAGTCTCTGTTCTAGTTTGTTGCATTTCCTTTCTAATTTTTAGTCTTCATTATCATCTCTTGATTTCAACCAGTCTTCTTCACAAATAGAAGACAGTTCTGTGAGAACTAATTTTGTTGATAAAATTTAGGTCAGGAGCCAAGAGGGCAGGTTTGAATCTCAGTTCTATCCCTAACCAGCTAAGTGGCCCAAGACACTTTCCTTAACCACTTTTGATTGCAGTGTTTGACTAAGTGATTTCTATAATTACCTTCAGGTTTAGCTTTTCGAATCAACGTGACAAAGCCCAATCTTCTTTCCACAAGATATTTAAGTGAATTGTTCTTAAATTGTGAAATCTTAATCCACATAAAAATAGTCCTGAAGGAAACCAAGAAATTACCAAGTCCCTTGATTCTTTTCCAACCCATTTTAGAGATTAAAAAAACTGAGGTCCCAGGTAGGATAAAGGATTTTATATTTACCTTTAGATGAACATGGAAAGTTAAAAAGAAAGAAAGAAAACACTACTCATATAGAGGTAAAGCTTGGCTTTTTTATATACTTTTCTTTGTATCCTGTTATCCACAAGTCTAGTCTATTAACTTCTTTGGGCTATTGTGACAAAGTACAATAAAGTGGGTGGCTTATAAGAATAGAAGTTTATTGTCTCACAATGAATTTATTGTTCTAGAAGTTCAAATCAATGTGTCAGTCTTGCTATGCTCCTTCTGAAGTCTCCAGGGGAAGATCCCTTATGTCTCTACCATCTTCTGACAGCCCCAGGTGTTCCTCGACTTGTAGCTGCAGGTTTACAACTTCCTCTGTCTGACTCTGTGTCTCATCTACTCTTTATAAGGTCATCATTCAGGCGGCATAAGGACTCACCCTGCTCCATTATGACTTCAATTAACTAATAATAACTGTCTTAGTCATCTAGTGCTGCTGTAACAGAATTGCTACAAATGGATGGCTTTAACAAAGAGAAATTTATAGGCTATAAGTCCAAATTCAGGGTGTCAGCTCCAAGGGAAGGCTTTCTCTCTCTGTCAGCTCTGGAGGAAGGTCCTTGTCCTCAATCTTGCCCTGACTGAAGAGGTTCTCAGGCACAGGGACCCCGGGTTCAGAGGACACGCTCTGTTCCCGGTGCTGTTTTCTTGGTGCTGTGAGGTCCCCCAACTCTCTCCTTGCCTCCCTTTCCTTTTTATCTCTTAAGAGACAAAAGTTGGTGCAGACCACACCCCAGGCAAACTCCCTTTATATTGGATCAGGAATGTGACCTGGGTAAGGATGTTACAATCCCACCCTAATCCTTTTTGACATAAAATTACAATCACAAAATGGATGACAACCACACAATACTAGAAATCATGGCCCAGCCAAATTGATACACACCTATTTGGGGGGCCATAATTCAATCCATGACAATAACATCTTCAAATTTTCAAACAGGATCAAGTTCACAGGCACCAAGGGTGGTGGTTTTCGTGCGCTGTTGAGTCAATTCTGACTCATAGCGACCCTATAGGACAGAATAGAACTTTCCCTATAGGATTTTTTTAAGCTGTAATATTTATGGAAGGAGCCCTGGTGGCACAGTGGTTAAGTGCTTGGCTGCTAACTGAAAGGTCGGCAGTTCAAACGCACCAGCTGCTCTGCAGGAGGGAGATGTGGCAATCTGCTTCTGTAAAGGGTACAGCACTGGAAACCCTATGGGGCAGTTCTACTCTATCACATAGTGTTGCTGTGAGTCCAAATTAACTCTACAGCAATGGGTAATCTTTACGGAGCAGATCGACAGGTCTTTTCTCCCCCAGAGCTGCTGGTGGGTTTGAACCACTGACCTTTCAGTTAGCAGCCGAGTGCTTTGGCCACTGCACCACCAGGGGCTCCTTTACAAAGAGGTAGGACTTCAATATCTCTTTTCTGGGGATACAATTCAATCCATTACAACTAGTATGTGAAAGAAGGATAGTATCAGGTATAAAGTACACAAACTGCTAAAATTTAATTTTACTTCAAAAAAATTTTCATTGAAAGCATTAAATCACTTTTCTAAAAAAATGACAAGATGTATCATCTGTCGTGGAAGGAAGTGTGTTTTGGTTACCACTTCAGAACTTCTGTTAAGATTGTCCAAGGCATGTGTTATGAGAGGAAGAGGCATTTCCTAGGTCACCGAGCATTTGCCGCTGAACATATGCTATCTCACAATGGCATACATCCCACAGCTTTTTATTACATAGTGATCTGAATATTTTATGGATATTCCGAATGGTGAGATAATTGATGATCGAACACGGGAGAAAAGAGTCGATAGCTTTTTTGCTGATAGCATTTATCAGATTGTCAATTAAATGCTTGTCATGTGGTAAAGGAAAAATATTTATTGCTAAAACAGACACCAAGACAGACCTTCAACCAAAAGTGTGGTATGGACGAGAAGGCGCACAGACTCGCACCTTCTAGAATGACTGGTTGCTCTTTTTTGTTAGCTGAAGGGGACTTCAAAAAAAAAAAAATTTTTTTTTTTTTTTGAAGGGACTATAGGATTTAAATTCAGCAACAAAGACTGGGGTCAGTTATCTTGCTTAAAGTTTATTTATTTATTCCTTTTAAACGGACTTTAATTGAGAGCGAAGTAAAAATATGGAGCGCTTTACAAATTTGCTTGTCATACTTGCGCAAGGGCCACGCTAATCTTCTTTGTATCGTTCCAATTTTAGTATATGTGCTACGGAAGTGAGCACTGCTGAAAGTTTATTGATAAGAGAAGGTATTTGTGTTTGTTCTCCAGGTGTATAAGGCTAATTTGGTAACGGAAATATTAGCTGTCTCAAACCATTTTGGGGAGAAACCAAATCATAAAAAATTTAAAACCTTGAAATATTTATGTGCAATGTATTGAAGAGAAGTATGGACTAATCCAATAAAAGTGGCTTTAATGTGCTTCTCATCTATTTATTTGCTGGAAATTGGATAATTTCCTTGCTACATCCTCCCATAGTGCTCTGTACTTGATCTTTGGTAAGATTCTCAGTTGTCTTGTGATTGCTTACATTTTGGATGTTTCTCTTCAATAGACTTTGAGCTCCATGGGAGCAGGGGTCATGCCTATCTTATTTGTGTCTGCAACTGCCAATGCCAAGCACAGTGTTTCAGTGGCAGGGGGCGGGGAGCAGGAGTCTATATATATGTGTGGACTAAGTGACTGTTGCTGTCATTTGGTGCCCTTGAGTTGGCACTGACTCAAGGTGACCTTATTAATAATAAAACAAAATGTTGCCTGGCCCTGCACCATTCTCACAATCATTGCTATATTTGAGCTCATTGTTGAAGCCACTGTGTCAATCCATCTCATTGAGGGTCTCCCTCTTTTTTGCTGACCCTCTGCTTTACCAAGCATGATGTCTTCCTCCAGCGATTGACCCCTCCTGATGACATGTTCAAAAAAATGAAATGAATTCTCGTCACCCTCACTTCTAAGGAGCACTCTGGCTGTGCTTCTTCCAAGACAGATTTGTTTGTTCTTCTGAAAATCCATGGTATATTTAATATTCTTTGGCAACACCACAATTCAAATGCATCAATTCCTTTTCAGTCCTCATTTTTCATTTTACATCTTTTGTATGCATATGAGCGATTGAAAATACCATGGTTTGGGTCAGGAGTACCTTAGTCATCAAAGTGCCATCTTTGCTTTTTAATACTTTAGAGAGATCTTTTGCAGCTGATTTGCTCAATAAACATGTCGTTTGATTTCTTCACTGCTGCTTCCATGGGCATTGGCTATTGATCCAAGTAGAGTGAAACCCTTGACAACTTCAATTTCTTTGCCATTTATCAATACGTTGTTTATTAGTCTAGTTGTAAAGATTTTCGTTTTCTTTATGTTTAGGCATAACCCATACTGTAACTGCCAGTAAGTGCTTCAAGTTGTCTTCACTTTCAGCAAGCAAGATTGTGCCATCTACATAACTCATGTTAGTGAGTCTTCCTTCAATCCTGATGCTGTGTTCTTCACACAATCCAACTTCGTGGATTATTTGTTCAGCATATGAATTGAATAAATAAGTGAAAGAATACAACTGTACTGTACACCTTTTCCAATTTTAAACCACAGAGTATCCCCTTGTTTTGTTCTAATGACTGTTATTAGACTAATTAATAGATGCCCCAAAGGGAATTTTCAGAGATATAAGAATTTGAATGACAAGGCAGTTAGTTATTTACCATTCACCTTCCACAAAATTCTACATTAAAATCCTCTAAACATAGAACCACCATCTATTATTAGTTTCTTGTACGGTGGTGGCTGTGTTGCTATGATACTAGAATCTATGTCCCCAGTATTTCAAATATCAGCATGATCACCTATGGTGGACAGGTTTCAGCAGAGCTTCCAAACTAAGTAAGACAGACTAGGAAGAAAGGCCTGATGACCTACTTCTGAAAAGTAGTCACTGAATGCCCTATGAATCACAGGAGAATATCATCTGATATAGTGCCTGAAAGATGAGCCTCTAGGTTGGAAGACACTATACAATGGCTGGAACAATGGACCAGCGCATACCAATGATTGTGAAGATGGCATAGGACTAGGCATGATTCAGAATCAACTAGATGACAGCTAACAACCATAACTACAAGAACCATAGAAAGTGGCTGTATTATTTTTTAATGCAACAATGGTAATACTAAATCAAAGGCCTATGAAAAATTATCTTAATCTCTTCAGAGCATATAGGATAATGTTCTGAGAACTCTAAATTATTTTGTAATGTTGTGCCTAGCTAATGTTAAAAATAACTGATAGTAGGCAAAATTTCAGTCAGAAAACTGTCTTTCATGACAATTGACATTGAATTTTTTCTTTTTTTTAAAAACAATTACCTTGACAGTTGTTTTGATACTATTAACGTATCATAATTGTGTTTATGTTTTTTAGTATACCTTTTATTTTAAGACATAGAAATGCTCAATTCGCTAAATTTCAGCATCTGTTGCTCTAATTTCTTTGTATGTACTTGTATTTTAAGAAATTACTTTTTGTTGATATTTTTGCAATTTCTGTGCCCACTCTAGAAAGTCCAATGGCAACTCAAATTTTTATTTCTTCTTTAAAATTACACTTGGCTAAATAAGCTTTTAAAATAATCTACAGATAGAAGTAATCCAATAACGATATCTTGAGACTTAGAAGCTTGGCTGTTCACTTTGGCAGCCTTTCGATCACGTCCTGTGGGGCAAGGCTTTCACCAATGCCTATTATGGTTCTGAGAGCTGCAGCTGTGTTGTGTTTCATACGTCCCAGTCTCCTTACGGAAACCAGATTGAAAGACATTGTCACGATTTCTGGAGCAGCAAATGAGTCACTTAATATTAGAGGGAACGGGTTCCAAGGGACCCACTTTATCCGGTGAAGTCAACTAACAATTTTTAGTTTGCTTTTTATTTCCCAGTTCAAAAACCAAAAACCAAACCCATTGCTATTGAGCGGATTCCAACTCATCTCAACCCTATTGGACAGAGTAGAACTGCCCCGTAAGGTTTCCAAGGCTGTAAATCTTCATGGAAGCAGACTGTCACATCTTTCTCATGAAGAGTGGCTGGTGATTTCCAACTGCTGACCTTTTGTTTAGCAGCTAAGTGGTTAACTAACACTGTGCCACCAGGGCTCCTTTTTCTCAGCTCAAAAACCAAAACCAAACCCACTGTCCTCCAGTCAATTCCGACTCATAGTGACCGCACAGGACAGAGTAGAACTGCCCCATAGTGTTTCCAAGTCTGTAAATCTTGTTAGAGACAGGCTGCCACATCTTTTTCCCTCAGAGCTACTAATGGGTTTGAACTGCTGACCTTTCAGTTACCAGCCAAGTGCTTTAACCACTACGCCACCAGGGCTCCCTTTTTCCCAGCTCACTTACCCTAAATTACAGAGCTTTCATGTCTTTGGCAACTGCTAAAAAAATGACACCAAATCAGGTGGAAGTCATTTAGTCCATACCTTCAATGTGTTTTTACTAACTGTATTGAAAAAAAGACTCAGTATTTTCAATGTTGCGGAGTCCTGGTGGTGCAGTGGTTAAGAGTTCGGCTGCTAACCAAAAGGTCGGCGGTTTCAATCGACCAGCTGTTGCTTGAAAATCCTATGTGGCAGTTCTACTCTGTCCTATAGGGTTGCTTTGAGTCCAACTTGATGGCCACCGGTTTGGTTTTTTTATTCTCAATGTCGTAGTGGTAAATCTTGAATGTAATAGTTCACGTGAATTTTATTATCTGAGAAACTCTTCAATATCCAATATCATTTTCCAGATTTTTTTATCTGTCAGAAACTGACTGTCTTGGCCTCATGCCACATGACCAATTATTCTACCAGATTAAGAGATAAGGAAGAGGGATAGATATATATTTGTTATTATTTTAAGGCCATTATAAAAGTGACTGAAAATGAAATTAAAAACTGGCTTTTTAAATCATTATAGCATTACAATTGTTCTATGACTTAATAAATGTTTAGTGAATACTGTGCCAGCACCATTCTCATTTACTTTTTTTTGGCTTTAATCGTTTTTTTTTTAATTGTATTTTAGGTGAAGGTTTACACAACTAGTTTCTCATTAAAGATTTAGTAAGCATATTATTTTATGACATTGGTTAACAACCCCACAACATGTCAACACTCTCTCTTCATGACCTTGAGTTCCCTATTACCAGCTTTCCTATCCCCTCCTGCCTTCTAGTCCTTGCCTCAGGGCTGGTGTGCCCCTTTAGTCTCGTTTTGTTTTATGGGTCTGTCCACTCTTTGGCTGAAGGATGAACCCCAGGAGTGACTTCATTTCTGAGCTGTAAGGGTGCCGGGGGCCATACTCTCAGAGTTTCTCCAGTATCTGTCAGACCAGCAAGTCTGGCCTTTCTTTTTTTAATTTTTATTGTGCTTTAAGTGAAAGTTTACAAATCAAGTCAGACCCTCGTATAAAAATTTATAAACCCCTTTTTTTTATATAGTCCTAATTGCTCTCCCGCTAATGAGACAACACATTCCTTCCCTCCGCTCTATCTTTTTGTGTCCATTCAGCCAACTTCTGACCCCCTCTACCCTCTCATTTTCCCTTCAGACAGGGAATGCCAACATAGTCTCCTGTGACTACTTGATCCGAGAAGCTCATTCTTCACCAGTATCATTTTCTATCCCATAGTCCAGTCCAATCCCTGTCTGAAGAGTTGGCTTTGGCTATGGTGCCTGTCTTGGGCTAACAGAAGGTCTGGGGACTATGACCTCTGGAATCATTCTAGTCTCAGTCAGACCATTAAGTCTGGTCTCATTATGAGAATTTGGGGTCTGCATCCCATTGCTCTCCTGCTCCCTCAGGGGTTCTCTGTTGTGTTCCCTGTTAGGACAGTCATCTGTTGTAGCTGGGAACCATCTAGTTCTTCTGGCCTCAGGCTAATGTAGTCTTTTGCTTTATGTGGCCCTTTCTTCCTCTTGGGCTCATAATTACCTTGTGTCTTTGGCATTCTTCATTCTCCTTTGCTCCACGTGGGTTGAGACCAACTGATGCATATTAGATGGCCACTTGCTACTGTTTAAGACCCCAGATGCCACTGTCCCAAGTGGGATGCAGAATGTTTTCTTAATAGATTTTATTATGCCAATTGACTTAGATGTCCCCTGAAACCATGGTCTCCAAACCCCTACCCCTGCTACGCTGGCCTTCAAAGCATTCAGTTTATTCAGGAAACTTCTTTGCATTTGGTTTAGTCCAGTTGTGCTGACCTCACCTGTGTTGTGTGTTGTCTTTCCCTTCACCTAAAATAGCTCTTATCTACCATCTAATAAGTGAAAAACCCTTCTCCCTCCTTCCCTCCCTCCCTCCCTTGTCTCATAACCATCAAAGAATAGTCTCTTCTCTGTTTAAACTATTTCTCAAGTTCTTGTAATAATGGTCTTATACAATATTTGTCCTTTTGCAACAGACTAATTTCACTCAGCATAATGCCTTCCAGATTCCTCCATGTTATGAAATGTTTCACGGATTCATCATTGTTCTTTATTGATGCATAATATTCCATTGTGTGAATGTACCATGATTTATTTACCCATTCATCTGTTGATGGGCAACTTGGTTGCTTCCATCTTTTTGTTGTTGTAAACAGTGCTGCAATGAACATGGGTGTGCATATATCTGTTCGTGTAAAGGCTCTTATTTCTCTAGGATATATTCCAAGGAGTGGGATTGCGGGATTGTATGGTAGTTCTATTTCTAGTTTTTTAAGGAAGTGCCAAATCGATTTCCAAAGTGGTTGTACCATTTTAAATTCCCACCAGCAGGGTATAAATGTGCCAGTCTCTCCACAACCTCTCCAATATTTATTATTTTGTGTTTTTTTGGATTAATGCCAGCCTTGTTGGAGTGAGATGGAATCTCATTGTAGTTTTGATTTTCATTTCTCTAATGGCTAATGATTGTGAGCATTTCCTCATGTATCTGTTAGCTACCTGAATGTCTTCTTTAGTGAAGTGCCTGTTCATATCCTTTGTGCATTTTTTAATTTTTTTTTTTTTTTGTCTTTTTGTACTTGAGTTTTTGCAGTATCATGTAGATTTTAGAGATCAGGCACTTATTAGAAATGTAGGTAGTCTTTTTACTCTTTTGGTGAATTTTCTGGGTGAGCATAGGTGTTTGATTTTTAAGAGCTCCCAGTTATCTGGTTTCTCTTCTGTATTGTTAGTAATGTTTTGTGTACTGTTTACACCATGTATTAGGGCTCCTAGCATTGTCCCTATTTTTTCTTCCATGATCTTTATCGTTTTAGATTTTATATTTAGGTCTTCGATCCATTTTGAGTTTGTTTTTGTGCATGGAGTGAGGTATGGGTCTTGTTTCATTTTTTTGCAGATGGATATCCAGTTATGCCAGCACCATTTGTTAAAATGACTGTCTTTTCCCCTATTTAACTGATTTTGGCCTTTGTCAAATATCAGCTGCTCATATGTGGATAGATTTATGTCTGGATTCTCAGTTCTGTTCCATTGGTGTATGTATCTGTTGTTGTACCAGTACCACGCTTTTTTGACTACTGTGGTGGTATAATAGGCTCTAAAATCAAATAGAGTAAGGCCTCCCACTTTGTTCTTCTTTTTCAGTAATGCTTTACATATCCAGGGCCTCTTCCTCTTTCATATGAAGTTGGTGATTTGTTTCTCCATCTCATTAAAAAATTTCTTTGGAATTTGGATCGGAATTGCATTGTATCTATAGATGGCTTTTGGTAGAATAGACATTTTTACAAAGTTAAGTCTTCCTATCCCTGAGCGAGGTATGTTTTTCCACTTATGTAGTTCTCTTTTGGTTTCTTGCAGTAGTGTCTTATAGTTTTCTATGTATATAGGTCTTTTACATCTCTAGTAAGATGTATTCCTAAGTATTTTATCTTCTTGGGGGCTACTGTAAATGGTATTGATTTGGTGATTTCCTCTTCGATGTTCTTTTGTTGGTGTAGAGGAATCCAAATGATTTTGTTTTTTTATCTCGTATCAAGATAGTCTGCTGAACTATTAGTTTCAGTTAGTTTTCTTTAGGGTTTTCTGTGTATAAGATCATGTCATCTGCAAATAGAGATACTTTGACCTCTTCCTTACCAATCGGGATGCCCTTTATTTCTTTATCTAGCCTAATTGCTCTGGCTAGGACCTCCAGCACAATGTTGAATAAGAGTGGTGATAAAGGGCATCCTTGTCTGGTTCTCAATCTCAAGGGGAATGCTTTCAGGCTCTCTCCATTTACGACGATGTTGGCTGTTGGCTTTGTATAAATGCCCTTTATTATGTTGAATTTTCCTTCTATTCCTATTTTGCTGAGAGTTTTTATCATGAATGTGTGTTGGACTTTGTCAAGTGCCTTTTCTGTATCGATTGATAAAATCATGTGGTTCTTGTCTTTTGTTTTATTTATATGATAGATTATATTATTTGTTTTTTCAGTGTTGAACCATCCCTGCATACCTTGTATGAAACTCACTTGGTCATGGTGAATTATTTTTTTAATATGTTGTTGAATTCTATTGGCCAGAATTTTCTTGAAGATTCTTGCATCTAAGTTCATGAGGGATATACGTCTGTAATTTTCTTTTTTTCTTTTTTTTTTGGAGGGGGGTATCTTTACCTGGTTCTGGTATCAGGTGTATGCTGGCTTCATAGAATGAGTTTGGGAGTATTCCATCTTTTTCAATGTTCTGAAATACCTTTAGTAGTAGTGGTGTTAATTCTTCTCTGAAAGTTTGGTAGAATTCTGCAGTGAAGCCATCTGGGCCAAGGCTTTTTTTGTCGGGAGCTTTTTGATTACCTTTTCAATCTCTTCTTTTGTTACGCGTCTATTTAGTTGTTCTACCTCTGTTTGTATTAGTTTAGGTAGGTAGTGTGTTTCTAGGAATTCATCCATTTCTTCTAGGTTTTCAAATTTGTTACAGTACAATTTTTCATAGTAATCTGATATGATTCTTTTAATTTCAGTTCGGTCTGTTGTGATATTGCCCGTCTCATTTCTTACTCAGGTTATTTGCTTCCTTTCTTGTTTTTCTTTTGTCAGTTTGGCCAGTGGTTTATCAATTTTGTTAATTTTTTCAAAGAACCAGCTTTTGGCCTTGTTCACTCCTTCAATTGTTTTTCTGTTTCATTTAGTTCTGCTCTAGTTTTTATTATTTCCTTTCTTCTAGTGCCTGAAGGTTTCTTTTGTTGCTCTTTCTATTTGTTCATGTTGCAGGGCTAAATTCTTTGATTTTGTCCCTTTCCAACGGCACTGGCTGGGCTTCTTTTTGTATATGTGCATTTATTGATATAAATTGACCTCTGAGCACTGCTTTCGTTGTGTCCCAAATGTTCTGATATTTTCATTCTCATTGAATTCTATGAATTTCTTTATTCCATCCTTAATGTCTTCTATAACCCAGTCTTTTTTGAGCAGGGTATTTTTCAGTTTCCAAGTGTCTGATTTCTTTCCCCTGCTTTTTCTGCTTTTGATTTCTACTTTTATGGCCTTATGATCAGAGAGGATGCTTTGTAATATTTCGAAGTTTTGGATTCTGCTAAGGCTTGCTTTATGACCTAATATGTGGTCTTTTCTATAGAATGTTCCATGTTCAGTAGAAAAGAAAGTATACTTGGCTGCTGTTAGATAAGTGTTCCGTATATGTCTATAAGGTCGAGTTTGTTGATTGTGGCATTTAGATCTTCCATATCTGTATTGAACTTGCTGGATGTCCTGTCCTTCACTGAAAGTGGTGTGTTGAAGTCTCCTACTATAATTGTGGAGCTGTCTATCTCACTTTTCAATGCTGTTTAAGCTTGTTTTATGTATCTTGCAGCCCTGTCATTGGGTGCATAAATATTTAATATGGTTATATCCTCCTGGTATATTGCCCTTTAATCATTATATAGTGTCCTTCCTTACTCTTTGTGGTGGATTTAACTTTAAAGTCTATTTTGTCAGAAATTAATATTGCCACTCCTGCTCTTTTTTGATTATTGTTTGCTTGATATATTTTTTTCCATCCTTTGAGTTTTAGTTTGTGTCTCTAAGTCTAAGGTGTGTCTCCTGTAGGCAGCATACACACGGATCGTGTTTTTTTAATGCATTCTGCCACTCTCTGTTGCTTTATTGGTGCATTTAGTCCATTAACATTCAGCATAATTATGGATAGGTATGATTTTAGTGCTATCATTTTGATGTCTTTTTTGTGTGTGTTGTTGACAGTTTCTTTTTCCCACTTAATTTTTTGTGCTGAGTAGTTTATATATGGTCTTTTCCTCTTCTTCATTGTCTTTTATTTTGTTTCTGCTGAGTCTCTATTTTTTTCTTGTATTTTATTTTGATGAGTGGGATTTTTAGTCTCCTTTGTGGTTACCTTAATATTTACCCCTATTTTTCTAACTTTAAACCTAACTTTTATTTCTTTATATCTCCCTGTCTTCCTCTCCATATGAAAGATCTGTGACTACATTTCTTAGTCCCTCTTTATTTTTTTTTCTTTATTATTTTAATGTTGTCTACTTTTACCTAATGACATCACTGTTTCCCTGTTTTGACTGTTTTTCTATCTTTATTTATTTTTGTGTTAACATCTGATTGCTCTGTCCAGTGTTCTAGTCTTGGGTTGATACCTGATATTATTGATTTTCTAACCAAAGAACTCCCTTTAGTATTTCTTGTAGTTTTGGTTTGGTTTTTACAAATTCCCTAAACTTCTGTTTATCTGGAAATGTCCTAATTTCACCTTCATATTTGAGAGACAGTTTTGCTGGATATATGATTCTTGGCTGGCAATTTTTTTCCTTCAATTTTTTATATAAGTCATTCCGTTCCCTTCTTACCTGCATGGTTTCTGCCACGTAGTCTGCACTTATTCTTAGTGACTTTCCTTTGTAGGTGACTTTTCGTTTATCCCTAGCTGCTCTTAAAATTTTCTCTTTGTCTTTGGTTTTGGCAAGTTTGATTATAATACGTCTTGGTGACTTTCTTTTAAAATCTTCCTCATGTGGTGTTCAGTGAGCATCTCGAATTGATATTTTCTAAACTTTCACGATAACACGGAAGTTTTCTGCCAGCAAATCTTCAACAATTCTCTCCGTATTTTCTGTTATCCCTCCCTGTTCTGGCACTCCAATCACTCATAGGTTATTTCTCTTGATAGAGTCCTATGTGATTCTGAATGTTTCTTCATTTTTTAAATTCTTGTATCTGATATTTCTTCAGATATAATGGTGCCAAGTCTTTTATCTTCAAGAACACCAATTCTGCCTTCTACTTGCTCGATTCTGCTGTTAACTTTCTATTGAGTTGTCTAATTCTGTAATTTTATTGTTAATCTTCTAAATTTCTGATTGCTGTCTCTCTATGGATTCTTGCAGCTTATTAAATTTTTCCTTGTGTTCTTGAATAACCTTTTTAATTTCTTCAACTGTTTGATCTGTGTGTTCCTTGGCTTGTTCTGCATATTGTCTGATCTCCTTCCTGATGTCTTGAAGAGTTTTGTATATTAATCTTTTGAATTCTGCCTCTGGTGATTCCAGAAAGGCACCTTCATCCAGAAGATCCTTTGATTCTCTGTTTTGAGAGCTTGTTGAAGTGATCATGGTCTTTTTCTTTATGTGGTTTGATATTGACTGTTGTCTCCGAGGCATCTATAAGTTATTGTATTAGTTTATTTTATGTTGGCTTATTGTATCCATTTTTCTTCCTTTGTTTTGTTTTGATATGCCAAGTGGGTTTGCTTGAGTGAGCTAGCTTGACCATTTTCTCCTTTGAAGCTCTGACGTCCTGCTGCCAGATGGCTAGAGCTGTTATCAGGTACTTGAGCGTATGAGTCCATTCACTTTTCTTGTGTGAATTCAGCTCAGGTGTTCAGGTAGCTGGTCATCAAGTGTGTGCTACAGGCTCTGTCCTACAGTCTTAGAGGGGCAGGGGTGTTTGGTGTAGGCACCAGTGTCTGGTTGCAGCAGGGGGTCACACTCTGAACAAGGCAGGGGGTTGAGAACTGTCCCCTGAGTGCCTCTGAGGAAAGCATGTCCCTGTTCCCTATGGCATACAGGAGGGTGGATTCTGCAGATGGACCATGGGCACCCATTGCTTTTGGTTGTAAGGACTGGGAGATACCAGTTATCCTTAGGCCCCTGTCACAGGTGGTTGGGTGGCCTGAGTGGAGCCACCAGTCCTTAGGCCCCTCATGTGGGTAGGTGCAGGACCCTGTTTAATAGGCAAAGTGGAGTCAAATATCGAACATCCACCTCTCCATGGCACTGCTTAAATAGTTGCAGTCTGCCAGCTAGGGCCTATTCTCCTGAAATATGCCCACACAGGTCCATGCAGTGGAGAAAGGTATTCAAAGTCCATGGACCGTTTATGCCTGGACAGAAGCCGCTTCTCTCCTGAGCTCCCCAGGTTAGTGGAGCTGGCAAATTTTCTTTTTCCCCCTGTTATGAATTTATTCCTTATCCAAGTCCAAGAGCATGACTCAGGGCACTCAAATGGGCCTATCTTAGGCCCAAGGAAATCAATAGCCACTGAAGCTGACTTGGGGTGGAGGGGGAGCATGCAGTAAAATATATGCAAGTACTTAGCTTTCGCCAAGACTGCCGTTTTTCTCTGGTTCTGGGGGTGTGAGTAGGCTGTACAGCTGGCTGTTTCTCCCTGAAGAAACTGCAGCTGAATGCTACCACCAGCCCACAGCAGCCACTCCTGGGAGTGGTGCCTGAGGGATCCCAGCAATTCAGGTCCAGCAACTCCTCTCCACTTCTGAACCGTCCTTCTCTCCCCCTGCCACTCAGTCCATTTTCAAACTTTGCCTTTGATGTTCAGGGCTCCTAGCTTGTCATAAAAATAATCGTTTTGCTTGAGTTTTTGGGTCTTTGTTATAAGAGGGATTGCCAGAAGCATCTGGCTATTCCTGCATCTTGGCCCCACCTCCATGTCTTTCTTTTCGAGTTAGAATTTTGTTCTACTTTTTTTCTCCAGCTCTGTCTGGGACTCTCTATTTTAACCCCTTCATCTGTAATATTGGTCTGTAATTTTCTTTTTTTGTGGTGTCTTTTTTTGCCTGGTTTTGGTATCAGCGCGATGCTGGCTTCATAAAATGAATTTGGAAATATCGCTTCCTTTTCTATGTTCTGAAATAATATGAGTGGTACTGGTGTAAGCTCTTCTCTGAATGTTTTGTAGAATTCTCCAGTAAAGCCAACTGGGCCAGGGCTTTTTTTGTTAGGATTTCTTTTTTATTACCTTTTTAATCTCTTTCCTTTTAATGGGTCTGTTCAGATTTTCAGCACCCTTTTGTGTTCATTTGGCTAGGTTTCCTTTAGGTTTTCATATTTATTGAAATATAGTTTTTCATAATATTCTGTTTTGATCCTTTTTATTTCAGTTGGATCTTTTGTAATGTCCTCCCATTTCATTTCTTATTTGGGTTATTTGCATCCTTTCCTGTTTTTCTTTTGTCAACTTTGTCAGTGGTTTGTCAATTTCGTTGATCCTCTCAAAGAACAAACTTTTGATTTTGTTGATTCTTTTTATTGTTTTTCTATTCCCTATTTCATTTATTTCTGCTCTGATCTTTATTGTTTCCTTCCTTTTGGTGGCTGTGGGCTCCTTTTGCTGTTCTCTATTTGTTCAAGATGTGATAGGCAATGTTTTGATTTTGTCTCTTTCTCTTTTTTTTTTAAATTAATTTTTATTAAGCTTCAAGTGAACATTTACCATTCCAATCAGTCTGTCACATGTAGGTTTACATTCATCTTACTCCCTTCTCCCACTTGCTCTCCCCCTATTGAGTCAGCCCTTTCAGTCTCTTGTTTCTTGCCAATTTTGCCATCTTCCCTCTCTCTCTATCCTCCCATCCCCCCTCCAGTCAAGAGTTGCCAACACACTCTCCAGTGTCCACCTGATTTAATTAGCTCACTCTTCATCAGCATCTCTCTCCCCCCCACTGACCAGTCCTTTTCATGCCTGATGAGTTGTCTTCGGGGATGGTTCCTGTCCTGTGCCATCAGAAGTTCTGGGGAGCATTGTCTCTGGGATTCCTCTAGTCACAGTCATACCATTAGGTATGGTCTTTTTATGAGAATTTGGGGTCTGTATCCCATTGGTCTCCTGCTCCTTCAGGAGTTGTCTGTTGTGCTCCCTGACAGGGCAGACATTGATTGTGGCCGGGCACCAACTAGTTCTTCTGGTCTCAGGATACTGTAGGTCTCTGGTTCATGTGGCCCTTTCTGTCTCTTGGGTTCTTAGTTGTCGTGTGACCTTGGTGTTCTTCCTTTGCCTTTGCTCCAGGTGGGTTGAGACCAATTGATGTATCTTAGATGGTCGCTTGTTGGCTTTTAGGACCCCAGGTGCCACAATTCAAAGTGGGATGCAGAATGTTTTCATAATAGAATTATTTTGCCCATTGACTTAGAAGTCCCCTCAAACCATGTTCCCCAGACCCCAGCCCCTGCTCCGCTGACCTTTGAAGCTTTCATTTTATCCCAGAAACCTCTTTTCTTTCTCCTTTTTAATGTTCGCATCTATTGCTATGAACTGGCCTCTGAGTCCCAAAAGTTTTGGTATATTGTGCTTTTGTTCTCATTTGATTCTAGTAAATTTTGATTCCATCTCTGATTTCTTCTATTACCCAGTGGTTTTTAGTAGGGTGTTACTCAGTTTCCATGTAATTGATTTTTTTTCCTTACTCTTCCTGTTGTTAATTCCTACTTTGTTGGCATTGTGGTCAGAGAAGATACTTTGTGTTATTTTAGTGTTTTGAATTTTATTGAGGGTTGCTCTGTGGCCTAAGATGTGGTCTATTCTTGAGAATGTTCCATATGTGTTGGAAAAGAATGTGTGCTTCGCAGCTGTTGGGTAGAGTGTTCTATATATGCCTATGAGGTCAAGTCATTGATTGGGCCCTTTATGTCTTCTGTATCTTTGTTGAGCTTCTTTCTAGATGTTCTGTCTTTTACTGAGAGTGGTGTGTTGAAGTCTCTTACTATTATTGTGGAACTGTTGATTTCCTTTTCACAGCTCTTAGTTTGTTTTATGTATTTTGGAGCCCTATCATTGGGTGTGTAGATGTTTATTATGGCTAAGTCTTCATGACAGATGATCCCTTTAATCATTATATAGTGCTCTTCTTTGTCTTTTATGGTGGATTTTGTTTTAAATTTTTTTTTTTTTTAAATCTGAGATTAGTATTGCCACCCCTGCTCTTTTTTGGTAGGTATTTGCTTGATATGTTTTTCTCCCCATCCTTTGATTTTTCATAAATGTACATCTTTGTTTCCAAGGTGTGTCTCTTGTAGACAGTATATTGATGGATCCTGTTTTTTTTTTTTTTATTCATTCTGTCAATCTGTGTCTCTTTATGGGTGCATTTAGGCCATTTACCTTCAGCATAATTATTGCTAGGTGTGAGTTTATTGCTGTCATTTTGTAGTGCTTTTTTTCGTGGTGCTAACATTTTCTTTGTTCCGCTTGATCTCCTGTGCTGAGTTCCTTTTATTTGTGGATTTCTTTTTCATTTCTTTCATTTTTGTAGGTTTTGTTTTTATTGAGACTTTATGTTTTTCTTCTTTATTTTGATGAGTAGGTTTGTTAAATTTCTTTGTGAATACCTTGAAATTCACCCTTATCTTCCTCAGTTTGAACCAGTCTATTATTACTTGGTATTGCCTTGCCTTCATCTCCATTAGAAAGTTGTGTATCTGCACTGTTTATTCCCTCTTCTTTGTTCTGACATTGTCATCTACTGATTAACCTATCTGGTTCCCTGTTGCAATTCTTTTGATTTTGGATAGTCCTGGAGAGCTCATTTCCTAGGTTGGTATCTGGCTGGTATAATCTTACATCGTAGATTCAGGTTGTGGTCTGATGTTGTTTGTTCTCAGACTGAAGGGCTCCTTTTAATAATTCTTGTAAGTTTGGTTTGGTTCTTACACATTTCCTTAATTTTTGTTTATTTGGAAATGTCCTAATTTCACCATCATATTTCAACAAGTGTTTTGCAGGATATATTATTCTTGGCTGGCAATTTTTTTCTTTCAAGGTTTTATATATGTCATTCTATTGTCTTCTTGCCTGCACGGTTTCTGCTGAGTACTCAGAGCTTGGTCTTATTGTTTCTCTTCTGTATGTGACTTTTTGTTTTTCTCAAGCTGGTCGCAGGATTTTTTTCTTTGTCTTTGGTTTTAGTGAGTGTGAATATGATCTGCCTTGGTGATTTTCTTTTGGTGTCTATCCTATGTGGGGTTCATTGAGTTTCTTGGATGGTCAGCTTTTCATCTTTCATGATATTAGGGAAGCTTTCTGTCAGCAATTCTTCAATGATCCTTTCTCTGTTTTCTGTTTTCTCTCCCTGTTCTGGAACTCTGATCACTCACAATTTTTTGCTTTTGATTGTATCCCACATAACTCTCAGGGTTTCTTCATTCTTTTTTCTGATTTTTCCTCAAACAGAGTTGTATCCAAGCATTTGTCTTCAATTTCACTGATTCTATCTTCCACCATTTCAAACCTGCTCCTTAGCCCTTCTATGGCACTGTCCATTTCTGAACTCTTGTTGTTTATCTTTTGAATTTCTAATTGTTGTTTTTGTATGATTTCTAGTTGTGAATTTATTTGGGCATTTTTTTTCCTGTATTATTTGCCTGAATTCTTAATTTTTTTTTTGTCTATTTTTTCCTCATTTTTTCTGCTTTTTGCTTCAACTCTTGTATAACTCTGAATATTAGAGATTTGAATTCCCTGTTAGGTAGTTCTAGTGTCTTTTTTCCACTGGAAAGTCATCTGGGGTTTTATTTTGGACATCTACTGGAACCATCCTGTCCTTTTTTTGTTTTGTTTTATATGTTTTGATACTGTGTCCTGTCTTGGGACATTCAGTAGTTATTTTCTTCATTTATTAATTGTACATATGTTCACTTCATCCTTTTTTTTTTGTTTGTTTTATTTGGTTATGTCTGAGCAGGTGGGCTGTGCATTCTTTGTTGTTTGCTTGTCTGTGGTCATGATATTTTTCACCTCCTTGTTCAGTGAGAGCCAGTCACTCAGCTATGTTGCAGCAGGGCAGATCCTCCTGAAGGGAAGGGGCTGGGATGGGTTGTTTGTGGCATGCAATAGGACCAACAGGGCAGGCTGGGAATCAGTGCTGGGCAGGTTCCAGTTGGTCATGCCTCTGCCGCTTGGGAGTGTGATGTTCAGCACATGGTGCAGGTAGGCAGGAAGGAGGGGGAGGTTCTGATGTGTGGAGATAATATGGGTAGGAGAAGAGGAGAGAGAAACAGGAGCCAAAAACAAACAAAAAGAATGCTAAGGGACCTTTCCATTGGAATGGAGAGATAAGCAGCTGAGAAACAGAAAAACAAAAAAGGAAGAAAAATAAAAAGGGAAAAAGAAAGGAAAAAAAGTAGTAAAAATTTGGGAGGGGGAGAAAGGAAAAAAAAAAAAAGAAAAGACCCCTTGGGTCCCACCGGAGCAGCTGCAAAGACCGATGAAGTGGCTCCCAAGGTGTGCAGTATAGTCTGGCTATAAGTGGTATAGATGTCACACAGTGCCAGAAACTCAGGAGACAGGAAAAGAAGGTAAGTATAGAGAGAGGAGAACTGAGAAATGAAGAAAAGCAGAAAAGAAAAAAAAAAAAAAAAAGAGGAAAGAAAGAAAAAAAATGCCTACAGGGGCTGCTCAGACTAGGGAAGTGGCTCCTAAGCCATACAGTGCAGCCTGGCTAGAAGGGGCTCCCAAGCCATGAAAATAAAAAGAAAACAAACAAACAAAACAGAATAAAACAAAACAAAGCAAAAAAAAAGTCCCAGGGACACCACCATCGTGGTGTCATGGGCTGGGGAAGTGGTTCCCCAGTCATGTGGCGCTTCACAGCCTTTCAAGAAGAACCAAAGATGGCACACCGAGCCAGGTGTTTGAGAGAAAGGGGAGGGGGGTGGGAGGCACAGAAGAAACCAAAAGAAACGGATAAAAGCAACTCCAACCACAGAAAAATGGCACTCAGGGAGCCAGCCAGTGTGGGCGGGGTGAATCCAAGTGGCCTGGTACCGAAGCAGTTGCCTCCTGTCCAAAAGACTGTGGCTAGTGGGAAGCAGAGGGGGCCAAAGAGGGAGGGAGAAGGGCGGGGGTTAGGAAAGTGTATATCCCTGGTTACCGGATGCTCTGTCTCCTGCTGAAACTTCTTGAAACTGCTTTCCCGTACTTCCTGTCGGACGATCTCTGATGTGGGCAGGGCGAATCTAAATAGTATGGATGCCGCACTTGCTGCCAGCTGAGCCACTGCAGCCAGCCAGGAAGCGCGGAGGTAGAGCAGCAAGGAGAGAATAGGGAGTGGGAAAGCTTGTACCACTGATTACTGGGTGCTGTGTCTCCAGCTAGGAGCTCCGTGAAGCTACCTTCTCATGCTCCTTATCTGCCAGTCTCTGACAGGAGTCCAGGATGGTGAATCCATGCTGCATTAGCTGATAGGGAACCTCTGCACGTACCTCTCCTCACTCTGTTCTCTGTCAGTTTCTTATTCCATTCGGTGTTTGGCTGAGTTCTTTATCTCTTCATTTGACGCTTCAGGTTCCAGGAATGATATTTGTCTCTGTTTTACTGGGTTTTTTGGGTCTTTGCTGTGGAGGGATAGTGTGGTGTTTCTGTCTATGATACCATGTTGCCCAGAAGTCCACTCATTTACTATTTTCAATGCTTTCATGAACTAGTACTACTACTCCACCTACAGAAATGAAAACTGAAGCTTAGAGAGATTAGGTGTTATGCTTAAACTCATACAAATGCAAAATGATGGACCAGGATTCAAACACAGTTCATTGTGATGCCAGGTATTAACCACTAGGTTACAACATTAAGATTATATAGACACCAGGGTGAGAGGGATTGTTTTGAACAATGTTAAGTACAGCAGCACAACTCAGTCCCAGTTTAAAATATATATATATTTAGATTGCAAGTAGCTGTTGTAAAACCTTGAAGGTATAAGATGAAAAAATTAGGACAGCGTTTAAAAATATTCATAAACAATATTTTATTGTTACCATCTAAATCACTATTTGGAGCCCAACATTCACCTGTTTTAACCTACACACATAAGAGCAAGGTAACATGAGTATATGCATAAAAGGCAGTTTAGAATTTTTAGCCACCAATATTCCAGTAACAGAATAGGCAATGCATAACTTCTGGTGTGTGTGTGTTACTGGACAGGCATGTTACTGTTTGTGTCAATGGTTGTGAAACAAGAAGAATGTAAACATTTAAACAAAGGAAAATGTTTGAATTAAGTGCTCATACCTTCCACAAACCATGCTTGGGAGACAAAGGAGCTACACAGATGCTTTGGTTCCTTGGAAATGGAAGCCAGTGGAAGTGTTGGCAGTTTACTAGCCGAGAGCACTAGTTTTTACTTGCTTTCAGCCCAAAGCAGTGGTAATATTGTGGAACTACCCACACAGCTGTAAATCCACACTACATTTCCCAGACCTGAGTCTTCAGTGAAATGCCATCCTCTTCTGTTCATGTTCTAGCACATTTCCTGATGCAGTTATTTCCAACCAGACCCATAGCATTCTGCCGATAATTCCGTCTCCTGCTTTTTAAATACCTCATCCTCCTTCTCTCCTAATTTAACCCTAAATTGCTTTCTACAATCATAAGCACATCCTTTCTTCTGGAATAGGTGCCTACTTGTGCCATTGGCCAAAGCCCACATCCCAATCCCCAGAAATCCTTTTGCTTCTCTAGTGGCTCCTTCTTAGTGTACCCTTTCCCTGCCATCACTGGTATTTCCTGGGTTTGTCTGTATACACAGTCTTCTAAAGTCTTTACTGGACCTCATTTATGCTCCTCCTTTAGTTACTGGGCTTTTGAACTAGAATTCATCACACACAGAATACACTTAACCCTCAGTGCCCACACCATGCTGTTCCCATCTGGCCTTCACGCGGCATCTGACCAAACCATTGGCTGAAACTTCACTCTCAGAGCTCACCATTGACTGCCTAACTGTTAAATGGAAGGAGTGTTTTCTACTTTCCCATTTCCCATAACCTGAGTGTAATATGATACTACATTTTACTCTACTCTGCTGCATTATACTATACTATATTATACATGTCTGTCAGTTTGTTGTACTGTGAGGGCTTGTGTGTTGCTGTGATGCTGGAAGGTATGCCACTGGTATTCAGATACCAGCAGGGTTACCCATGGAGGATGGGTTTCAGCTGAGCTTCCAGACTAAGACAGACTAGGAAGAAGGACCTGGCAGTCTACTCCCGAAAAGCATTAGCCAGTGAAAACCTTACGGACAGCAGCAGACCGTTTTCTGATATAGTGCTGGAAGGTGAGCCCCCCAGGTTGGAAGGCACTCAAAAGATGACTGGGGAGGAGCTTCCTCCTCAAAGTAGAGTCGACCTTAATGACGTGGATGGAGTAAAGCTTTCGGGACCTTCATTTACTGATGTGGCATGACTCAAAATGAGAAGAAACAGCTGCAAACATCCTTAATAATCGGAACCTGGAATGTACAAAGTATGAATCTAGGAAAATTGGAAATCGTCAGAAATGAAATGGAAAGCATAAACATTGATACCCTAGGCGTTAGTGAACTGAAATGGACTGATATTGGCCATTTTGAATAGGACAATCATACAGTCTACTATACTGGGAATGACAACTTCAAGAGGAATGGTGTTGCATTCATTGTCAAAAAGAACGTTTCAAGACCTATGCTGAAGTACAACGCTGTCAGTGATAGGATAATATCCATACGCCTACAAGGAAGACCAGTTAATACGACTATTATTCAAATTTACACGCCAGCCACTAGGGCCAAAGATGAAGAAATAGAAGACTTTTATCAGCTGCTGCAGTCTGAAATTGATTGAACATGCAATCAAGATACATTGATAATTACTGGTGATTGGAATGCGAAAGTTGGAAGCAAAGAAGAAGGATGAGTAGTTGGAAAATATGGCCTTGGGGATAGAAACAATGCCAGAGATCAAGTGAGAGAATTTTGCAAGACCAATGACTTCTTCATTGCAAATACCTTCTTTCACCAGCATAAACGGTGACTATACACATGGACCTCGCCAGATGGAACACACAGAAATCAAATTGACTACATCTGTGGAAAGAGACGATGGAAAAGCTCGATATCATCAGTCAAGGTCAGGGGCCGACTGTGGAACTGACTATCAATTGCTCATATGCAAGTTCAAGCTGAAACTGAAGAAAATCAGAGCAAGTCCACGAGAGCCAAAATATGACCTTGAGTATATCCCACCTGGATTTAGAGACCAACTGAAAAATAGATTTGATGCATTGAACACTAGTGACCAAAGACCAGATGAGTTGTGGAATGACATCAAGGACACATGTAGAAAGCAAGAGGTCACTGAAAAGACAGGAAAGAAAGAAAAGACCAAGATGGATGTCAGAGGAGACTCTGAAACTTGCTCTTGAGTGTCGAGCAGCTAAAGCAAAAGGAAGAATTGATGAAGTAAAAGAACTGAACAGAAGATTTCAAAGGGCCTCTCGAGAAGACAAAGCAAAGTATTATAATGACATGTGTAAAGAGCTGGAGATGGAAAACCAAAAGGGAAGAACATGCTCGGCATTTCTCAAGCTGAAAGAACTGAAGAAAAAATTCAAGCCTCAAGTTGCAATAGTGAAGGATTCCATGGGGAAAATATTAAATGATGCAGGAAGCATCAAAAGAAGATGGAAGGAATACACAGAGTCATCATACCAAAAGGAATTAGTCAATGTTCAACCATTTCAAGACGTGTCATATGATCAGGAACCAATGGTACTGAAAGAAGAAGTTGAAGCTGCTCTGAAGGCATTGGAGAAAAACAAGGCTCCAGGAATTGATGGAATACCAATTGAGATGTTTCAACAAACAGATGCATCGCTGGAGGTGCTCACTTGTCTATGCCAAGAAATATGGAAGACAGCTTCCTGGCCAACTGACTGGAAGAGATCCATATTTATCCCTATTCCAAGAAAGGTGACCCAACTGAATGTGGAAATTATAGAACAAATTCATTAACATCACATGCAAGCAAAATTTACTGAAGATCATTCAAAAACAGCTGCAGCTGTATATAGATAGGGAACTGCCAGAAATTCAGGCCGGTTTCAGAAGAGGATGTGGAACCAGAGATATCATTGCTGATGTCACATGGATCCTGGCTGAAAGCAGAGAATACCAGAAGGATGTTTACCTGTGTTTTATTGACTATGCAAAGGCATTCGACTGTGTGGATCATAACAAACTATGGATAACATTGCAAAGAATGGGAATTCCAGAACACTTAATTGTGCTCATGAGGAACCTTTACAGAGATCAAGAAGCGGTTGTTCAGACAGAACAAGGGAATACTGATTGGTTTAAAGTCAGGAAAGGTGTGCATCAGGGTTGTATTCTTTCACCATACGTATTCCAGCTGTACGCTGAGCAAATAATCCGAGAAGCTGGACTATATGAAGAAGAACGGGGCATAAGGACTGGAGGAAGACTCATTAACAACCTGCGTTATGCAGATGACACAACCCTGCTTGCTGAAAGTGAAGAGGACCTGAAGCACTTACTAATGAAGATCAAAGACCACAGCCTTCAGTACGGATTGCACCTCAACATAAAGAAAACGAAAATCCTCACAACTGGACCAATGAGCAACATCATGATAAACAGAGAAAAGATTGAAGGTGTCAAAAAACCAAAAAACCGAACCCAGTGCTGTTGAGTCGATTCCGACTCATAGCGACCTTACAGGGCAGAATAGAACTGCCCCATAGAGTTTCCAAGGAGTGCCTGGTGGATTCAAACTACCAACCCTTTGGTTAGCAGCCCTAGCACTTAACCACTAGATCACCAAGGTTTCTGAAGGTGTCAAGGATTTCATTTTACTTGGATCCACAATCAACAGCCCTGGAAGCAGCAGTCGAGAAATTAAAAGATGCATTGCATTGGGTAAATCTGCTGCAAAAGACCTCTTCAAAGTGTTAAAGAGCAAAGATGTCACCTTGAAGACTATGGTGCACCTGACCCAAGCCATTGTGTCATACACATGTGAAAGCTGGACAATGAATAAGGAAAACCGAAGAAGAGTTGACGCCTTTGAATTGTGGTGTTGGCGAAGAATATTGAATATGCCATGGACTGCCAAAAGAATGAACAAATCTGTCTTGGAAGAAGTGCAGCCAGAATGCTCCTTAGAGGCAAGGGTGGCGAGACTGCGTCTTACATACTTTGGACATGTTGTCAGGAAGGATCAGTCCCTGGAGAAGGACATCATGTTTGGCAGAGTACAGGGTCAGTGGAAAAGAGGAAGACCCTCAAGGAGGTGGATTGACACAGTGGCTGCAACAATGAGCTCAAGCATGACAACGATTGTAAGGATGGTGCAGGACCGGGCAGCATTTCATTCCGTTGTGCATAGGGTTGCTATGTGTCGGAACCGACTCGTCGGCACCTAACAACAACAACATACTATATTATACTATACTATGGAGACCCGGTTGTCCAGTGGTTAAGAGCTTGGCTGCTTACCAAAAGGTCAGCAGTTCAAATCCACCAGTTACTCCTTGGAAACCCTATGTGGCAGTTCTACTCTGTCCTATGGGTGGCTATGAGTCAGAACCATTTGACTATAACAGATTTGGGTTTTTTGAAGCCCCAGTTGCAAAGCGGTTAAAAGCTCAGGCTGCTAACCAAAAGGTCGGCAGTTCAAATCCACCAACCGCTACTTGGAAACCCTATGGGGCAATTCTACTCTGTCCTATAGGGTGGCTTTGAGTAGGAATCAACTTGACGGAAAATAACAACAACACTACACTACACTACACTACACTACACTACACTACACTACACTACACTACACTACACTACACTACACCACTATTCAGTTTCCCTCCAAAATCTCTCCTGATATATTTTTCTGGTACATTCTTTGGCTAATTCATTTATTATTGACCTATCTGATCATACAGTCATTTATTTAGCAGACACTTTCCTAGAGCTGACATAACAAAGTATTACAAACTTGATGGCTTAAAACAATAAAAGTTTTTTTTTTTTTTTTATCATAGACCAGACCAGTTGCCATTCCACAGGAGATTCCATGTGTGCAAAGTAGAGCTGCACTTCATCGGATTTTAGTGTCTGTGACCTGTTGGAATAGATCATCAAGCCTTTCTCCCAAGGCACCTTTGAGTGGGTTTGAACCACCAACCTTTTGGTTAGTAACCCACTGCTTGACTGCATCACCCAGGGACTCCCAATGTGTCATAGAGACATGAAAATGTTGCTGTGAAATGTGGAAAAAGAGTGGCCTCTGATCAACTTAGAGGGGATAAGGGAGGCTTTTAAGAGGAAGGGTCTCTGTGTCTGGTGTAATGAATAGACTTTAGCCAGGCAGCAGGGAAAGTAATCCCAAAGTCATGCAGCCATGGGAGGAGGCGGCAAGTACTTTAATGTTGGCATATAGGCTGGCTGGGTAGTAGTCCCAGTTGATGAAGTTGGCTGGAGGTATGATGGGGGTAAGAACATAAATAGCCGTATGTGTCAGGCTGTAGCATTTTTAATTCATCCTGAAACTATAAAAGTTTTGGCCAGTGGAGGTAACATGATCAATTTTGTGATCTAGAAATATTATTCTGGCATTAAAGTAGAGAATAAATTGGAGAAGGGGAAGATTTCCCTTATTTAACTTCCTCTTTCTCCTCTGCTGTTAAGGAAATTCCTGAAAGCCTAGCTTCCTATGCTGTGATTTTATACTCCTTCCCTAGGAGAATGTATCCACTATTGTACAGTCAGTTATCATCATAACCAGATGATTCTCAAGTATTAATTTCTACCTCTGACCTTTTTCACAAATAAGGTCCATTCTAGTTCTGCCTGATTTCAAAGCCTTTCCTCCCTAATGCTGCTGTCTTCCAACATCAGCTGGGCTTCCCACCATGGAGACGTCTTAGACCACTTCCCTTTTCTTATATCCATTGTGCAACAGCCAAGAGGTTCGATTGCTTTATATTTTGTATTGCCTTTTTCATTTTTACTTTTCATTCTCCTTCTTGCCAATAGAGTTCAGAGTCTGGTTGTCTGTCCTGATGACTGATACCAAAATACCAAACCTGGTGCCTTTAAATTGATTGTGACTCATGACAACCCGATGTGTTACAGAGAACTGCCGCATAGGGTTTTCTTGGCTGTAATCTTTACAGAGGGAGATTTCCAGGCCTTTCTCCCATTGCACTGCTTGATGGGTTTGAACAGTCAACCTTTGGGTTAGTAGTTGACTGCAAACTCTTTGTGCCACCCAGACATCTAATGTCTCTTTAAAAAAAAAAAATTATTGTGCTTTAATGAAAGTTTACAAATCAAGTCAGTCTGTCATACAAAAATTTATGTACACCTTGCTATATACTCCTAACTGCTCTCCCACAATGAGACAGCACACTCCTTCCCCCCACTCTCTTTTCAGACACCTAAAATCTCTTAACCAAGTTTGCGTACTATTTCTTCTTCCTCCAGCTGCTCATTTTTTGGTATGTACAATATTTTACAGTGAGGAATCGTGTACGTACAAAACAACATATAAAACATATTTTGTAGTTTGGTGCTGTGGTTGTTAGGTGCTACTGAGTCAGCTCCAGCTCATAGTGACCCTATGTACAACAGAACAAAACACTGCCCAGTCCTGTGCCATCCTCACAATCATTCCCATGCTTGAGCCCATTGTTGCAGCCACTGTGTCAATCCATCTTATAGAGGGTCTTTCTCTTTTTTGCTGACCCTCTGCTTTACCAAGCATGATGTCCTTTTCTAGTGATTGGTCCCGCCTGATATCACGTCCAAAGTGTATGAGACAAAGTCTCGCCATCCTTTCTTCTAAGGAGCATTCTGGCTGTACTCCTTCCAAGACAGATTTGTTCATGCTTTTGGCATTCTATGGTATATTCACTATTCTTCACCAATACCATTATTCAAAGGCCTCAATTCTTCTCTGCTCTTCCTTCTTCACTCTTCAGCTTTTGCACGCATATGAGGTGATTGAAAACAACATGGCTTGGGTCAGGACTACCTTAGTCCTCAAAGTGACGTCTTTGCTTTTGAACACTTTAAAGAAGTCTTTTGTAGCAGATTTGCCCAATGCAATACATCCTTTGATTTCTTGACTGCTGCTTCTATTGCTGTTGATCGTGGATCCAAGTAACAACTTCAATCTTTTCTCCATTTTTCATGATGTTGCTTATTGGCCCAGTAGCAGCAGAATATTGTCTGATATGGTGCCTGAAGATGAGCCCATCTGCCACGTGTCTGTCAGTCTGTGTACTGTGATGGCTTGCATGTTGCTCTTGTTGATTTTATAGTTTAAAAACCATAAAATAGGCATTCATGTTTTTATCACCAAGGTGAAGACATAGAACATTATCTTTCTGCATTATCCCTGGCCAATCTCATTTCTTCACTTCCAATCCAAAAGTAACCACTATCCTAAATTTTGTGTTTATAACCCCCTTCCATTTCTTTACATTTTTAACCACCAATATATTAAGTTCACTTGTGCTTTAAACTTTTTATAGCATTAATCACACTGTATATTTTCATCAGTGACATTTCTTTCACTTAATAGTTTTGAGATTCATCTAAGTTGATGCATGTCTCAGTAGCTTTTTATCTTCATTGCTAGTAATATTCCATCATACGGATTTTTCTCAATTTATCTATTCTACCGCTGGTTCATCTTTTTAATATTACAAACAGTGCTGTCATAGATAGTCTCATATCATGGTATACATGTGCATTTCTTTAGGGAATACAAACTCCTTGACTGTAGGTTATGTGCATGTTCAAGTTTACTGCGTCATGTCAATCAGACTTACAATTTGATTATGTCCTATCAGAGTTTTTTTAGTTCTACATCCTTGACAACAATTTATATTGTCCTTTTTTTTTTTTGTTGGAAATTTTGCCAATCTGGTGGCTGTGACACTGTGTCTCATTGTGGTTCCAATTTGTTTTTCTGTTTATTTGCCTATCTTTCTATTGGCTTGCCTTTTTCTTATTGATTCATAGATGTTCTTTATATATTCTAGATTATAATACTTTGTGCATTATGTGTACTGCAACTATTCTTCCCATTTTATGACTTGTCTTCTAAGTATCTTTAAAGTGTCTTTTAGTTAACACCTTCAATTATTTTTCTATAGTACCCTGAGATTTATTGTCTTATAATACCATTTTCATTCCGTCACATATCCAATAGTTCCCTGCTTCCAATGGTGAAAAATTAAGCTCTATAAAAAGTTTATTGCAGTATTAATCATAATAGAAACCCAAATGTTCAACATAGGGGATTAATTGAGTGTAATTAGTTATATGATGTAAAATGTCATAGCAATTAAAATAAAGTTGTAAAAGCATATCAATGAGCAGTATGCAAGTATATATACTTAAACAAGCTGCATTGTTGGCCTAGTTCATCCCCCACCACAGCTGGGTTAACTCTGCTTGTAGAAGGGACTTCTTCTCTTGTCCCCCCTCCCCCCAAAAAAAACCAAACCCACTTCCGTAGAGTTAATTCTACTCATAGCAACTCTATAGGACAGAGTAGAACTGCCCCATAGGGTTTCCAAGACTGTAATCTTTATGGAAGCAGACTGGCACACCTTTCTTCCATAGAGCGACTGATAAGTTCGAACGGCCAACCTTTTGGTTAGCAGCCAAGTGCTTTAACCACTGCACCACCAGGGCTCCTTCTTCTCTCCAAGTTGTGGTTAATTGAACCTGGAATGGACACTAACCCAGATGCAACTAAACAGTTGGCTGATTAGCAGCCAGTCTTAAAACAACCTGGAATTGGGAATTGGGTTTCAGAGACACTGATTCTTCGATGTAGTTAACATGGATTCCAGAATTGAGGTACTATTTTGAGACACTGACATTTTGGCCTTTATACAAAGACACAGACGATGTTATTCTTCTAAGTGATTGAAGAATGAAGCAAACACAAAGAGTGACACATACTAGGTCATGAAGCCTGAGAAAGATGGTAGGAGTAGAGCTTTCTACTTTTTTGTTCCAGGTCTTTCTGAAGGCTTGCTGTTTTCTGCCCTTAGTTTTCATGGGTTACTCCAGATCCTTATTGGGACTCCTTTTTTTTTTTTTTATCTTAACCTACTTTTAATGAAATTCTATTACCAGTAAACCTAAGATCCATGACGTATAATTTTTTTTTTCTATAAACAAATGCTACCAGTAAAATAAAAAGTTATTTACAAATAAAGGTATATATTGGGCTTTTCACATATAAGGGCATTAGTTGCATACTTCTGCATGTGTTCTCCTGTAGTCCTGATATGCTCAGGACAAGAAAAAAGACTCACAAAAGCCAAAAAATAAATGCATGTTGAGTTACATAGGTTCAAGGTTTAATCTAGAGATTAATTTCTCTTTTCCTTTTTGAAACTTTGAAAATATGTAAAGGCATTTTAATACTGCTAGTTAGAAATGTGCTCTACCAAATATTAAGCCCAACTATGATATCCCTTGACAGAAAAACTTTTGACTAGTCGAAGGAAGATAAATTTTATAATCAGATATTACATATCTTTCTGACAAATCTTAAAATTAATAAATGTTATTTTTACTTTATCATATATTTTTAATAGAATTCTATTTGTAGTTTTTTTCTCTGCACTTAGAGTGATGTGCAGAGCTGGCTTTGTCCAGCTCACGGGGGCCAGTTGTGCACATCGTTTTCCAATTCCCTGTTTACTAATGTCATATTGGCAGAAATAGGCCATGGTGGGAGTACTTATACCGTGGAAATCTAAAAATGCTTCATATCAGGACTTACCTGACCAAATAGTCAGTCTTTAACAGTTATCAGCACACAACTACCCACCTACCATTCCATAGATATCACCCTTGTTAAGGTCATCAATGATTATAAAGTCGACAAATCCAATAAACATTTCTGTTAACTTTTTCATTTGACTTCTCAGTCACATCTGGCAGAGCTGACACTTCTTTATTAAAATGCTTTCAACTGGACTCTGAGAGATTCTTCTTTCCTAGTTCTCCAGCTATTTTATGCGACACTCTTTGTTGGTCCCTTGACCTATCTTACGTCTCCAACTTCTGAATGTTGGATGCTTCAAGGCTCAAACCTCAACCCTTCTTTTCTATATATACTCACTCCCTTGGTGATCTCATCCATCCCTATGGCTTTAAATACCCCCTATACACCCATTATTCTCAAATGTGACTCTCAAGCCTTAATAGTTCTTTCACTGTGTAGACCCATATATCAACTGCCAGTTTGACATCACTTCATGAATGTCTAACAGGCAACTCAAACTTAGCATGTACAAAACCCAACTCTTCACTGCAACCTCCATATTTGTTCTCCAGTATTCCCTAACTCACAATACTGCAACTTCATTCTACCAGTTACTCATGCCAAAAAACTTGAATTCAATCTTCATTCCTCTCTTCTTTCACTCCCCACCTTAGTTTAAGCCACAATTCTTTGTCTTCTGGATTATTGTCTCCAAGCTTCCACACTTGTCCCTTTATAGTTTGTTTTCCACACAACAGAAAAAAAAACAAAGCTTTGAAATCACAAATCAGATCATCATATCATTTCTCTGTTGCTTCCAATCTGTCTCTGGTAAAATCCAAAGACCCTTGTAGCACCCATCAAGCCCTCTATACTCTGACCACCTCCTGGCTTTTTGGCCTGATCTCCTACCTCTCTCTCTACCTTTACTTCTTCCTCCACTATAGCCAGGTAGCAGTTTTTTGAACAATCTGAGCCTATTCCTGCCACAGGACCTTTGCATGGGGCTATTCCCTCTGCCTAGAATGTTATTTCTTCCTAGAGCTACAAGGCTCACTCCCTCACGTGACACTTTATCAAAGAGTGATTCTCTGCCATCACTATCCCCCTTACTGTTTGTTATCCTTCCTCATGGCACTTATCAAAATGTGGCACTTGGTTGATTATTGTGTATCTCCCCAAGCTAGGTAAGAACAGATACCCTCTTTTACTTATTTCTTTATCCCAATAATCTAGAAAAAATGCTTGTTATACAGTAGGCACTCAACAAAGATTTGATAAATGAATGTTTTAATTTACATTTTATTTATATTATGTTCATTTTCATATGTAAAGATAACAGGAAAAATGAGTTGACTGCCATGCTCTGGTCAGGTCTCTTCTATCCATTGTCTAAAAAGGATATCAAATTTGATAAATAGTTTTTGTGTAGTGAGAAGTGATCTGCCCACTTGCCAAGATATGCAACATAGAAAACCAAACATGAAAAAATACAGTAATACAGCCTGCATGAATACCACTTAGTTATATAGAGTATGATCCTGGATAATGGCTATTCTTTTAGGTGTGAAGAGCTGTCTGATTACGCCCACATTGGCTTTAATCTCGTTATTCACACTGGTTACTAAAGTTTGCTCCTTTCCAGAGAAAGAATACCATACAGACATCCCATCAATTCTGTGAAAATTTTTGGAAGCTCTCTATTTGATATCTTCCTGCCAAATCCCTGCTGACTGCAAATGAGCAGAAAGTGTCAGCTTTTGTTATTTGAAGCACTAATGATGGATTTGAAATATTTCTTTAACTTTGATTCCAGGATTCACTATTGTGGTTTAACTGATGCAATATCTCAAGTCCCATTAACAGAAGAATGAGATTTTAATAGGGAACATGATCAAATCCAAACAGATCAAATTTTAGAGAAGTATTTTGAGAAGATTTTTCAGATTCTTATCAAATTTTAAAAATCATGTCTACCTCAAATATGTTGAATTTCCTAGGGAATGAGCAGTACAATCCTACTGCTAAGGAATATTCTCTTGTTTTCTTTTGTAGTTGAAATTTTATCTATTCTGATCAAATATTTGATCAATCAAATATTTAATAATAGACCATATGAATAAAATAAAATTGAAGATTGAAGAAAATTGTTATGTTTAATTGTTCTTATTTTTGAAGATTAAAACTTTCTTTATGTAATTTAGTACTCTAGTAGAAAGACATTAATAAAGTGAAAAATAAAATGCCTCTTCCTTTCTCAATCCACCCATCCACCTGTTTTCCCTGAAATCTGGTTTTAACTCATCTCTGTGCTCACCGTGGCTAATTTGTTTCTAGAACAAAGCACAAATGATTACTACGAGGTGAAGTGATATCTGTCACTGGCCTGAAAAAAAAAGCCTCGTTTCTATAGCCCCAGCTCAATTCTGAACATAACGGAGGGCTGTTCTTGGAAACCTTGCAAAATCTGATATTGCTTCCCTAAAGACAATCAGAGAGCTGGTAAATTTGTTCAATGACTTTATGAAAGACAATTGAAAAGTAGTGAATACCTCTACCCTTATGTGAATTACTTCTTTAATCAGTTGTTAAACATATCCATCTAACAGGCTGGTAACTTTTTTATTCTTCTAAGATTGGCTAATTGTTTGGGTAGTTAGCCAACTACTCTAAAAGTTAAAAAAAAAAAAAAAGATTCCCTGGGTCCTAGTGTGCATTTCTGGCAGAAAGTGGTTGAGGTGTGCAAGTGATTGCTCTCATTACACTGTACGTACCCAGAGAGAGACAAATCAATACATTTTCAAACATTTAATTTAATGATACTGGAAGAATAAAAAGGAACAAAAATGCAAAAATTATTTTAAAATGTTGTTGTTGTTAGGTGAGTTGGTTCTCACTCTCAGAGACCCTACGTAGAACACAGTGAAACACTGCCCAGTCCTGCACCATCCTCACAATCTTTAGCTATGTTTGAGCCCATTGTTGCAGCCGCTGTGTCAATCCATCTCATTGAGAGTCTTCTTATGTCCTTTTCACGGGACTGGTCCCTCCTGATGGATAACATGTCCAAAGTACATGAGATGAAGTCTCGCCATCCTTGCTTCTAACGAGCATTCTGGGTGTACTTCCAAAATAGATTTGTTCGTTCTTCTGGCAGTCCACGGTATAGTCAATATTCTTCACCAAAACCATAATTCAAAGGCATCAGTTCTTCTCTGGTCCTCCTTATTCATTGCCCAGCTTTTGCTTGCCCATGAGGTGATTGAAAATACCATGGCTTGGGCCAGGCACCCCTTAGTCCTTGAAGTGACATCTTTGCTTGTTAACACTTTAAAGAGGTCTTTTGCAGCAGATTTGTCCAATGCAATATGTCGTTTGATTTCTTGACTGCTGCTTCCGTGGGTGTTAATTGTGGACCCAAGTCAAATGAAATCCTTGATAACTTCAATATTTTCTCCATTTATTTTTTTGCTTATTGGTCCAGTTGAGAGGATTTTTATCTTTTTTATGTTAAGGTGTAATCCACACTGAAGGCTGGGGTCTTTGATCCTTATCAGTAAGTGAGTGCTTCAAGTCCAGGCAAAATTGTGTCATCTGCATATTGCTGGTTGTTAATGAGTCTTCCTCCAATCCTGATGCTGCATTTTCTTCATGTAGTCCAGATTCTTGGATTATTTGTTTAGCATGTAGATTTAATAAATACGGTGAAACTATAGAATACTGACACATATCTTTCCTGATTTTAAACCTTTTATTTCTAGAAACGAGTATTTTGAAATAGGAGCTAAAATAGATACTTATGACTGGAAAAGTCTGAATTCTTATACTAAGTGCTAATAAATAACTCTTTTTAAAATATAAGGAGCCCTGGTGGCACAGCGGGTAGAGCGCTTGACTGCTAACCAAAAGGTCGATGGTTGGAAACCACCAGCAGCTCTGCAGGAGAAAGATACGGCAGTCTACTTCCATAGAGATTTTCAGCCTTGGAAACCCAATGGGTTTGCTGTGAGTCAGAATTGGCTTGACGGCAGTGGGTTTGACCTTTTTGGTTTATAAACCATATATATACCTTCATTCAACATCGAGTCAGAATCAACTTGATGGCACTGGTTCTGGGTCTGGGCTATATACCTTACCAAAAATAACACTTTCACATTCTAAATTTTCTTCTCTGAGATAATAAATCTTTATGTGTTTATTACATATATGAATATATACTATATTGAAAGTGTAGTTTACGCATATTATAGCTATTTTGTGCCAAACCCTGTGCTCAAGGTTGGTGATCTGAAATAAATACAACAGTACCTGCTCTCAAGGAGTTCACAATCCAGTGGGAGGGAGAGATAAGCACAGCACTTATTTCCTAGGCCATGAACCTGGGTCTTATTATATGGTCTAAAAACCAACTACCATTATTTTTGTACTCCATCAGCTGGGTTGCCTCCCTAATGCCCATAATCTCAAAGGCTCCGAGTAAGAGGCTGTAAGCAGAATTGTGAATCTCTTTGCTGCACAAATATTCCCATAGCTCCCAGGTTCCCAGATAGGGTTAAAATACAGGAAGCCCAGTTAAATGTAAATTTTAGATAAATGAATAATTTTTTTTTAGTATAATTATGCCCCATGGGTGGCTATTCCTAAATCTGGTGACCCTACTCCCAGATCATTGTGATAAATGACCCTGATCAACCACTCCCAATGTATGAGAATCTCTGATTGAGGATCTCTGATGCATCCTAGAGAAGGACACCATAGCTTCCATTCCTTGGGATTCCACTTCATGCCTCTGCTAAGTACTTTTCCTCTCTCTGTCTCCTTCTTCATATATGTGTGTGCATGTGTGTATGTATGTATAGTTCCTGGGTAGTGCAAATGATTAAGCTCTTGGCTTCTAACTGGAAGGTTGCTGGTTCAAATACACCCAGTAGTGCTGTGGAAGAAAGGCCTGGAGATCTACTTCCAAATGAACTAAACTAAACCAACTGCCATCTAGTTGATTTTGACTCATAGCAACCTTGTAGGTGTGTTATGGATTGAATTGTGTCCCCCCGAAATGTGTATCAGCTTGGTTAGGCCATGATTTCCAGTATTATGTGATTGTCCACCATTTTGTCATCTGAAATGATTTTCCCGTGTGTTGTAAATCCTACTTTTATAATGTTACTGAGGCAAGATTAGAGGTAGTTATGTTAATGAGGCAGGACTCAATCTATAAGATAAGGTTTTGTCTTCAGTCACTCTCTTTTGAGATATAAAAGAAGGTAGCAAGCAGAGAGATGGGGGACCTCATACAATCAAGAAAGTAGTCCAGGAGAAAAGCACATCCTTTGGACCTGGTCACTGCACTGAGAAGCTCCTAATCCAGGGGAAGATTGATGACAAGGATCTTCCTCCAGAATCACAGAGAGAGAAAGCCTTCCCCTGGAGCTGGCAGCCTGAATTTGTACTTCTAACCTAGACTGTGAGAGAATACATTTCTCTTTGTTAAAGGCATACACTTGTGGTTTCTGTTATGGCAGCACTAGATATCTAAGAGGTAGAGTTCCACTCACAAAGGCTCACTTGGCCCCAGACACTGCTGAGTGCCCAATCTGTCAGCAACAGAGACCAACACTGAGTCCCCAGTATGGCACCATCCCTTGAGGTGTTCAGCAAGCAGCTTGGTGGCAAATTGATTACATTGGACCACCTCCATCTTGGAAAGGGCAGTGTTTTGTTCTTTCTGGAATAGACACTCTGGATATGGATCTGCTTCCCTGCTTATGCCTGAACTACCATCCATGGACTTACAGAATGCTTTATCCACCATCATGTTATCCCACATGGCACCCTCTCAGGTCAAAAGACTCACTTCACAGAAAATGAGGTGCAGCAGTTGGCCTATGCTCACAGAATTCACTGGTTTTACCAAGGTCTCCAACATCCTGAAGCAGCTGGTTTGATAGGATGATGGAATGGCCTTCTAAAGACACAATTATAGTGCCAGCTAGGTGGCAATACCTTGCAGGGTTGGGTCATTGTTCACCAGGAGGCTGTATATGCTCTAACCCAGTGTCCAGTATATGATGCTGTTTCTCCCATAGCCAGGATTCATGGGTCCAAGAATCAAGGGGTAGAAATGGGAGTGGCAACACTCACTATTACCCCTAGTGACCCACTCATAAAATTTTTGCTTCCTGTCCCCACAACCTTGTGCTCTGTGTGTCTAGAGTTCTTTGTTCCAAAGGGAGGAATGCTCCTACCTAAAGACATGCCACTGATTCCATTGAACTGGAAGCTAAGAATGTCACCTGGCCACTTTGGGCTCCTTATGTCTCTGGATCAACAGACAAAGAAAGGTATTACCATATGGCTCATGTGATTGATCCTGATTACCAAGAGGAAATCAGTTTGATATTATGTAATGGAGGTAAAGAACAGTATGTCTGAAATGCAGGCAATCCCTTAGGGCATCTCTTAGTACTACCATGCCCTGTGATTAAAGTCAATGGAAAACTACAACAACCCAATTCTGACGTGACTAATGGCCCAAGCCCTTCAGGAATGAAGCTTTGGGTCACCCCACCAGGGAAAGAACCACAACCAGCTGAGGGGCTTGCTGAGGGCAAAGGGAATGTGGAATAGGTGGTGGAAGAAGGTAGTTCTAAATACCAGTTATGGTCACCAGGCCAGTTGCAGAAACAAGGACTGTGATTGTCATGAGTATTGTGCTTTGTATATGTGCATCAAATATTTTTGTTTTCTTCACTTCCAAAATATAAGATGTAAAAGGGCTAATGCATTTTCAGTTGTATGTGCGTTCATTGCATGTTCAGCACAAAGTATGACTTTGTAATTGTCTTTATTCAGAGATTATGTATGGTTCAAGGAGATGTGTACAGGTGCCAAGCTGAGAAGGGGTGGACTGTGGTGGTTAAGGTTGTGTGTCATCTTGACTGGGCCATGATTCTCAGTGGTTTAGCAGTTATGATGTAGCTTGGCAACTGTATGATGTTGTGATCACTTCCATGATGAGATTTGATATAATGTGATCACCTCCATGATGGGATCTGCTGTGAATAGCCAATCGATTGAAAAGAGTTTCCTTGGGCATGTGGCCTGCATCAAATATCCACTTGGACATTCTGGCAAGACTCATGGGCTTTTGCTTGCTCTGGATCCTGCAGCTGGTTCCTCTCTGTCTGACCTCTGGTTCTTGGGACTTGAGCTAGCAGGTTACCTGCAGTCTTGCCTGTCAATCTTGGGATCCATTGATCTTTGCAGCCTGTGAGAAACAGCCCTACTCTCTGACTTGCCAACCTTGGGTTCATCAGCCCCTGAAGCTACGTGAATCAGGAGAAGCCTCCAGCCTGACCCACAGACTTGGGATGTTCCAGTCTCTTCAACCACGTGAGCCATTTCGTTGACATAAATCTCCGTCTATATCACAGCCTTCCCTTTCCAAGGGATCCAGCACTTATTTAAAAAAAAAAAAAGATTAGATCTGGAGAAAATTCCATTTTTTCAGAGCCACAGTGTGAAAAATGCTTTCTTATTTCTAATACTGAGTATTACTGATGCCAAGTTTGTTCAACCTAGTTTTCTTTCCCCTCAAAGTGATCTCCTTTCTAGCAAGGAAGAATGAAGAAAACTAAACATACAGGGGCAAGATTAGTCCAAAGGGCTAATGGACCACATCTACCAGGGCCTCTACCAGGCTGAGTCCTGTACAGCTAGATGGTGTCCAGCTACCACCACAGACTGCTCTGACAGGGATCATAATAGAGGGTCCTGGACAGAGCTAGAGAAAAATATAGAAACAAAATTCTAATTCACAAAAAAAGACCAGACTTACTGGCCTGACAGACTGAAACCCCAACAGTATGGCCCCCAGACACCCTTTCAGCTCAGTAATGAAGTCACTCCCAAGGTTCACCCCTCAACCAAAGAACATCAGGAGACTAAAGGGGCATGACAGCCCAGGGGCAAGGACTAGAAGGCAGGAGGGAACAGGAAAGCTGGTAATAGGGAACCCAAGGTTGAGAAGGGAGAGTGTTGACATGTCATGGGGTTGTTAACCAATGTCATAAAACAAAATGTGTACTAACTGTTTAATGAGAAACTAATTTGTTCTGTAAAAATTCATCTAAAGTACAATAAAAAAAAAAAAGTGAGCTCCTTTCTCGCTGGACAATGCTTAGAGATTAAGCAGTTGTATTCACCAGTTTTTATCAATTCTTAGACCAGAAGCTACAACCATGGAAAAACAGAATGGTAGATGTGATAGAGGTATTCTGCATGCATAGAAAAAACTGATTGATGTGTGGGGGGGGAGGCAGTGAGGGGTTGATATAATGTGAACTAAAGTGAACTAAAGATGGAAGGGCAAAGGAGAGGTAACTAGTTTTATTAGAAAAGAAAGAGTATTCTAGGCCAAGAAAAGCATCTGTAAAGATACAAAGGCATGTGAGAACATAATATAGTCTAGAATGGCAAGTTGTTGAGAACTGCTTGAGTTTAGGAGGCATGTAGGATAACCTCTTGTTTGCTTATCTTGCTAAAGAATTTGGATTTCATCCTGGAAAAAAAGGGAATCAGTAAGAATTTTGAGAGGTGAGCTGCAAGGTGAGGGTCTTAGATTGGGTTCTTCAAAAGCAGAGCCTGAGACAAGGACTTGGATGTGAGTAGTTTATTTGGGAAGTGATCCCAGGATACAGGAGTGAGGAAACAGAGAGATTAAGGCAGGGAAGGAAAAAAGAAAAAACAGCATAAGCTTGGATTGGGTAAATCACTGTGTAGACAGTAGGGGCTTGATTCCATCAGGATTGAGGAGGGTACAAAATTCATTCATCCTTAAGAAGGATGGAAAATGGAGAATTAATTAACTGGCTCCCATCTCCCATTGGTTGAGGGTATCTAAGTTCTCATCAAGATATGTTTTGTTAAAAAGTAATAACAACAAGTTAAAAAAAAAGAAAAGAGGACTCTAAACAGTGTCAGCTAGCTTTGATTATGGGTGCATAGCATGCAAATTCTGGCAAACCACTGTTGATATTGTTGTTAATTATCTTCTGGTCAACTCCAACTCATGGTGACCCCCCGTGTACAGAGTAGAACTGTTCCATAGGGTTTTCAAGGCTGTGATCTTTTGGAAGCAGATTGCCAGGCATTACTACTGAGATGGCTCTGGCTGGGTTTGAACCACTAACCTTTCAGTTAATAGCTCACCATTTATCAATTTGCGCCATCCATGGACTCCTACCATTAGATGTTATGATGTCAATGCAACAACTATACTGGCCCAGTGACACTGATGTGCACCAGGAAGGGAGGGACAAAGGAGAAATTTTTATTTACAGAATCTTAAAGAACCCCGCTTTTCATTTTACAAAGTGAAAAACTGTCCTCCATGAGAGAGATTATTGCATGACAGTAGGAGTGGCAGCTTTGGAGCCAGGCTGCCTGGGCTCAAATCCAAATTCCACTAATTCTTAGCTGTGCGATCATGGGCAAGTTACTTAACCTCTTAGTGTCTCAGTTATTCTCTCTGTAAAATGGGACTAGTAATATTACCTACCTTATAGTTTTGAAAATTTAATGAACTAATACAAGTAAGTGCTTAGAACACAATCAGATAGCAAGTATTCACTGTTTAAAGGTAAGGGAAAAAAAAATCCATTATGTTTGTACCCATTCTGGACAAGTAAATGCTCTCTTGAACTGTGCGTGGAGGGGTAAATTATTAAATTCCTGTTTGCATCACCTAGGGTGAATAGATAAGTCAGTAGATAGATGAATTTAATACACACCATTATAATATAGCAAATAATATATAAATGAATGGCTAACCAACTGTGTTTTGTTTTTTAACCAAAATGTCAGCAGTTCTAATCCACCAGGCGCACCTTGGAAACTCTATGGGGCAGTTCTACTCTGTCCTACAGGGTTGCTATGAGTCGGAATCGACTTGACAGCAATGTTTTTTTTTTATATATATATATACATAATGTGGGGTCCTAGTGGTACAGCAGTTAAGAGCTGTGGCTGTTAACAAAAAGGTCAGCAGTTTGAATCCACCAGCTGCTCTCTGAAAACCCTATGGGGCGGGTCTACTCTGTCCTACAGGGTCACTATAAGTGGAATCGACTCGATGGCAACGGTGTTTTTCTTTAATACATAATATGTATAATATATAATAATTTATATAGAATATACATATGAATTTAGTATACATATATGGGAGCCTTGGTGGCGTAGTGGTTAAGAGCTACAGCTACACACCAAAAGGTCAGAAGTTTGAATCCACCAGCCACTCCTTGGAAACCCTATGGGGCAATTCTACTCTGTCCTTTAGGTTCACTAAGAGTTGGAGTTGACAGCAATGGGTCTGTTTTTTTTTTTTTTTTTTAAATGTAAAAGGACAGGTGGTGGAACGGTTAAGTGCTTGGCTGCTAACTGAAAGCTGAAAGCTTGGAGGTTTGAAACCACCCAGCTGCTCTGTGGTAGAAAGACCTGGCAATCTGCTCTCATAAAGACTAAAAAAACCTAGAAAATCCTATGGCGTAGTTCTACTCTGCACATGGAATTGAAAATTAACTCGACAGCACCTAACAGCAATAATAACATATAGATAGATAGATAGACAGGTAGACAGGTAGATCGATAGATGATAGATAGGTAGGTAGGTAGGGAGGTAGGTAGGGAGGTAGATAGATAGATAGATAGATAGATAGACAGACAGACAGACAGATAGATAGATAGATAGATAGATAGGTAGATAGATAGATAGATGAGAGATGATAGATAGATATATAGATAGATGATAGACAGATGATGATAGATGATAGATTTGTTTTTCTCACAAAAACTGATTTTGTGAAAATTATCAGAGCTCTAAATTAATACTTCCTTATAAAGACAATAGCAAAAATAATACATATATTTCTTAGGCTTTTTTAATATTATAGTGAGAGAAACATACTATATGCTAACATGTCAGGACCTTTTAATTAATTAATTTTTTTATTGTGCTTTAAGTGAAAGATTACAAATCAAGTCAGCCTCTCATATAAAAAGTTATCATATCTTGCTGTGTACTCCTAGCTGTTCTCCCCCTAATGAGATAGCACATTCCTCCTCTCCACCCTCCTCAACCAGCTCCTGTCCCCATCTGCCTTCTCATCTCCCTTCCAGACAGGAGCTGACCGCATAGTCTCGTGTGTCTACTTGAGCCAAGAAGCTCACTCCTCACCAGTATCATTTTCTGTCTTATAGTCCAGTCCAATACCTGTCGGAAGAGTTGGCTTTGGGAATGGTTCCAGTCTTAGGCTAACAAAGGGTATGGGGTCCATGACCTCCAGGGTCGCTCTACCCTCGGTCAGACCATTAAGTCTGGTCTTTTTAAGAGAATTTGAGATCTGCATCCCACTGCTCTCCTGTTCCATCAGGGATTCTCTGTTGTGTTCCCTCTCAGGAGAGTGATTGGTGGTAGCCAGGCACCATCTAGTTCTTCCAGTCTCAGGCTGATGTAGTCTCTAGTTTATGCGGCCCTTTCTGTCTCTTGGGCTCATCTTTACCATATATCTTTGGTGTTCTTCATTCTCCTTTGCTCCAGGTGGGTTGAGACCAATTGATGCATCTTAGATGGCTGCTTGCTAGCGTTTAAGACCCCAGATGCCTCTCACCAAAGTGGAATGCAGAACATTTTCTTAATAATTTTGTTATGCCGATTGACCTAGATGTCCTCTGAAGCCATGGTCCCCAGGCCCCCATCCCTGCTGCTCTGGCCTTTGAAGCATTTGGTTGTATTCAGGAAACGTCTTTGCTTTTTGTTTAGTCCAGTTGTGCTGACCTCTTGTCAGGACATTTTTAACTATTATGTATAATGACTCATGCTTAGAACAGTGCTGTTCAATAGAAATATAATGTGAGCTGCAGCCATAATGTAACATTTTCTGGTAGGCACATTAAAAGAGTAGAAAAAAAATAGGTGACTAATTTTACTTATGTTTTATTATTATATATCTGAAATATCATTTCAACAAGTTATTTATATAAAAAAGGTATTGTGACATATTTTAGTTTTGTTTTTTTTTCACTAAGTCACTGAAACAGTGTATTCTTTATACTTATAGCATACCAGCCACATTTTGAGTGTTCAATAGCCACAAGTGACTAGTGGCTACCATATTAGATAGCATGGCTCTGGAACTACATACATTTTAAGGGCCTGAGACCTTAAAAAAAAAAAAGATGATATTGGTTCTAAAATGTTAAAAGAATACTAGAAAATTAAATTTAATAAAAGCTTCTTAAATGTCTCCAAAATACTGGAGCTACCAAGGCTGTTAATTATTTTTAATGTTCACTAAAATATCACATTTGAAATAAAATAGTAACTAAATTTTTCTCATGTTGCAAGAATCCTGAGTATGTGTGATTTTGAAGAAATCATAGCCTAAATCATCTCAAAAACAAAATTTCCTTTTACAAGTTTTAAAAATTTTATGTTCACCATGGGATTAGACACATTTTAACATGCTTAATGTGATATAGAATGGGGACCCAAAAGTAAGAGCACTCATCTCTAAAACAATGCATTAAAATGTCTTAAAATGACCTGAACATAGTAATATAGTCTTATTACTCACTTATTATGTCATTAGGATATGACAAAATATATCTCCTTCCTTGACTCTCTAACTTGGTTACCCACCCCCCACCAAAAAAAAAAAAAAACCTGTTGCTGTTGGGTCAATTCCGACTAATAGCAACTCTACAGGACAGAGTATAACTGCCCCATATGGTTTCCAAGGACCACCTGGTGGATTTGAACTGCTGACCTTTTGGTTAGCAGCCGTAGCGCTTAAAGCTATGCCACCAGCCAGCACCCTCTTAATCAAATTCCAGCCCCTTTCCCTGATAATACTGTAGCATGATTCTAAAGCTCTGGTGTGACCTGCCAGCTGTACCTTCAATTCAACTTCTTTTTTCTTTTCACCAAGTCAGCCTCTAGGCATAAAGACATGGAAGAACTATCTCTGGAAGTTGAAGAAACTAGAACCTAATTCTGATTCTGTCATTTAGAAGCCCTGTGATGTTGAACAATTTGCTTCTCTGAGGCTCAGGCTTTTCATTTGCAAAGTAGAAATAATAATAACACCTACTCCCATAGTTGCTATGATGCTTAAGTAAGGGCTGTGAGGAGGCATTCCTTCAGACAAGTCCAGAGGCCGTATCAACCTCCATCTAGCATCTTTAGGCTTTGGAACAACCACTGTCACCCCCCCCGCCAAAGGCTAACGGTTTGTCCACATGTCAGCAGGGTTGAAGAGCATAATCCCAAGCTTAGCACCAAGATATGTGACTTCCCCTCTCCTAGGGTAGTCAGGCTGGGAAATTACCTCATGCTTCATGTAGTGAAGCAAGTAGGTCATAGTCACGTGGCCAATGGGGTGTAAAAATGGCTAGCCTCATGGTCTCCTCAGCTATGGTGAAGGTGTGGCATGCATAACAAAAACTTACAACCCACCCAAAAGTCTACCTGGCTAGGTAGGAGGAGACTGGCAGAAGTCGGCTCCCTTTCAGCCCCTCACCCATGATGCCAGGTGGAGGCTTGCGTGGAAAAGTTTTTTATATCCACTTGACAGTTTCCAGAAGCTGGGGGGGACCAGCCTGTCATGTAACTGTCCCATTGAAGTCCCTCACCCAAGGCACAGAGTGAGGTATAAATGCAAGAGTTGTCATCTCTGCCCAGACAGCTTTTGAGCCATGACGAATTGCTTGTTCTGTTGTATGGTGTACGCTTCTTTTCGTAAGCAATAAAAACTACTTTCTATGTGCTAACATGTTCGGGTTCTGATCAGAAGGATGTGATATTCATGGAGGAAATCACATTTAGCGATTGGTGCCCTATTTCTAATGGACTCCTTGCTATTTAGGAGCCTGAGACCACCTGTGAGCACATGCAGCATTGACAGATTGTTAGCAAGACCTTGTAGGTAAAGCACCTGGACCCTAGCCTGGTACCCCAGCAGAGCATGCCCAGTAAAAGCTATATTACTAACAAGGAGAACTACTAGTTATTGAGCAACTCCTATATGTCAACTCCTATGGGGCAGTTCTGCTCTGTCCTATAGGGTCGCTATGAGTCGGAATCGACTCGACGGCACTGAGTTGGGTTGTAGATGTTTGCCGCCTCATTGTACATTCTCATGACAACCTGATGAGTTAGGAATTATTTACCCCACTTTACTGATGAAAATGCTGAGGCTCATGGATGCTAAGTGACCTCTACATGGTTACAGCTCATTATTGAGTGGGGCAAGATGTTTCGTAAGAGTTTTGTAATGGTCTCTTCTGACTGTCTGAGAAACATATACCAGTAAAGAAGCACGTGTTCAGAAATACAATCAGCTTTCATTGATTCAGTGACCAAATATTCTCTGTTTTTTTTTTTTTTTTAAAGTTTATACCACAAACTTAGCAGCCTTAATTCCTTTGCAGATGAAAAGTGGGTACTAATACATACATTCTTTCATACAGTTGTTTTGGAAAACATACCACAGACTCCTAATGTAAAGTTAGATTTTGTTGTTTATGAATAATTCTATTGCAGAAAGGAAGGAAGGGAAAGTGTGTTTACTTCCAGAGTCGGCCTAACCACCAAAATGCAGTTCCTTAACGCATCAAATTTTGAAGCTCCCTTTTACACGCACTTCAGACTTAGAATCGCCCATCCATTCAGGTGAGGGATGGAGATGGAGGAAATCATAAAGTCCTAAATTAGCCAACAGCAAAATGTAATGTGTAAGGGGTGGTGAAAACAAACAGGTGGAGCCATTCACAGTGTTTTTCCAGTAAAACATTAAGGAACTTTCCTTTTGCTAAGATTTTAATGTTTTCTCTAACTGACCTTTTTCTCAGCACGAGGTCCTGTCTGTTCTTGAGGCCAGGGATAGGGCTTGGGGTGCTGAGAAAAGGGTGTGGATGGCGAGGTAGGTGGGGAGCCCCCAGCTCTTGTGGTTATTTGTCTTGCATCTCCATGCAGCTCTAGACTTCTCTGTGACCTTCTTGCTGTTGCCTGTGGGTGCCACAGGCTTATCTCTTTCTCCCCTAAGCTAAAATTGAGAGAGGGAAGGAAAAGCATACGGCTTTTTTTTTTTTTTAACCCTTTTAAGTGTATCATGCAAATAGTATTATTCTAGCTTTTTAATAATCCCCTTTCAATGTGAAGTCCAAACTTCCAGTCCACCTTGAGAAGACAGAAAAATCTGAGCAGCTCAGTATCCAAAATTTTGCACACGAGTTTCATTTCACCACCATCTGGTTCATCTACAATGATTTAATGTATATTTATAAGTGCAAGATTTATATACTTCAGTTCTGGCTGTCAACGCAAAAAAAAGAAAATCTGCCTTCTACTATTTAATTTCTAGTGATATTAGAACTTTCATATTTTCATGTATTAAAATACATTTCAGCTTTTCTAAATCCCGTTCTGATATTAAAGCTTGTTCCCTTTTCAAAATTCCAACCTCTTTTCTTGTTTATACTATGCAACACTCTCTTATTAAGCAACAAGATATTCACACTATGTATTGTTATAACAAAGTTCGCACAATACAGATCCAGTTGAATTCCTAGTTAGAGCTATCTTCAATCAGTTACAAAGTCTTTGATATTACAGGAGGGGGTTAAAGAGAGATTTTATATCTTACAATTCCGTGTGATTAGCAAAGAAATAAGTGTAAATACAGGCCTTTGACTTTTTTCCAAAATTCTCTTATGACTTTGTATATTAATTTATATAATTTATACAGACATTCTATAAAATTACATATATGTAAGTAATTGTGAAGGAGCCCTGGTGATGCAATGGTTAATCACTTGACTGGTAACCAAAACATTGATGGTTCAAACTCACCCAGTGGCGCTGCAGGAGCAAAGACCTGGAGATCTGCTCCTGTAAGGATCAGAGCCTAGAAAACCCAGTGGGGGAGTTCTGTTCTGTCACATGGAGTTGCTATGAGTCTGAATCAACTCCATGGCACCTAACAACAACAGCAATGTGTGTGCGTGTGCGCGCGCGCACACGCGCGCGCATGCGCATCCTTATGTCAATGAGAAATAGCACTAGCAAAGTTTTCAGTAGACCTCTAGGGAGGTCTGCAGCTGGCAGCAGGTGAACAGCATGAACAAACGTAGGGAAACCTGAGAACTCCATAAAATGCCATGTGGAAAACCAAGGAAAGTGACTGAACTTCTACTAATTTGCTATGAGGGACCTGAAGTTATACAACAATAACTTTTTGTTAATCACACAAGTTAGTAAGGTCTGGAATATTGTGGTACTATGGGGGTGGATTATACAATAAGCAAGGTAAGCACAGGCTTACTTGTGCTTATTTACTAATCACTAGTGAACAATTTCACATGGGTTTCACCACACCATATTAAAGTGAAACTCATGTGAAATTGTTCACTATAGACTAGTAAGTAAGCACAAGTAAGCCCATGCTTACCTTACTTACTGAGTCATCCACCCCTGTCAGGGATTGTGAATTTGAAAAGAGGCTTTGATTCTGTAGGAAGGAACTGTGGGGTAAGGAGAGAGACAAGTGCCAGCTATACCTAGAAGCAGAATCTTTAACGGGGTGAAAAACTGTGAAATTCTTCACTACAGATTAGTAAGTACGCACAAGTAAGCCCATGCTTACCTTGCCGATTGGATAATTTGCCCCGGGTACATATACACACTTTTTGGTAACTGACTTTTTGCCGAATGAGTTATAACCTAAGTATTTATCATTGTTCACAAATATTTTACTGAATGATTTTTGGAGGTGTCATGATATTCTCTCACGTAGACATACAACATAGCTCATTAAAACGATCTTTCAGATTTAGAACTTTTAGATTGCTTCTTATTGTGTGTTTGTTTTCCATATTATAAATGGTGTTGGCCACAAACATAGTTGCAGATATTTATCTGTATATCTACCTTTGTATAAAAACCACCCCAAAAAATCCCCAATAATTTACCAGTTGGGTTTTTTATAGGTTTATTTTTCATTTTAGCAAGTTTCTATAGTTTACAATCTTGATTATGTGCTTTTAAATCTTCTATATTTTTAAAAATTCATCAGCATGTTTAAAACCCAGTAGTGAATAGTAAATTTTTTTAAAGTTCACAGAGAGAAAAGAATTAAAAAAACCTCTGGAGTTCATACTAACTCAAAGCTTCATTGCATTACTCTGTTCGTATCTTACCTATGGTTCTAAAATCAATTTCCATGTCAGCACTTGATGCTGATTATTAAAGTAATTTTAACAACTTCAAGGCAAGTTTTTTTTTCTAAAGACTCCCTTTTGATATACTTTTCACATAGCAAAAGATGTCACTCCATCAAGATAGATGAATATCGAATTCAAATCTCATTAACAAAGAGTTTTAAGTCATCAGTTTGTCAGAGTCATAATGTGGGTGTATATCAATACACTTACATTCTGATTCACTGTTACTGTTACAGAGGTAAACTTATCTACTACATGAATTGATAGTCATACCATAACATGAATGTGACTTTTCTACAAAATAAAATCATTTTTTCTTAAACATTTTAGAACTGAATTAAATATTAAAATTCATGCCCAGATTTTTTTTCATAAAGCTGTGAACCATTCCTTACCTTAAAAGTAGACGACATGAGACAAGAAAAATAAAATCTACACAAAGAAGCTCCCAGTCAAGAATTCTGAATTTGAAGAAAAATACCCAGGTCCTTTCTGTAGGGCTGCAAATTTAGCTGATAGCGATAGTAACAACAGCTATGACAGAAAACATTCTACAATGTGTTGGACGTTGTATATACATTATTTAATTCTCCCAACAATCTTGTGAAAGGGAGCATATTATTACTGCTACTAGACAGTTGAAGAAGGGAGCAGTGGTGGGTCAGTGGTAAAGTTCTTACCTTTCATGCATGAGACCTGAGTTCAATTTCCGGCCAATGAACCTTAATGCACAGCCACCACCCATCTATCAGTGGAGGTTTGTGTGTTGCTATGATGCTGAACAGGTTTCAGGAGAGCTTCCAGACTTAGATGTACTAGGAAGAAGGACATGGTGATCTACTTCCAAAATCCATACAATGAAAATCCTATAAATCACAACTGTTCGATCCACAACCCATCATGGGGATGGTACAGAACTGGGCAGCTGTGCATGGGATCAACATGGGTCAGGAGCTAACTACATGGCAGCTAACAACAACAATAGATGAATAAACTGGGACTCAGAAAACTTCAGAACTTGGCCCAATGTCACCTAGCAAGTAAGTGACAGAGGTCTGTAGGACTCTAGAACATGTGTGTGTGTGAGTATACCAAACTGCACCCCAACCTTTGAAATGAATTCCAAACCATTAGCTTGCCAGAATAGACCTGCTTTTATAACCCCATCATGGCTCAAGCTTTCCGCAATGAAAGGAGAAGAAGCTTGGAAAGCAAGTATACTTTTTTGCACACAATTCACACACAGGGGTGAATTATCCAATAGGCAAAGTAAGCATGGACTTTCTTGTGCTTACTTACTAATATGTAGTTAACATGAACTGGTGAAACCCATGTAAAATTGTTCACTACAGATTAGTAGGTAAGCACAAGTAGGCCTGTGTTTACCTTGCTTACTGGGTCATCCACCCCTATCAGGGTTTTGATTCTGTAGGAAGGTGCTATGGGGTTGGGAGAAAGATGCCAGCCATACCCAGAAGCAGAATCTTTGATGCGGTGAAAAAATATGAAATTGTTCACTACAAACAATCTGGTATGTAGGTAAGCACTGTGCTTACCTTGTCTATTGGGTAATCAGCCCCCAAACAGAGTTCCAAGGTAGTGATTAAACCAACTGAATTAGAAAATATTGGAAATTCATGTAACTAATATTTTCTTACTTTGCTTGCTGGGTAGAAAACTAACATAACCCAGGCAGGCATTATACCTTCTCCAGCCCCTCTCACCTCCCTCATTCCCTTTACCCCCCACCCCTTTGCTCCCCTGGTTCTGCCTCCTTGCCAGGTCAGCAGTCTTTGCCCCATGTGACTCCCCTGCAGGCGATGGATGAGGGTGAAGAGGGTGGCATGGACATCTAGTCTGTGGAAGAAACTGTAAAATAAATCAGAACTTTTGTGATTAACCTCATGCTAGCTTATCTCCTGTGCCTTTTTACACTAAAATTGTTTTCTTTCTCAGCCTTGAATTTCACTGCAAAAGGTCCCCTTTTGTCACTTAAACTAAGCCTGGATTAAGGATATGGCCCAGTGTAGCAGCAGACATATCCAGAAACACAGGTTGTGGAACTATGGGGGCTTCAGTTGTTTCACATGAACTGTTTTGAAGCCACACACCTGGCAAGTATTTCCAGGAAAATAACAGGGAAGATTGGGGTGAGGAAATCCACTTTATCTTAGACTGGTTGGTGGGTTGGCTAACAGCTTCAAGTCTCACACTCACTGGCAATTAGGACTATCCTCTTGAGAAAGGAAGAATTAGAGGGGTGAATGGGCCAACCCTTGTAGTGGGAGGATAAGGGCAAGTTTAGTATGCTTTTCATCTCCTTTTCTTTGGACATCCCTCTCTAAATAAGTCTACAATGATTTTTTTTTAAGACATTGAGTTCAAATCAAGGCATCTTTATAATTTCTACTTCTTACTCTAATCATTCACTAAAAAAAAAGAAAGAAAAAAGTGAACATCCTTCTATATACTCAGCACTATGCCAGGATTGAGACTGTAAATATAAAAAAGACATGATTCTTGCCCCGAAGGAACTTACTGTCTAAAAGGGGAGATAGAAAAGCAAACAGGAACATTAACATTATGTATTCTTGTAGGTGACCTCCTCGTATTCAGATGGAAGAATCCATTCTTTGGGAAAGCTTTAAATTTTTGTGACAAAGAGAAACAGTCAGCCTTCAGCTTTTGGCATCCAAATGGACTGTTGAAGTGCACATCAGAAAGCCAAAGCTTTTGTCTTCAAGAGTTGAGCTTTATGAGAGCAGAAAATGTTGAGATCAAAGGTAAAGCCTTGGAGGCAATGAAATAAAGAATGTCTATAAACAATAATTCAGAAATCAACCCTATCCCAGGAAGATTGTGAAATTGGAGGGATGAGGAGAGACATTGATGAGGTCTTCAGTACCTGTGATGGCCTGGTACAAAAAACAAAACTGGCTGCAGTGGAGTGGATTCCAGCTCATAGCTACCCTATAGGACTGGGTAGAATTTCCCCCTAGATTTTCCAAGGCTGTATAGGCCAGAGTATAACTGGACAGAGTATAACTGCCCCATAGGGTTTCCAAGGAGCCCTAGTGGTGCAGTGGTTAAGAGTTTGGCTGCTAACCAAAAGGTGGGCATTTCCAACCCACCAGTCACTCCTGGGAAACCCTATGGGGCAGTTCTACTCTGTCCTATAGGGTTGCTACAAGTGGGAATCAACTCGATAACAAGGGGTCTGAGGGTTTCCAAGGACAGCCTGGTGGATTCAAATGGCCTGGTAGGGAGGAGCAAAGTGGTCAGGATAGGTTTCCCAGTGTCACTAGACTAGCACCATTCACTGCCAACACTATGGAGTGATATGGCCAATCTCTGGCACCATTCAACACATGGAGGAGCACCATCACTGATGCTTAGCTGGAAGTTCACTTAGCTAGACTTGTGGCCATCCAAACAGGGCCTGCCATGATACTTAGAGAGTGTCCTCTACAGTTGATACCCTTCTGTTTCCTAGAATGAAGCCCTTTTGAACCATTCCATGTGATTCAACTCTTTTCAAAGACCCAGAAATTTTAAGCTCTTTGAGACAGAGCCTGAAACTGGGCACAGGGACCCGTGATGGTGCTGTGGAAGGCAGAGCCCCACAGCGGCTAGCCACCCAGCACATGGGAATACTGCAAAGAGGAGAGTGATGTGCAAATACAGCCAGCCCCAGTGTCCATTCTTCTCTTCTTCCATGGTCACAGAGCCCCCAGATTCTCTGTCCTACTGTCTCCTTGACTGAGTTGTTCTGTTCTTCTCTCACGCTTTTTCAAGCACCAGGCACTTCATGACTTCTTGACTTTGATATTTCTGTTTTGCTATCACCCTTTTTTTTTTTTGGTACACATATGGCCAGACATGTTGTCCAATGAAACCATTTTTTCACTTAGAAATCCACTTTCACTAACTCCTTTCCTGGAAAGTAGTCCAGTCTCATTCTTCTCCTCTGTGAACTTGCTTCAGATCCTGACTCATTAAAACTCTACACAGGTGAAAAAGGATAGTGGAGATATGAGCTACTTATTAGAAAGAATATGAATGTACTAAATTCAAGATTTACTGAATTTATAAAATAAGTAAAAAGTACTACACTACTTAACTGATATACCATAATACTTAACTGAATATATTAGCAGAGACCTGATGGATCTTACATGTGACTAATACTAACAAGTTTGCTTGACACTCTACCATACTAAAGAGATCTATCACAAGGAAACAAATTATGCTAGAAACTGAATGTGTGAAGTACATGCTACTAATAAGGTAATCAGAACCATCTTACTAAATATGACAGATCTGACATTAGCTGACAGATACAAATTAACTTAATTTAGTATTAATAGTAATAAATGGGAGCAGAATTTAAGTATTTGGTCTAATGTGACTTTCATATCATTAGAAATCTGTGATCTCACTGCTTTGAAAGGAGTTACATTTCTATTGCTTAGGACAGTGCAGTTAACTACTACTACATAATGAGGTTTACCTGTTATCAGATATCAGATGGTGGTATCTTCAAACATGTATCACAGCTCATTACCATGGTTCAGGGGTGTGTTCACATGCTTCCAGAGAGACAGAGCCAAACCCATTGTGGTCGAGTTGATTCTGACTCATAGAGATGCTACAGGACAGAGTAGGACTGTTCCATAGGGTTTCCAAGGAGCGACCGGTGGATTCGAACAGATGACCTTTTGGTTACAGCCATAGCTCATAGTAGCTTTTAACTGCTGAGACTTAGCACTGGATTATTCATTTTAAGAATACAGGAAATATTTACAGAGCTTATGGGGAAATCAAGAAGGCCTCTTTAACTCTCATGAAACAATTTTGAACATTTGAGCGTGTGTGCCCATGTGTGTACATATTCTATTGTGTGCTGCAGAGCATAAACACTCTAGATCCAGGGGACCACAAGCTGGTGGTCTTGCAGGCAAATTCAGCCTCCAGACATGAAGACATACTTTGTTTGGCCCATAGTGTTTTAAGCATAGGGAAATTTCACACACCAAAAATCTGGATTTCTGATTTCATTTTGGAAAACTGGGCAACATTGGGCATTTCCACCCAGTAACAGTTGGTTAGATCTGAGTAGGAGCTGTCCCATTTAGGTACGGTATACACGCTCCAGTCTACCGTGTCCTTTTTCCTATCATAATACTCTATTCTAGCCCACTCCATTCATTTGCATAACCTGTCTGGCCCCTTCAGATATTTACATTTTTTCCCTTTTTTTCTAAACAGTCAAAGCAGACTCAAACCTTAGAGTATAAAGGAATGAAGACCAGAGTACTCAAATAAAGTTTTATACATAAAGGGGATTTAATCTGGAAATTTAAGGGTAAATTTGAAGGGATTTGGACTAGTCAGAAGGGGAAAAGAAGGGTTCTTGGTAAGGAAAATAAAGATGAGCAAAAGCATCAGGGCATAAATAATTATGATATTTAGGTAGACAAATAAGACTAACATTCCAGATGAAGGAAGTAAAAAGTATTTGTGTTTGGTTTAATGTGGATAGAAATGAGAATCCATTTAAAGAATTTTAAGAGAGAAGTAACACAATGCAAGTATTATTTTATTGGTAATCATAGATTGATAGATGCATTGGGAGAGACTGAATTCAGAGGGATCAGGTGGGTGGAGGTGGCAGTAATCAGATGTGAAATAAGGAGGGAGTGTTAGCTGGGTGAGGGTAAGACATTTTAAAAAACAAAGCAAATGGCCTAGAAGAACACCCTCCATAATCGGTATGTTCTTTTAGTATATGGTGACCCTAACTTTAAAGTATTAGCTGTATTTGTTTCATAAATTGGTTGGTACCTAGAAGTCTGTCTTGATTTATATTTTTTTTGCAGTTTTTGCATTGTATTACTTCTCATTTAATTAATTTTATGGGATCAATTATTTCTCTATTGAAGATTCTATGCCCTCAACCTATATCATAAGCCTTCATATATAAAAAACTATGTGCCCTGTGTCTGGGCCTCTTAGTAAGTCATTAATATTGTAGTGGATAATAAAAAAATGTAATTCCCCTTTAAGGAGAAGTGGATATTAAGATAGGACTTATAAAAATCTAACCACATGTATTTTGAAGACCTTAAAAAAATTGAAGACCTTAGAGATTATTTAATCTAATCCCCTTATTTTCTGATCTGTTGGTCGTAAAACTGAGGTCCAGGTGACACAAGTGATTTAATGAACCAGTAAAAGGGTGGGTTTTTATCAGTGCGGTCTTGGGAATGCTTTCTCACTCCAATCCCAAGAGTTTGGGTAAATTGTCTCATACCCAAGACCTGTTCTGATTCTACATAATTGAATCATAAGAAATTATGGATAACATTGTAAGGAATAGGAATTCCAGAATACTTCATTATGCTCATGAGGAACCCATACATAGATCAAGAGGCAGTTGTTCAGACAGAACAAGGAGATACTGCATGGTTTAAAGTCAGGAAAGGTGTGCATCAGTGTTGTATCTTTTCCCTATACCTATTCAATCTGTATGCTGGGCAAATAATCCAAGAAGCTGGACTGTATGAAGAAGAACCGGGCATCAGGATTGGAGGAAGATTCATTAATAATCTGCATTACACAGATAACACAACCTTGCTTGCTGAAAGTGAAGAGGACTTGAAGAACTTACTGATAAAGGTCAAAGACCATAGCCTTCAAGATGGATTACACCTCAACATAAAGAAAACAAAAATCCTCACAAATGGACCAATAAGCAACATCATGATAAATGGGGAAATGACTGAAGTTGTCAAGGATTTCATTTTACTTGGATCCACAGTCAATATCCATGGAAGCAGTAGTAAGGAAATCAAAAGACGCATTGCATTGGGCCAATCTGCTGCAAAAGACCTCTTTAAAGTGTTGAAAAGCAAGGACGTCACCTTGAAGAACAAGGTGCACTTGACCCAATCCATGATGTTTTCAATCGTATTATATGCATGTGAAATCTGGACAATGAATAAAGAAGATGGAAGAATTGATACCTTTGAATTGTGGTGTTGATGAAGAATATTGAATATACCATGGATTGCCAAAAGGACGAATAAATCTGTCTTGGAAGAAGTACAACCAGAATGCTCATTAGCATTAGCAGGGATGGCGAGACTACCTCTTACGTACTTTGGACATGTTGTCAGGAAGGATCAGTCCCTGAAGAAGGACATCATGCTTGGTAGAGAGGAGGGTCAGTGAAAGAGAGGAAGGCCCTCAATGAGATGGATTGACACAGTGGCTGCAACAATGAGCTCAAGCATAATAATGACTGTGAGCATGGCACAGGACTGGGCAGTGTTTTGTTCTGTGGTACATAGGGTTGCTATGAGTCAGAATTGACTTGATGGCACCTAAGAAAACAACAACATTCTGATTCTCTGCCTGTTCATACATGTACTACTGAGTTGTCTTAGGCTAGGTTCTCCAGAGTAGCAAAACCAGTGAAATATATAGATCTGTGTATGTGTATATATATATATACATATATATATATATTTATATGTATGTATATAGTTTTTCATTATATAGATGATAGATAGATAGATAGATGATAGATAGATAGATAGATAGATAGATAGATAGATAGATAGATAGATAGATAGATAGATAGATAGATAGATAGATAGATAGATAGATAGATAGATAGATAGAGATTTATCTCAAGGAGATGGCTGATATGGTTGTAGAGGCTGGCAAGTCCAAAGTTCATGGGTCGAGCATAAGGCTGAAGGCTTCCCCTGACTCACATAGCTTCAGGGGCCAACAAATCCAAGACTGGCAGGTAAGGTGGCAGGCTGCTGGCTCAAGACCCAAGAGCCAGAGGTCAGATAATGACGAGCCAGATGTAGGATCCAGAGCAAGTGAATGAGCTTGCCAGGATGTCCATTTATATACTGGATACAGGCAACACCCCCAAAGTACCTCCCCTTACAACTGATTGGCTGATCACATCAGATCACGTCATGGAGGATGACTACATCATTACATAAATGCCAAACTACAATCATTACATAACTACCAAACCACTGAGACTCAAGGCCCAGCCAAGATGAGACACAACCTTAACCATCATATTAGACAAGAATTTCTCTTGCAGTTTCCCCCTAGTAACTAGAACTACTATAAATAGAGAAGGTCCATCTCCAAAGTATGTTTCAGGACATGTTTATGAGACCTCAAAGAAGTTGTGTAACCGATGACTGCCCTGACAGGGAACACAACAGAGAGTCCCTGTGGGAGCAGGAGAGCAGTGGGATGCAGACCCCAAATTCTTGTAAAAAGACCAGACATAATGGTCCGACTGAGACTAGAAGGAACCCAGAGACCATAGTCCCCAGACCTTCTGTTAGCCCAAGACAGGAACCACCCCCAAAGTCAACTCTTCAGACAGGGATTGGACTGGACTATGGCATAGAAAATGATACTGGTGAAGAGTGAGCTCCTTGGATCAAGTGGACACATGAGACTATGTGGGCAGCTCCTGTCTGGAGAAGAGATGAGAGGGCAGAGGTGGGCATAGCTGGCCAAAAGGACATGAAAACAGACAGTGTCTCATTAGGGGGGAGCAACAAGGAGTATATAGCAAGGTGTAGATAAGTTTTTGTATGAGAGACTGACTTGGTTTGTAAACTTTCACTTCAAGCACAATAAAATAAAATAAAGTTGTTTAATGCTAAGGCCATCAAGCCTTTCTTAGGCCTAGACGTCTCTAGCACATTGCTATTTCAGATTTGGTGGCAAAGAGTCATAATGTCAGATACACTGAATTTTGTTTTTCCTTACTGAGTGTACTTTACTGGAGGCTTCAAAGCAGAAAGTTTAATAATCCTATACCTCTAAGCAAGTCCTAAGTTTAGCAGTGATCTTGGTTCAAGGTCCAGAGGTCCACTTCAAGGTTCTGCCCCATTTGTAGCTTAGCTGGAAAGCATCCAGCTAAGGGATTGATTTTATCTCCCTTAAGATTTATTTTTATTTTTTAAGATTTATAGGTATTTTCACACGTGTATTAATTGAAATGCCTTCTACCCTTCACATTCCTGAACTGAAATATGGTAGTATCAACACATCTTTTAAAACAATTTATACACAAAGATTGTTTTATTCTCCCATTTTGGAAGATCCGCCTCTAAATTTTACTGCCTTGACTGGACATTGGCCAGGGTGACTGTCACTCCAGAGGTATCATAAATCCAGATCTTTTAAAGATGCTTTCACTTGATGTTGATAGTCCATGTTAAGAAGTCTGAGCTAAAACAAAGTACTGGTCCATAATGATTCTTCACAAAATAAAACCCAATATAATTTGTATCACTTAATATACACATAAATCTAGACTAATATGTATATATAATAAACAGACATTAAAATTTAAAAAATGTTCTATCTTCTGTCTAGGAGAAATCCTAAAGTTAACGTTTACATTAGTCTCTCAATCAGAGGAGAAAACATGCAGCGCGTGACTAATAGACGCAACTTGGCATTTTTCTAAATATTTGAACATTATATAATTATAACATGAAATATTTTACTATTAGCAATAACCCTCAGAAGAAAGCATTAATTAGCTATTCTCAGTGGCATATTTGGGTGCATTTCTGAAAGTATTCTCAAAATGAGTTGTCCAGCTCACTTTAAAAACTGATGTTCACTTTAAGAACCAAAACCAAAAACCTGTTGCCATGGAGTCGATTTTGACTCCTAGTAACCCTATAGGACAGAATAGAACTGCCCCATAGTGTTTCAGAGGCTGTAAATTGTTACAGAAGCAGACATCCTTCTGCAGAGTGGCTGTTGGTGGGTTCTTACCACTGACCTTTTGGTTAACAGCCAAGCACTTTAACCACTGCACCACAAGGGCTCCTTTCACTTTAAGAAACTGAGGGTTAAATACAATCCCTTACGTTAAACACCAAAACCGAACCCAGTGACGTCTAGTCGATTCCGACTCATAGCGACATTAAACATGATATACTAATGCATAACTGTTGCTTAATGCATAGGAAAAAGTCAAAGGGTTAAATGTTCAGAAAGGCCTTTTCAAAATGGCAATTTCCCTACCAAAAAAGGTGGCAACCCTTTGGTTTCTGGGGGACCATTGCCCTCTGAGACAATTTTCTAAACTGAGGGTTAAGAATCCCTTGTGACGGAACATATCACTCTTTCTTGAATGCAATTCTGATACTCTGTTATTTCTTATTTCCAAAATGCCAGTCATTCCAGCACTTTAAAAAATCTGAAATCTGAAACCTTTATGAATACAAAATCCAGAAAGTAGAAGCTGCATTAAAATTTCTATTGGAATAAAATTTCTGCGACTTTGCAGAAAGCATTCTGACCAACTTCCTTCCCTTACAGCTGCTTTAATTTCAATTTCTCAAGATACTGAGGAGACTAAATATCATCTCGTATTAGTCATTAGGCTTAGCTCCGTCTATTTCGAAAATGCAACCTTTCTGGCCAGACTATAAAATAGCATCTGGCCTACCACCAATCACACTCTCTTTTTTTTTTATACCCCTTGACTTTTCTTTAACACTCGCTCACAAACCCATACCTTGTGGGATGTTTGTAATATTTGTTAGTCGCTCCACATGAAGATAAGCTCTGTGAGTGTAGAGACTGTTTTTTCCACTGCTAGTTCTCCAGTGCCCATAGCGCCTGGCACATTTTGTTGTTTTTAGTTTTATGGTGACCCCAGGTGTGCAGAGTAGAAGTGCACTCCATAGGGTTTTCAAGGCTGTGACCTTTTGGAAGCCGATCACCACGCCTTACTTCCAAAGCACCTCTAGGTGGGTTTGAACTGCCAAGCTTTTGGTTAGTAGTCTGGCAGTTAACAATTTGCGCCACCCAGGGACTCCTCCTGGCACATACAACCCAGTGCCGTCGAGTCGATTCCGACTCATAGCGAATAAAAGTAGGTGCTAATTAATATACTTTGAATAAATTTGATGAACCACTAAACTTTTAAAGAAAACTTTCCTTTCCAATCTAGAACACTGATCCTGCCAATCGCTGTCTTCCACATCAGGGAGGAATGAAATATATGTGGAAATAAAAACCTTAAGCATTTTATAAAACCAAATTCATCATGCTATCACTCCTTGAAATTTATGCCCTGAGTAGAGAATTTCCATGGCACAAGTTGAAGAGAAAGAATGAATAGAAGTCAATGTAGCCCATAAAAAGATGTGACCAACTAACTCAGTGCATCACAGAATCATAATAACGGTAATCAATCACTTATTATAAATTCAAGCAACATTTACTTTTGGCAGGTAACTCTGTGTCAAGTTTTATCCTTTATTTATGATAAAACAAAAATGACATAACACTTTGTCATAGTAGAATGCTTTAAACGATGCTTTTAAAAACATATACACTCTTCCCTTGAAACAACTCCTCCCTGATTTACGGTTATAGATGCCACTATGCACATGCTGCAGTGGTTGATACAAGAAGGAGTTGTGGTCAGCGACCTTGTAAATAAGGATTGGCGCATGCTTCCTTAGATGAGAAATCTGAATACCATACCCATTCCCAGTTGCTTTTCTCAACAAGCACCTTTTTTCTTGTTTTCTTCAGTCTTTGGAGATATCGATGGAATAAAATCCAGATACCTTAAAGTCTGTGATTTAACACACTTTAATTATATATGCTATACTAGGAGACCACTCTTTGTAGGAACTCTTGAGGGATTTTGCTTTCTACCCTACATTAATTTTTCAACATTTAAGTCCTCTACTTTCAGGCTGACTATACCTTGACTTTATAAAAAATGTGGTCCTTGTGCTAGTCATACACTAGCAATTTGATTTCCCCTAGAGTAAACTGTGTGTTTGTTTGTGTGTGTGTGCACACACACAGGCATATTTATTATTTTGATAGAGATTTCTTAGGGGACTGTTATTATATTTTTGTTGTTGCCATAGAAAACACTGATATTCACAAGATCAAAAGGAAAAAAAGAGGAGGTGGATATACTCTGTAATTTCAGAATGCTATTGGCTTTGTGGAGCCATGGTGGCAAAGCAGTTGAAGAACTTGGCTGCTAACCAAAAGGTCAGTAGTTTGAATCCACCAATCTCTTCTTAGAAAACCTATGGAGCAATTCTACTGTGTCCTTATAGGGTCGCAGTGAGTTGGAATCAACTCAATGGCAACGGGTTGGGTTTTTTTGGTATTTGCTTCAGAGAAGCCCTGGTGGTACAGTGGTTAAATGCTTGGCTGCTAACTGAAAGGTAAGCAGTTCAAACCCACCAGCTGCTCCTCGGGAGGAAGATGTTGCAGTCTGCGCCCATAAAGATTTATGGCCTTGGAAACCCTATGGGGCAGTTCTATTCTGTTCTATAGGGTCATTGTGAGTCAGAATTGACTCAACAGCAACAATTTATTGGCTTCATATCAACATAGGCTACAAAGAGTACAAATGCTTCCAAAGTGGTCACATGTTCCTTAGCCTCCACCCCAATTTATAGTCTCAGACCCCACAAGTACCGATTTTATATGTCAAAAGCTAGATGAAGACTAGAAGTAAGCAATAAAAATATTTAGTGGTTTTCAGGTCATACCTTATACAAGACCAAATACTGCCCTAGAAATTTTGGTTTGCAAGTTAAATCGATTGAGCTGGATTAGGTTCCATTCCTTTGTGTTCCCATCAGCCTTCGGTTCTTCACTTGTAATGACTGGCTCTCCACATCATTGTGAAGACTGGTTCTCCACATCATTGTGAGTGCTTTGAGAGTAAGGATCCTGTCTTAAACCAATGCCTTGATTGATGCTTGATGCGTGGGAGGCAGAGTTATTTGTTTTTTTAGTTAGCTGTGTTACCTTGGGCATGTCACCTAACCACTCTGGAAATAGTTTTTCTTATCTGTAAAATAAGGAAATTGATCTAGGAAGCTAACTTTAAACTGCTCTTCTGGGGGTGGGAAGAGATGAGAGGAGGGGATAGAATAAACAGAAATGGCTCTAGAATTTCCACTCCCCCTGGGACAGATCCTGTTTGATCTCTTTTAAAACCGAATTTTTGGATAATTAAAGATCCCAAAATTAATACAGGTTTGGGAATCTCTAGACTAAATGATCACTAGGCTCTTTCTAACTTTATTATGATGATATTATTTTAAAGCAACTTTCTGATATATAGAGATTACCCCAGAAGTAAAGAGAATTAAAAGTACTCTAGGTAGTGAAATTATGCAGGGTTTTATGTTTCTTTCCTTTTTCTGTATTTTCTATAGTGAGCATACATTGTTATTGTTATCCAAAAAATGCAACACTTTTGAAAAAAGAACTAAAATGAACATATACAATGTAACAATTAAGATAAACTATGAGTTATTTTTTAAAACTTTTTATTGAAATATATGCACATATATATATGTAGACAGAGACAGAAGGAAAAAGACAGAATTACACATAATTGTATGTTAATTTTTTCAAAGCATGGCATTTTAAAATAATTATCTATGGATTAGATCATGAATTATGACTTATTCTATATGTACAACATCAGCTCCTACTTATAGTTATTTCTGGTGCTTTTCATTCTAAACCAAACCAAAAACCCAGTGCTGTGGAGTCGATTCCGACTTGCAGCGACCCTATAGGACAGAGTAGAACTGCCCCATAGAGTTTCCAAGGAGTGCCTGGCAGATTAGAACTGACCCTTTGGTTAGCAGCTGTAGTACTTAACCACTACGCCACCAGGGTTTCCCTTTTCATTCTAGATATTATTTAAGCAGATATAATTTGTATTTCTTGAATGTATACATTAGGGCCTAAGATTTTTAAGACCAAATTGATTTTTTTAATGATTGGTCTTTAGAAAACTGAAAAAAAAAAAAAATTAAAAGAAATGACATTGGTATTAATTAGTAAATGAAAAATACTAAACTTAAATAAAAATTTAAATAAATAAAAAGTACTCTTTAACTTAAGAGAATTCTTTCTACAGTCCAATTATCTAAACTTTTCAAAAAAACAGTATATAATACTCTTAATTATACACTCAGGTTCAACCTAATATTTTTAATTTGACTCTAATAAGCCATTTTCTCAAATCCCTGTAGCTTTGAAAGTAATCACTATTCAAGCTTCAATGAGCAAGAGAGCCAAAAAGCATTGTTTTAGTTTTTGCTGCTTTTAAAACCAGTTTGTTTTCCTGGAACCAGTCTGCCAAAGTCTTTTTGCAGTTCAGTAGTTAAGTGAGAAACAGATTTGCCATTAAAATGCACAGTCGTGCCATCTGCATAAAGATGTATAGAGCAGTAATGACATATCCATGTTAAATCATTAATAAAAAGAGAAAGGAGGAACGGGCCCATGACTGACACTGTTGCTTAATAACTGGAAGGAGAAGAAGGCGAAGAGACAGCCCTGTGAACAGTAACAGATTGATGTCTGTCGGAGCCATTTCTTATCTTTTGACAGCATTTGGGCCGGAGCCCACGCTCCCTACCTTCTGTAGTCAGAGCCCACGGTTCACTAGGCCAAAGCAGTCTTAGAAATTAATAAAAACCATCACTTAATTCAGAATTCCCCTTCAAGACATGTATTCATTAATATTAGGTTGTCATGGAGTGACATATGAAGAGTTGGCAAATTCCTTAAAGGCTTTTCATATGTGGAACTCACATACGTTTCCCTCATCAGCATCTTTGAACCTTCTGAATACTTATTATCAGGATTAGCCATTGACACTAATAGGCTTTACAGCATGATTTCTTATTTTATTTTACATTGGGGGGATGCAGTATCTGGAGATGCCAAAGTCAGTCATGAATTAGGAAATTGGTACCTAATATAAATTTCAAATTTAGGAAATCTCTTTGACATGGAAAGATGGTACAGATAAATGCATTCTACCCTTGGGCAAAGTTGTACCTTTTGATCCTCACTTTTCTGGTCCCCAAATTAGAAGACAATACTTATTTTGATACAGTATGGGAAATTACAGAAAGAATTGCAGATATGATCCCCCTTTCATATCTGGTGGAGCTAATCGTTCCCCCATATTTGTTAAGGAACTAACAATTCAAAAGGAACTTTTAAAAAGAAAGATATAAAACTCAGGCATCAAAAATATATAAAGGAATTTGTGACGAATTTTGCTTGTATCAGAATAATGATATAAATCTAGAGGAGTCCTGGATTGATGGGAGTAAACTGATTCAAGTGGCATTAGGATGGGAAAATTCAAAAAACAAACAAACATAAATTTGAAGAAAATGCCGTTTTCTTATTTTAATAGTCTAAAACTACCTTTTACTATAGATATAAGCTGTGGGTCATGTTTGTGTAGTTCCACATTCACAAAGAGCTGAAGCTGGATAAAATATTGATGTTGGCTATATTTTGCAAACATTTCCCCTGGGATATAATAGACACATGCTATGGGAAGGATCACAGGGTAGAGGTTGAAGGAGCTACCTGTTAGTCCCCCATGGACACTAACTACTCTGACTTCCCTCTGACTCAGGTTTTCCTTCTGTAAATTTAGGTCCCTTTTAACTCTTTCATTCTAGAATTCTATTCTGTTAATAACCATCTCACAGTGGTGAGGATAACATGTATGTTAAAACCCTTTCCTGACCATCGTAAGTGCTTTATAAGTACCCTTCAGTGGGCTCATCCAAGTATGAAGCACAACTATGAGTAAAAGGAAATAGCCAAGCTTTCCTTCTCAACTCTTCGCTCCACAGAGCCCAGTTATGTGCCAGGAATGGTGTTTGACATGGAGGTACACTGAGAAACAAAACAAACACAGTTCCTGCCTTTTTAGAGCTTTCAGTTTAATGTTGTTGTTGTTGTTGTTAGGTGCTCTCAAATCAGTTCCAACTCATAGCAACCCTATGAACAAAAGTAGGAAATGCTGTCCAGTCCTACACCATTCTCACAATCATTGCTATGTTTCGGCCCGTTATTGTAGCCACTGTGTCTTTCAAAGTAGAATCAATTTAATAAAAATTTAATAGGGGACATTAAATAATTAAGGGAAAGAATAAATGTATCATTACAAATTATATTAACTTTTTTGTTTTTCTTAAGGTATAAGATGCGAGAAGATATTTAACATGAGCTGGGGTCTCTGGGTAAGCTTTGAGGGAAATTGATGTTTCAGCTGAGATGTGTAGTAAACAGGAGTTAATTGGGTGGCGGGCTTGGGGGTAGAGAGAGTGCCAAAAGTGTTCAAGGCAAAGGAAGCAGCAAGTACAAAGATCCTGGGCACCCTAGAGAAACTGAAAGAAAGCTGTTGACGTTCCCCTGGCGGAGAGGAGTAGCAGAGCTTAGAGGGCTCCTCAGGGGCCACATTATGCAAGACTGGGTCATAAATACCTTTTTGATTTGTTGATGAGAAATCGTTTTAAGAAACATCTCTAGGGATTCGTAGACCACCTTTCCACTTCTGTGTTGGAAAGAAATAACGTACATCATCTTAGACATTATGGTGGATTCATTTCACTCACAGTAGCCCGTCCAATGAAGGAGGTACTTGTTTACCAGCATATAGAACACCGGGAACATTTTTCTGATTACTATGAATGAGGTAAAAATAGTAAAATATGACAGTTTGAGGCTCAATAATGCTGACCTGAGGCTGCCATATCCAAACTAATAAAATTTGCTTATCAAAGCAATTTTAAACTATAGAATTACCTGTCCTTTCTTATTTTATTTGGCTGGAGGACAGACCCAAAACACATCCCCTAAAGTATCTGTATGTTCCACATTCTGAAATGTAGATCCTGGCTACTCAATATGTAGTTTGTGGACCAGATCCATCAGCATCACCAGGAATTTGTTAGAAATATAGCACTGTAGGTCCTAACCTAGTCTCACTGAATCTGAACCTTTCACTTTATCAAGATCTTCAGGAGATTTTTATGTGCTTTAATGTTTAAGAAGCACTACTCCAGGTACTGGGAAAAATGAATTCAGAATAATATATAAATGAGGGCATTTAGAGTAAATTTAAAATTAGCTTCCTTGTAGTTAATTATCGTTTAAATGGAAAATGTCCTTAACACTTTCATAAATTCAAATTTAATTATTGTTATGGAAAATGCTTTGCTAGGAAACAATTACTCTAGGCACAGTGCCAGCAGTTGCAAGGTTTAAAATTTATCCAAAACACAACAAAATATTTTGAGTGTATACATATTTTCTAGCAGGGCAGAAATTAGCCATGCTAAATATCAATTATTGATAACTGAAATTTCCTGTAAGCAAACAATGTCTGCAGTAGATAAAGACAAAGCAACAATTCTATGGCATGCTCTTTGTACTAAAATCACTGTAAAATAATAGCTTAGCCCTTAAGGACCTTACAGGCAAAATCTAGAGCTATTTAGGGGATTCATGTCTGAAATTTCCAAGAGTATCTGGACTTATTTGGAGCTCAAGTTTATGTAATAAAAACACATTCTTAACAATTTATTTAGCTAAATTTGGAACGCCAATCTCTCAATGGATGTATGAATCATGGGAGCCTTGCCAGATGTTTTGGAGTGTGGAATTCAAAACGCATTAGCAGCATGGCACGTCATGGAGTTTGATGCAAAACATTTCTTCTCCTTTTCCAAAAGTCTTGTTTAGTTTCTATTGTAAGGCACAAACTATGGTGACAGTTCTTAGCTCTAGGGAAACATCTAAAATCCATAAGTAGTATCTCCCCAGACAGTGGAAATATGAGACAATTTTCTACACAATCAATGTCATAAAAATGTCTGCCCACCCAAACATCTCCAGATAACCAAGTCCAAAGTGGCTATTTACCTGTTAGGTTTATTTCACTTATGCCTAATGTTCTGTAGAAGATCTCCTGTTCCTTACCCCATCCTCACCCTCTTCACCCTCAGCAGATGACCTTCTTTTTTCTCTACAGTGAAAATGCAATAAATTAAGAAAATCTTGGAAAAGTTTCATAATTTCACCACTATAGGGGTCAGACTCCCTCTGCTTTCTCTGGGATACTGCTTTGTCATTTATACCTTCTTTTTCTTATCCCTTTCCCTTCATCTCTTTCAAATTTGTTCCAGTATTTAACACCAAAGTAGGCATAAGTAGTGGGCTTTCAATAAATGGGTAAGTTGAAGGCTCTACTCTCCCACACCTAAAAATAAAATAAAGCATACCCAACCATCTTCTCTTGACTCTGTTATTGTTGTGTGCCTTCTCATTGATCCAACTTATAATGACCCTATGGGACAGAGTAAACCCCCCAAAAAACAAAAACCCAGTGCTGTCGAGTCGACAGAGTAGAACCGCCCTATAGTGTTTCCTAGGCAGAATTCTTTACAGGAGAAAATTGCCAGGTCTTTTCTCCCTTGGAGCTATTGGTGGGTTTGAACTGCCCTCTATTTTGATTAGCAGCTGAGCACTTCAACCGCTCCACCAGGGCTCCTGTCTTGACCCTGCCCTCCCCTAAAGAGGTCACTATCTTTGCCTTTTTCTTCTGGAATTAGATTTCTTGAAAAAAAAGGTTTACACTCTTCTACTCCTACTTACTCCTTACCAATCTGCCCATCTCATTTGTGGCGAGAGGCAGTAATGCTACTAATATTGCTAAGTAAGAGGTTTTATTCCTCATTGTACCCAACCTCTCTTTAGCATTCACAGTCCTTTGCCTCCATCTTGAAATTCTCTCCTTCTTCAGATCCAAAGGTACCGCCTTTCCCAATGTCTCCTCCCAAACCTTCTTAAGTTCCACTCTAGCCCTATCTCCAGCATTGGGCTTCTCCCTTCTATTTTCTGACCCACTATTTAACTCAGCCTCTGATTTTCTTTCATCTCCTAACATCCTAATTGCTTTTCATGCTACTAGCCTATACCCATGGGAGACTATTTTTCCACACAGCTGCAAGAGGTATCACCCTTAAAAATATATATATATCACTTTTCTAACTAAAAAAATCTCCAAATGCTCCGTTGTTTACAAAGAAAATCTGTTGTTACTCCTTTATTTAAAAACACAAATGGTGAAATATATATAAAAATGCTTTTGTCCATGTAGGTCATGCCTCAAAAGCAACTTTGGGAAAAATAACAATCCATAATGATAATATCTGGCATTTAATGACAGCTTTTATATTTTTTAGGCATTTTGCTAATTGCTCAAAATGTATATTTTCATTTAATTCTTACAGCAATCCTTTGAAGTGTTCTCATCATCACCTTCATTTACTAATGACAAAACTGAGGCTAAAAACTTTCTCAAAGTCACACAGAGAATATGTGGTGGGTCCATTATATGAATCTGTTGTTGTCACTGAGTTGATTCTGACTTGTGATGATTCAATGTGTACAGGTTAGAACTTCCATAGGGTTTTGGGTGGATTCAAAGGGCCAAGCTTTCAGCTAGTAGTTAAGCACTTAATCATTTGTGCCACCCATGGACTCCAAAGACAAATCTGTTATTGTTGTTGTTGTTGTGTTTTGTCAAGTCCATTCTCACTCATAGTGATGTGACCTTATAGGACAGAATAGAACTGCCCCATAGGGTTTCCTACACTGTAATCTTTACAAAGGAGCCCTGGTGGTGCAGAGGTTAAGCATTCAGTTGCTAACCGAAAGGTCAGCAGTTCAACTCTCCATACACTCCACAGGTGAAAGATGTGGCAGTCTGCTTCCATAAAGATTACAGCCTTGGAAACCCTCTGGGGCAGTTCTACTTTGTCCTATAGGGTCACTATGAGTTGGAACCAGCTCCATGGCAATGGGTTTGGCTTTGGTATTTGGAATCTTTATAGAAAAAGCCTTGGTAGTGATTTAGGAAATAATATTGGGATCATTATTCCCTGTCCTTGAGCATAGAGAATGTAACCCAACTGGAGCTACACTCACAAGGGCTCAGAAGAACTCACAAGGACACATCAATTAGGCTCTGAGGTATAAAAAACTGTAGCTAAGATAATCTTGGAAAATATCTTTTAGGGAAACTTTCATGTAAACAAATCATCAAAAGGAACACAAAAGACTTTCCACTCTTATCTTTTTTAGTAGCATTTAATGAATAGAAAATTTGTTGGATCAGTGAAGGCCCTCCTGACTGTAATCTGTACCAATCATTGTTAAGGAAGACAATTCAAAATATAGGATGACAGTTTCTAGCCAATCTGTGAAAAGGTGAAGCTTTCAATGGTTTTGCACATTTGTAATGTTCATATATACTGATGATTCTGTAATTCTCCTTGGACTCAGGCAGACATGCCTGTGGCACCATGCTTCTCCGTTTTCCCACTCTTGGTTATTCTGTAATATTCTCTGGACTTGGGCAGACATGACTGTGGCAGCGTGCTTGTCCATTTTCCCACTTTTGTCTATTCTGTAATATTTCCTTGAATTTGAGCAGACATTAGCTTTGGCAGCATGCTTGTCCATTTCCCACTTTTGCCTTTTTGAATATATACCGAATAAAACCTTCTTTTTGCTTTACCAAACTTTGTGATGTTTTTACTGTAGAACAGTAGTGTAGTAGTTCAAGGGCTTGGCTGCTAACCAAAGGTCAGCAATTAGAAACTACCAGCCCCTCCGAAGGAAAGAAGACCTGATGATCTGCTTCCATAAACATGAAGACCAAAACCAAAACCATTGCCGGTTAATTCCTACTCATAGCAGCCCAACAGTAGACCTGCCCCGTAGGGTTTCCAAGGCTGAATCTTTATGAATGCAGACTGCCACGTATTTCTCCCACAAAGTGGCTGGTGGATTCAGACCAAAGATCTTTCAGTTAGTAGCCAGGTGCTTAACCTCTGTGCCACCAGAGCTCCAACCTTATGGGGCATTTCTACTCTGTCATGTAGGGTTGCCATGAGTTGGAATCACCTGGAGGACACACATCAACAACAATATTTATGGAAGCATATCGCTATGTCTTTAGTGGAGTGACCACTAGGTTTAAACTGCTGGCCTTTCGGTTAATTGAAAAGTGCTTAACCATTGCTTGACCAGAATTCCTTAAATATGAATCTAGATAGGCATAATTTCAGATCTCATGCTCTTAACCACACTCTACAGGATTCCTGTAATAGTATGTTTAGAAAGTCACTGGTATCTAGTATTACAGCAGTATCACCCTCAGACCAAAGGAAAAAAGAAGGTCCTTCTCTGACCCTTCCCCACAGGGTGACCAGTGTGCATCGCAAGGGGACATGCCACCTGAAACATACATCCTGTTTTCTAAATCCTGTTTAGAGTACCAGAAACTGGAATTGCCTTCCCAAAAGGCCCTGTGCACACTTCCAGGGCATGTATAGGCCTCTTGCCTGAGTCTGTTCTCCTGAGCAAAGACCACGATGTTAGAGTCCATACCTCTTGCTAAACCCAGATGTTGCCAATGTGTAGGCTGGGGTGTTCATGTACGTGTACTTGAGGCCTCCTGGTCTGGGACAGACATGGAACTAGGAAAAGGAGGTCAAAAGCCAGGGGCTGGTCTGGTCTCTATCTGCTCTACCACATTCTAGCACAGAAATCCAAGAAGCTTGAAGATTCTAAAACTTAGCCTTCCAGGTGATAGGAAGGTAAATTTTTCACAAAAGAAGTTTAGATAATATTTTATTTTACAGTTATTTAGCTTGATTTAAACATTTTAAATATTTAGACATATGGTTTATGGACCTCAATTGTATACTTGCCCCAGGCCTTACAATTATTAGGAGTGAACCCGGTCACTGAGCTAGTTTTGTTGTTGTTGTTTGTTTTGTTTTCCATTTGAAGCCGTAGGGGGCTGGAAATCACAAAGCTTTTAATTTTTATTTATTTTTTTAAGTTTAGTATGTACAAGAATCACCTGGAACAATGATTTTCAAATTTTAATGTACATAGAAATCACCTGTAAGTCTTGTTAAACTCCAGGTTCTGATTCTGCAGGTCGCAGGTGGGCTCTGAGAGTCTATAGTTCTAACCAGCTCCCAGGTGATACTGATCCAGTTGGTCCTTGCACCACATCTTGAGCAGTAAGGACCTACAATACTTGTTTAAAATGCAAATTCTTGGCATCGCCCTCAATACTTCTGATGAAGGAGATCTAAATGGGACCCAGATGGTGAGCAAAACAGGAATTTTTAGGAAGCAACCCAGGTGTTGCTTATAACACATTTCAAGAACAAATGCTTTAGAACATGCTTCTCAAACTTTAATGTGCATGTGAATTACCTGGGATCTTGTTAAAATGCAGATTCTGAGTTAGTAGATCTGGGTGGGGTCCAAGAAGTAGCATTTCTGGAAGCTTCCAGGTAAGGGCGGGAATGCAGACCTGCACACCACACTCTGAGTAGCCAGGCTTTAGGAGACCTCTGCAAGGCCTTCATTGTTTGGCTATTTTGAATATAGTTTATTTAACTGTGAGGTGAGAGGTAAGGAAGTGATTTGGGGTGTCATGTCTATGGACAATGTCCTCAATCTTCTGCTTCACAAGTTTCATACAGATAATTTTCAGAGCTTTTGAGTGACAGCAGATGTCCTGATGGTTCTTTTCCTGACCTTCTGCTCAGTATTGGCCTTTTTCACATCCCTGGTATCAGTGACAATGGGGCTGGTACTGTTTGTAGATGTTTCTATAAAAAAACAAAACACCAAACCCTTTGCTGTCAAGTTGGTTCTGACTCATAGTGACCCATGTCGGACAGAGTAGAACTGTCCTGCAGGGTTTCTAAGAAGTGCCTGGTGGATTTGAACTGCCAACCTTTTGGTTAGCAGTCATAGCTCTTAACCACTACGCCACCAGGGTTTCCTTCTATAAAGCTCCTACAAATTATCTGACAACTTGTAAAAACACTAAGACTTCAGACATTTGGGCCAAAGAAGATGCTTGCCTTAACAACAGAAAATGGAGTTCCCATCATGGAAGGCCACTGAGTGACGCTGAATGCAACCTGTGTTAAATGTGTGTCGTGATAAGTACGTGGAAGGGTTATTAATCTCATAAATTGGGCATGTGCAGAGGGGTATGCCAGATGTTCTGGGTTCCTTTGGATAATCCATTTTACAGCCAGAATCACCTGTGGGTGGAGGATTTAAACCGTGCCTCTTCACAGAACTAGTTCCTGTGTTGTGATAAATTAGTGGCAGGCAGCTTTCACAGGGCAGTTCATAAAGGTGAATTACGGTAATTCAAGGATTGTTAAGAATGAAGTACTTGCCTTTATGTGGGGCCCACAGATGCTGTTTTGCTGAGGCCTGAGGCAACCTAGGAACAGTTCAAGTTCACCAGCATGTATGACATAAGGGAGCAAGATCCTTGACTTTGAACGTACTTTTTAAAACATTTGTTACACTTGGTTTATTATTTGGCACATCGAAAACAGAAATCATGTTCACATTAAATGGTGTTGCAAATTTTAATATCTCCTTTCATCTGCCTGCTTTTAAATACTGGGGAACCCCCAAAAGTTCATTAAACATTTAAAAAACAGGGTGAGGGAATTGCATGAAAATAACTCCATAATTGAGCAAATTCTAGAAGCTGAATATTTGCAATTTTTTTCTTGCAATAATCAATAAAGGGATCAGATCCATCTCTCCATTGGTTGAAGACAGTAATTCACTGAAATAATGGGATGATGAACCCATAAAATATATTTGATTCCTAAGAACACTCCCTCAAAAAATTGGAAGTTCCTTTTACCCATCAATTAAAGGTAAGAGAAGCTTACCTTTAACTTATTTCACAGATCTTTGATGGAAACAAGAAACAGAGCTCTTGGAGATTACCGAACTGGAACTCTGATGTCACAGTGGTTAAAGCATTAGGGAGCTAACCAAAACACCAGCGGTTTGAACTGCTCCGAGGGAGAAAGGTGTGGCAGTCTACTTCGGTAATGATTTGCAGTCCTGGACACCCTATGGAGCAGTTCTACTCTGTCCTATAGTGTCGCTGTGAGTTTGAATCAACTTGATGGCAGTCGGTTTTTTGGGGGGTGGGGGGAGAGAAGGGTGGGGAGGTTATCTATACCAGGGTTCTCAGCCTTTGTTCCACAGACTAGCAGCATCAGCAAAACCAGGATTTAGGTAGAAATGAAAATTCTCAGGCCCTACCCCAGACCTAATGAATCAGAAACCCTGAGAGTATGGCCCAGAAATCCGTATTTTATAACAAGCCGTTCAGGTGATTCTAGCGCATGCTCAAATTCGAAAACCTCTCATCTGTATCAATCCTTTCCAGTTCAAATTAATTCAGCAGCTATTCCTTCCTACCTTCTTTGTAAAGGGTGATATTCTAGGTCAGGGGTCCTTAAAATCGCCTGGGGAGCTCTCTTAACAACATCAGTGGTGTAATTCTCTTACCCAGAACATTAAATCAGAATCTCAAGGGATGGGGTACAGCTGTCTATATTTTAGAGAGCTCCGCAGGTGATTTTACTGCAGGAGAGGATTGAAAGGCACTCTTGTGGGTGCTTGAATGATTACAAGAGGAGAAGGCAAAACATTTGGCCAGAAGAGATTTGAGTGGAGAAATTGGATCATGAGTATAGAATGTTTAAGATGGTGCTAGGATTGCTTTAGGTTCAACACAAAATAATAAAATTTTAAGTACATTTTTAAGCAGAGGGTTTTTGTTTTGTTTTTTGCTTGTTTTCCCATTAAATACAAACAAGAGGAAACCACTTTAGCCCTAAAGATTAGGCAAGAAGTACAGTCTTTGTTGCCCCCATAATGATGGTTCTTAGACTCGAGAAGGAGGATCTGGGGTAGGATCAACTTTCCAGAAAGATGGTAGGAAAGATGATCAACTTAAGAGCGCAAAGGCAAAATGAGCATAGAACGTTATAAAAAACACTTTAGAGCGGCCCACCCAGATACTGGGCAGAGGAGGGCTACTTTTATGCCCTTATCATCATTCCATCCCATATCATGGACCTTGAGATGTGCAGTGTTCTCTTCTTAAATGACAGAAAAAAAATAATGAATGAAGGTGAGAGAGTTGTTTCACAGTGTTAATGATCTCAACTGAACTGTCTGGCATTTATTATTTACAGTATTTCTCACATTTATTTTTGGCACAATAGTATGTCACTAGATTGCATAGCATGGGCAGGAATGGAGGTTTTTTAGTTTAATTTATTTCATGCAAGCTGAAAAGTTCACACTGATTTATAAATGAACACTGGAATAAGATTCAATGAGCCTTGATGAGACAAAGCTAAAATAATTCAGAATCAGGAACCCGAAATGTTATAGGCAGTTTGTTCATCTCAGTGAAATCTCATACTGTTATTTACATTCCTCTAAGTTCATTAATCCCATTTAATAGCAGCTGATGCAAATCCACTTGGACTTTTGGGAGGAAGAAAATAATGGGCCATAATGTCCTTGTGCCACAGAAAATAATACAATTATTTTTACTTTGCAAGAGGTTACAATTGAAGAGTTTGAGATTTTGAGCTGCCATAGCTACAAATTTAGCAAAAAGTAGGCATTTAATGATAGAGTTCGCTTTTGTGGTTTGGGTTTTATTTTGAATGTTTGTTTTGTCTTAAAAACACTAATGCTGAAATGTTGTCTCAAATCTTTATTTTCAAATCACTTATTATATTACCATAAATTATAGGGTCCAGTAAAGGCCAGATTTAAAAGGAAGCACACTTTTCTGTCTCATTTTTCTATAAATAACATGACACTTTATGAAATAAAAATTATCATAAAAGTTTTTCTCCTTTTTTTTTTTTTTTTTTATAACTCCAGTTGCAAGCACTGAGCTAATGGCCTTCCTCCAAGTAGCCCAGTGCACTCTTCCAAATATAGGTGCATAATGGGCAGAGGTTAACTGTAGGAAGTCTGAGAAAAATGGTAATCTATAATTTCACCACAATTATAATGTTTCCCTTAAATAATAGTTACGTCTATGGGGTGAGTGCTAACAAATACCTTGTAAAGATGCTCTTATTACTTTCATTGTTTTGATGCTTCTGCACTCTCCCCATATGCCATTAGAAGCAATAAAGGACCTGGGCTGTGACCCATGGAGGTTTAGAGGTTGTGGGTTACAATCAAGTGGAGGCCCTCAGCCCAGAGTCCAGGGTGGAGCACATTGTTATCTAGAAGGCTGGCCTGTGCCACATTTACAGGAAGCAAAACTAGCCAAGTTAAGAAACTCTTTGTCAACATTAACTGGGGCTCCTAGAGGAGAAAATAACATTTGGCTCCATTGGGATGATTTGGAGAAAATCTTTCTTTCTTCCAATTAAAAGGTAAAATAACTAAAAATGCTAAAAACATAGCGGGTTTAGGTATAAATCCTATTTTGTCTGTTTTGTGTCCTGCCGTTGAGGACAAAAAAATTAACAAGTAAAACTATCTCTCGGGTAAAAAATCTAATGGGCCATGCGCAGACAGCTATGTGAGGGCATCTCCATGGAGGGAGTATGCTACAGGCCCCAAGAATCAAAGCAAAACGTAAGAGTTGTGTGTTTTAAACAAATGATGAGCAGTGAGTAGAATAGGCATCTCTGTAATTAGACCTGTAATTTTAAAGTATGATATAACTTGCACCCAGACTTCAGTATCTGTGTTTATTTAATATCTTTGAGACAAAGAAAGTCTTGTGGGAGGGAAAATCCTGCCTGGGATCAGTTGGCATAGAGAACAGTAAAACACAGACAACTGTCCTAGTGGATTTATTGGTATATTTCAGGAGAGTCCTTCCTATGTCCTCACTGTCACACACTGTACTATTATGGATTGTGATTAGGGATGGGATCATGTGTTTTGCCAAGTTTAAAACCCACACAAAATTGTAGGGTTAGAGTCTGGAACAAAACTCAAACTTCTTGGTGTGGAGTTTTTCTACTTATGGCAAAATGTGGCTTCCGGGAGAATGAGTTAAGATGCCTCAAAGGGAAAAAATTCTTCCAAAGGAACATTTTGATAATTCAAGTGTAAATAAATATAAATCCAAAACACATTTTTAATTAAAGGGAATTTGCTTAGAAAAACACATTTGTATCCATTCCCCTTGCACATACACTCACTCACCATCCCCTCCAAATAAAGTTCAAAAGGAGGAGATTTGGAAAGGAAGGGTTACAAACCCACACTGGATTGTCTTTTTCAGATTGTGGCCCAGAATTAGATTATTTGAATACACACAAGATTTATGAAAGCCAACACTAAAAAGTGTTGTTCTAAATCACAATAAATCATTTTAAACATAACAGAAGTAACTAATTATAAAACTTATGTTGCCCTTCCCCCACATTAAGCACACGTAAATTTTGGGGCTTTTAACAACATAGTAAGTGATCTTTTCACAATCAGATTTTCCACTTCCGCAGACGTCTCTGTACTTTAAAAGCCACAATACCTCTGCTTTTCACCTGTTTCTGTTACCATTCCGTCATACCCGAGGCATTTGTGAAATATGAAGATTTAGTTCTGTTTTTCTTTTAAGCGCTCTTTCTCTTCTTGTGGCTTTTGTGGTATCTTCTAATTATGTTTCATAAAATGCTGTCAGGCCTATCTTCTCCATATATAGAGATATAAAAATATACATAATAAGCAACCATTCAGAGGAAAAGGAGCCAGGAACAATGGGGATGGGAAAATATAAAAAGGAGTATTCAGTTACCCTCAAACATTTGTAGTATCTATCTATGGTCTAGAATTTTTTTCTTTAAACCCAGCTTCCAATGGAAACCTAAAGACATTGATACATAACCTTTTGGAGAGCTCTTACAAGCTGCCTACAAGGACAAGCAGAATTTAGTATTTGTTTCACTATTTATACAAGAAAGGCCAAAGGAAGTTTCATTTGTAGAAATGAAGTAATTAAAAGAGCACATAGAAGTTAGCCTTGAATGTTTTATTCTTAAGTGTGTTTGTTTTTTGCAACATCCTTCTCCTACCCACATAGAGATATCTGGCTCCCTTACTAGACTGAACTCAAGTGAGAGGCTATGTCTTATTCATTTCTATATTCTCTCTGCTTACCACTGGAGCTGGAACTTATAAAAAAAAACTTATAGAAGGTGCCAATAAATGTGTTCGAAAAATCAATGTTTTTGTACACGTATGTTTGTGCGTGTGTGTGTGTGTGTGCATGCAAGTTCCTCCTTGGGGGTCTCACAATGACAAAAGAAATCTATCCTCTTTGAAATTCCCTTTAGTATCTAGGGCTGTTGTGGACAAAATAATCCGAGTTAAGTCTAAACCCCACTCTTCAATCCAGTATCTGTGTGTACAGAATACAACCAAAATTGACTCCAATATTTAAGAACCTAAATTTAAGAGCCTTAGAAGCAATTTGATCAAATAATTCATGACTATTTTCTTAATATCCATAAAAATACCATCTGGTTAAGACTAAGTGAGCTTAAGATATGATTTAATTCTGAATAGCACTTACCAGTAATAATGAATTTTTTTAAATGCCTTGAAAAAACTATTTTCAATGAAGCAAACACTTTTTGCTTAAAATCAGGTATAGTCTAAAAGCAAAATTAATAAATATGTCTGATTCATTTATCTGGATTTCGAATATATTATTTTCATTTGTATTTGAAACCCAAGAAACTCATTAAAAGAATATTTTGGGGGATCTCAAAACTGTATTACCTTGCATTGAAAAAAAACTGAAGAAATCAAGGGGTTACATTAACATTCAGAGCTAAATCTTTATTCTAAACTCTAAACTTTAATCTACCCATTGTCTGTGTTGGGGAAGCATTTTTTATTATTTTTAAATAACGTTTTGGGTATTTGCCAACAAGCTTCTACTTTTAGGGAAAAAAGAAAGCTATATAGTTTTCTTTGCTATTCAGTGCTTACCATCACACTAATTGAGAGATAATTTAGCAATAGCAATGAAAACTTATGATTCCTTTTTTCTTTAACTGAAGTTCTTCTTTTGGGGTTAATTATTAAACACATTCAGGAGCATAATGGGGGAAAAATGAGATTTCCCAGGCAATGAATAGCTTCCTGATAGGTTACAAATTTATTCTGAACAGATAAGCTACTGTATTTGCAATTGGACAATCAAAATATCATTTTACTTCAAAGAAAAGGGAGCAATAATTGAATGCCTTGACTCACTTCATATTTATGGCTATTTTACCCATTACAGAATACAGTTGGACATACTTTTATGTTCCTATGAACTGAACACATTTCTTCCGCACATGGAACTCATTGCATGAAGAGGGGTATTGTACAGCAGACAGAATGAAAGGTGTATAAGAATCAGGTCAATAGCAATAAATCATTCTTGCTAAGTGTTCAGTTGCCCTCTCAATAGAATAAAGACTATATCAGGTTATCTTAAAATCACTTCCTTTACCCCTATAGTTTAGATAGCCATATATTTGGATTTAAAGGCATCTTCTCCTTTAAAGAGCCTGAAGAATATGGGAATATACATATTCATAACACCAATTCTAAAGATGTAAATACCAACCCAAGGTTGTGCAAAAAATAAATCTAAAAATGTTCTTTGGAAATTAAGAACTTGACAGAGCAATGAAATGGCAGCCAAATTTGTTACATTAGTAATTGCAGACATTTGGGAGGGCACTTGTGAGGGCAATGAAGAAATCCTCCTGTGAAGGGGCTCTCCCGTAATCACCCGTAGTAAGCCCGGGGCAAGAGCAGTGAGGACACGCAAACAGCTGTGAGTGTGGACACAGAGGGTTAATTTTTTTCATTTAAAACAACCTGGTTTTTAAAACCAGGCTTTGATTAGCCTCATAGCTATCATTATCTAACATTTATCAAATGCCAAAAGCTGCATTTTATGATGAAAAAAACATCAACTGGGATTGATCAACTTGGTTGTTATTCCATTTTTAGGGTTCTGGGCTTGCCCTTCACATAACAAACAACATCTAGGATTCATCAGTCACAGTTGGGGATTGGAAGGCTTCCTCACTCAGCCTATGGGCCTGTAGGAAAGGCAATAGAACCAAGACTGTTCTAGCACAAAAGCAGATGTTTTCTTTTTCAGCGGATGGCCCACTATATGCTATTTGGCAAGACATTTTGTTTTCCCTTTCATCATGGAATCACTGCCATAGTGTCACTATTGGAATTTATTATATTTATTATTTTTGATGGCAATATATATCATCAGTAGTCTCCGTCCTTCTTCAACAATCTCATTACGACCAACAGTTATTAGTAATATTTATTTTGTGCTGATCACAGACCAGATCCTGTGATAAACATATGCATGCATTATCATATTCTATCCTCCAACAATGCTCATTATCACCACCACTTCCCCATTTTACATATGAAGAAACTGAGACTTCAAGAAGTTGTATAATTTGCTCCCAGGCAACATCAGAAAGTGGCAGACTCAGGATACTAGCCCAGAGGCTGTTTTACACCAAACCCTTGCCCTTGATAATCTCTATATTCTGCCTGTTTGGACTAATTTCCACTAGAATGGTTTAACTATTAAATCTTAATTCTAAAATATTTTTCTTTAACAGATGGTACACTCTCCTTCAAGTGAAAATACTTCAGCATTGTCTATAAAATTTTTTTAAATGAACTCTATTGTTTCAATTGTTTTTTTTCTGTCATTTGGCTATTTCAAAGTCTCTTTTGTTTTGTTTCAACATTGGCTTTATTTGCATTTAAATCAAGGCTTTTCTTCCTGTGGAGGCCACACAGGCCACTCTTGGGACATCCTTACATTGCAGCAAAGGCTAAAAATAGAAAATTTAGGGTCCTTAACTGGACTCTGGCTTTATAATTGCCTCTGTGGTGCTCTTACCACATTCCCAGATGTGTGAGAACAGAGGGGGCAGCAAGGGAAGTGAAATGTTAAAATAAGGCTAAGCAAACAGCTTGCCCAATAGATGTTAACCCAATTCATAATTTAAAAGTTCCTATTTTTGTTCACCACTTAGACAATGGACATTTTAATTCTCCTCCAAACACTGCTTGTGAATTAGGTTCACAAAGCCAAAGTCATCCATATTTCCATCAAACTTTCTCCCCAGTCATAGGTGAAAGAAACAAAAGAGACAGGTTTTATTTTTATTTCAAGCATAGTATTATTATGAAGCCTGGATAGGACTTGGTTTGTTTGAATACATCTTCTTTAGTCAATACGGTTACCTAGACTAGATTTAATCAAGATTGAATAACCTTTTGTTGTAACACAAATTTCACTGGAAAAGCAATACCCCACAGTTACATTGGCAGAATTTTAAATAGAATAATTGAAATCAACTATGATCAGCTTTTATTTTTTTCTTCCAAGTTGCTCTTCGTAGTAATCTTTGTCCTCTGCTGTAATTTAGAAGACATTAAATAAATCTGGTGAATTTAGTGGAATAAACTAGTAATGAAGAGAGAAAAAGAAAATTTGCATAAAGTTTAAAACTATATTTTGAGCAAATGTTGAGCTGGCAGAATTGAGTGTAAAAATGTGAGTTTCTAATCTTTAGTCCTATAATCAAACCATAAGAAAACTGCCCTCCAGGCTCATCTCTCTCCATATTTTAGGTCCCGCAATGTCTTTTTTTAATGTCTAGGCACCTGCACCACAAGTTCCGCAAGTGGGGCCAGCTCACAGGTGCAGGATGACTGATACAAGCATTGGTAAGAACGGTGTATTGGTAGTAGAAGTCAAATGTATACTGGTATGCTAAAATAATTGTAAGTCCAACACTTGCGCTATAAAAGGACAATAAAGAATGAACAAAGGCATATGGAAAAGAACAAAATAAATAAACAAAATCACCTGAGAAAACCTGAAGAACAATCTGATGCTCGGTGTAAGCTCAGGACAAAGAGAGAGAGCATTCTTTGGAAGGGGGTAATTCTTTTCTGATTATTTATTACTACTTGCAGACTTTCATATTTTCTTCTTACCTTTTCATGGCATCTGACAATTGTTTTTCAAAGGTCAAAATTATACACTTACACACTCACTGGCTTTCTATTTAACAGAGGACTTAAAAAGGAGAAAGGACACGCTCCAGGGTGAGGAGAATGAGTATCCTAGTTATAATTGCAGGTATGTAATTTTTTTTATACCATAGGGAAAACAGCAGGGTCAGGAAAAGAACCAGGGTCGTCATCATTATTTTAATTTAAAGGCATCTCATGGAATCATCCCACCATCCCATCATACCAGAGACCCGGAGATGACTTCAGAGACTAAATTCTTCAAGTCCTACATTACACAGATGAAAGAAAAAGCACCACCAACAAAAACAACTAAGGATCAACTCTTTTTACTGAATTACCTCTTTACACATTTCAGTTTTGGAGTCTCTGTTTAACTACGTGATAAACCTAGGGACTTCGGAGGTACTGACAGAGTTTAAATGCTTAAATATCTAGAGCAACATATTTCTCTGGCATATTCACATTTAAAAATTTGCCAACTTTAAGATATTTCTTTCCACCGTGTGAAATTCATATTTTCTATTATTTTTCCTTGGGAGATTTCTTGTCTGTCCCAATTGAAATAAACATATATATGGAAGTTTGGGGATTTCTAGGAAGCTACTTTTTCTTTACAGCATAAGTAATCTTTGTAGCTAAAGCAATAGGAAAAGGGGTTTTACTAAAATTGTTTTGTAGACACAAAAATTTTATAGAGATAAATATTTATGGATTTAACTATCAGTAAAAAATTGAGACTGAACAGTTTTGTTATATATACTGTGTATCAATTATTATTGCATATTATAACATAATAAAAATATCAATTAGGATATATTATAAACATATTTGAAAGGAGCTCTGGTAGTGCAATGGTTAAGTACTCGGCTGCTAACTGAGAGTTCAGAGGTTCAAACTCACTGGTAGCTCTTCTGCAAAAAGACCTGGAAATCTGCTCCATTAAAGATTCCAGCCTAGGAAACCCTGCGGGGCATTCTGTTCTGTCATATAGGATCACTATGACCTGAAATCAACTCGGTGGCACAGAACAACAATAACATAAACATACTTGGAACTATTTCTAATCACGATGAAGAAATAGTATTGATTTTTTATTGTCTACTCTTCCTCTGTTAATTTTTAAACTTTAGGATTATGTCTCATTATGGTGGCTGTGAATGTTATTACTTTAAAAACTAAATTTTGGAAACCCAGCAGTTTTTTTAATACCTCCCTTTAGGATTTTTGTTGTTGCTGTTAATTTTATGGCATTTGTATATTGACATCAACAGAGAGAAAGGTAATACCTATAGAACCAAATATATGGAAAGATATTTCATACCTAATCAACCTGCCTCCTGAGCGGGATTCTGGCCTAATTAAGCAAAAAAGTAAGTCCTTAACCTGATCCTTCCTTGAATGAGGGAACTCAGGACAAACTTCCCTCCCCTCAAATAGTGATAAAATTCAGAAAAAAAAAAAAAGATTACGTGAAAGTAGTGAATATGTTGTTTCCTGCTGGCTCCCTGGGCCGGGTTTTCAATGAGCAGAAAAGGAAAAAGCGGGTAGCTCAGTGCAAGGAAGGGGAGCACACATTCAACAAACAAGCCCCATGATTAGAGACTGTTACTAATTACAATTAAACTGAAAAACAAACAGTTTCCTTTCAACTAGATGATGATGGGTCTGCAGGACAAAGGCTGCCTGGAATATCTTCCTTTCATATTGTTATTAACTTAGCAGCAAAGATTCTTTTAGACAATAAGGCCCATGTTCACAATGAAAGTAAAGAATTAGAACAATTTTTAAAAATCACTAGGAAAAAATCTACTTCGCCTGCCGGAGTTTATAAGAGAAATGTGAGGTGGCGGCAGGCAAGAGGAGAGAGCAAAGAAAACAATTACAGTTAGGTGATCAGATATATCACAACTGAGAGACGCAGCCCGAAGCAACTGAACAGAGAATTGTACGTTAGGTTAAAATTCAGAATGTCTTTGAAGTGAGTAAATCTAAGTCAATACTAATTAGATTTTTCAGTCAAATATCTGCATTTTGAAAGAATGTGTTTTCTGCATATGTGGGGCTAAGAACAAGTCACAGTTAAATTGGAAAGAGAAAGTAATTATCATTTTGTATCTATATATATATTTTTAAAACTTCTGTACAGTACTGACTTTAAGTTACTCAGGTAGTATATGAAAAGGTATTGTTGATTCAGTAGATGGCAGTCTTCCCACTAAACCAATAAAAAATATTGTAGAAATCACATTTTAAGAAGAGACGAAATTTTGAACTACCATACAGCTTTTCTGATGCTAGTAATTAAACACTACATTTCATTTGAAAATTCTACATTCCTATGTCCATGTTAAAAAATTTAAATTGATTATTCCTAATATCAAGTCAGTGAGACAAGTCTTATTATGAAAACAGGAATGACAAAAAAGATAGATCCCCTCCTCTCCCTGTATCTCTGAGTCCTCATAGGCTGGGTACAAAACGAGACTGAAGAATTTTTTTTTTTTTTAGACCCTGAACACAAAGTATTACATGTAAGGTGTTATCACCCCTCTTCCTTTACATATTCCCACCAAACAAGCAAACATACCAACAAATACACAAAAACAAACACCTTTTCTTTTATGTCCTGATGCCCTAGCAGAATTTTAGAGGTAGGTAAGATGAAAAACTTTGGTGGATTTCTCTAGAGAGTGATTCTTTGTTCTGCCACTTACCTTACCATCTTGGGCAAATTAGTTAAACTCTCTGAGAGTCAAGTCCTCCCTCTGTAAAAGCAAGGATAATAAAATCACCATCATAGGATAGCTGTGAGGATAAAGAAAGAAACCTACAGTAGGCACTCAATAGAAAAGTGTGTCTTTTATGTTCTCGGTCTTCCAAAAAAATGATATTGGGAAGATACATATGTATGTATTAAAACATGTGGATTTTTAATGAAAGTAAATTTAAATTAAATGTATTCTAATAGTTTTAAGCTTCCTTTTGTGGATATGGAAACTTTGGTGGTGTAGTGGTTAAGAGCCACGGCTGCTAACCAAAAGGTCAGCAGTTCGAATCCACCAGGCACTCTTTGGAAACCATATGGGGCAATTCTACTCTGTCCTATACAGTCACTATGAGTTGGAATCAATTCGACGGCAATGGGTTTTTTGTTTGTTTGTTTGTTTTAACCTATTTTAAATTATATATATATAACATATATATATTTCCTTTTCTTTATTTTACTTAAGAACATATCCACAATATATTAATCACTAATTAAGTTTTGTACTAGATTAGAAGCTGTGTATTTTTTTTATCAGAGTTAGTCTTATGTGCAAATGACATTTTAGTTTTCTTATGAGCATGTTATTCAATGTGCAGTGTTGGAAAAGAGAAAGTAAAATTAGATTTATTCAGTGTGGACACCCAACCATACCTTGGAAGTTGCTTTAAAAAGAAAAATTCTAAACGTGTCTGTTCTCCTCCTTGACTCTTCTTCATCCAAGGGAAGTATCAGGACTTCATATGTACTCTAGAAAATAAGAATTATTATAAAGCAGCAGAATCTCATTGTTTCTAGATCTACTAATATTTTTCTGAATAATATCACAAGTTTGATATCAAATTGAGTTCCGATTATACATAAAGAGTAAAAATATTGTAGAGTTGATAGTCCATTTCTTCCTAATAGATTTTTAAAAAATTAAATTATTTGCCCAGTGAAATGTTGCAGACTATTAAACTGCCTCTTTGAGCCCAGCCTCGGCTGCTTCTAAGGCAACCGGGTCACACTTGTTCACCATTTCACCTGTCTCTTCAGCGCCTACCCTTGAAGCCACCATTCTATGGGGCAAGAGAATGAACATTACTGGAACAACAATCTTAGAAAGCTGGTGCTTCCCTGAGTTCCAATCTGTTATCTGTGAAATAGAAGACGCTGATTTACACTTTTGAAGAACTCTACTATCTAAAGAATTTGGATAGTTAATGAAAAGACAGATCAAGCTGCTTTGGGAGTAAAGCTTTTATTATGGCCAACCTCAACTTGAAGGGCTGAAGGGAAAGAATTTTTATTTTCACTCTGATGCTGCTGTAGTGAGTGAGCCCTGGTCAGGGAGAAATATAAGCAGAGTTTCCGCTGCTATTAGGACCCCACCAATTAGTTCTGTAATGTAGGTCAGAGAGCTAACTGACTTCAGGAATGCTGTCATGTTTTCTTTTTTTCGTTTTGGGTTTGGTTTTGGTTTCTTTTGTCAAGATAAAGTGGGGAAGAGTCATTGCCACCAATGCGTTTTTGAAATTTCACTCCTTAAAAGCTTTTCATGTCACTTCTCTTCTTCCTTCAGCCCCTCTGCTTTCAAAGTAAAATAGAAAATATTTAAACAGAAATGAAAAAGGTGGGACTAAGGAAACCAGGAATACAGATCAGACAGGACAATCTTCACCCACGTGCTTTCCAAAAGCCAACAGGGGGAGAGAGGGGAGGAGAGTAAACGAAGGACTGGTTATTAAATGAGATAAATGAAGCCTGCTGGAGGAAGCAGTTTCTATTGTTGGTGACTTTTTTTTTTTTTTTAATTCACAGTAGCTATACTACTCCCTCCCTCTTCCCATTGCTTACAAATACAGGGATACTTCAAAAGCACGCTCAGGTCACTGTGAAGAATGGTGGGTTCTGGGAACGTGAGAATGCTGTGTCCCATTTATTTCTGAATTCTCCACCCTAAGCATAATGCCTTACACATTGTAGGCCCTCTAAAATAGCTGCTGAATGAATGAATGCATGAATGAATGATGTTCTCTGATCATAATTTACAAGAATTTGAATGAATTCAGGGCAGATTGCTAATGCAAAGAATCAAAATCCTGATATGTATCTGCAATGTGTATTGCTCAAAACCTCACAAACACATTACTATCCCAGCTACATCAGGCAATAATTTTTATTCACTGACTTCCAAAATTCATCATTGTTTGGATTAGTGAAACCCGATGAACCCTATTTCCACTTAAAAGCTGGGAGACGGCCATTCAGGTGAAATTTTCAGGGTTTTGAAACCATTCAGCACCGGGAGCTGTTAGATCTATTGGCAAATCAGTCCCAAATTCCAATGCTTCTACCAAAATTTGTGAAGATATTCCATTATAAAAATAATTTTAGTTTCCATATAATAAGTAGAGTTTGGTTGATGACATATTGATACATAAAATTTCTAAGTTCAAAGGTAGCTTCATGCACTTGATTCTTAATTAGGGCCAAGGCCTTCTGTTTCATAAACTGAATTTCCCATTGTGGCTATTATGAGCTATAACAATGATTGATAACAGGATGTGACTTAAGCCTACACTCTTAAGCAAACACAGGAACAAAGAAACACACCTATGTAAGCACAGGGAGATAATTAGTTCAACACAGGCACCCCTGGAAGCTTCTGAGCTGATCGGAACGGATTTGTGATTAGTGGTGTGATCACTTGACATTTCTGTCTAACCCAGCAGAGCGCACTTTCCACCTTCTCTCCTCAGACTCTGAATTAGACTGATGGCTCGGACAAAATGCCCAAATATTTGAGCCATTCAGTCAATATAACTTCTTTTGAGTCAATTTTATGAAAAATATACACACTTGCAATTTTCAGACACAAACTATTCTTAATGAAAGTTCTACCTTCTTTGCCCTGGGGTCCAGAAATGATGCTATGAACCAAGGAAAGAAATTAAACTGTCCAGCCAGTCATGAAATGGTAGCTCACTCTCTCCCACATTTCTCACTGAAAACTATGTTGGAATGGTTCTCTCAACTCCCTGTTAGACTCTCAAGTAGATTGTGTTTTTTTTTTAATTTCTATTTTCTTGGCCTACTCCAAAAGGGAAGTCTTATCTAGCACCTCTTAGGTGGGCATGAAATTTTATGCACATTAATAAACAAGGGTGAAAAAAAGGGAGGGGAAATATTTCATCATACTCTGAGAATTTAATAAATGAGTAACAACATATAATATGTTGTCTTGAGCAAATCATTCAGGAGGAGTATTAAAGAGAGACATGGAGAAAGGGAGAACACTTACTTTAGCTGAGATCATACCTAAGCAGTCTTTTCCGGGTTTGAATTTTTCTGCTGAGTGTCATATAATATGATATATGTGATCTCTGGGTAGAGCTGAGACAAAATACCCAATCCCCATGTTTTTAGATATCCAAGAGATTCATAGAATGATGTTACTGAGTTTTTTTTTTTTTCTGCTATTAATTTTCCTTGTAGTTATTGTGGGTTATGGAACAAAGGCAGGCAGGGTAGAAGTAGAGACATTGTCTTCATTCGGTTTCTTCAAAATTTAGCATCCTTTCAGTGGTTTGCAGAGCTTTGGCCATGAGCGTCCCATGTTGGTGAGGTTGTGTAGCTGCCTGAAGCTTCACAAGTGGGTTCTGAAGGGCCAGCTTGAGCTCTTCCAGGGGCAGATTCAACATGCCAATAGATTACCTGGTGTCACCATGCAACTTGCCATGCCTAGGCAGAGCCCACACGGCATGCTCCATCCAGGCTTCTTGAAACAAGTCAACTTAACACACACTGAGTGGGGGCCTACTATGGGTTAGGGTTATATTACCCTAGGACAGTGGCATGCAAATACATCATGAAGATTAAGCACAGGCAACTCGTAATAGAAACTGGGCTTAATTGGTTCTTTTTGAGAATGTACTTTGACACAGAGAAAGGTTTTCTCCTATCAGCCTCATCATCAATAATAAATAATAAAGCATCTGGTAACATTTGCTGGTAACCCTCATATATTCAGTGCTTACCGACATTAACTTTTTTATGATAACTCAAATTATGATAACAATACTAATAAATAAAATTTTGTGTCAACGCTTTCATCATCTCATGAGTAACTGCTTACTTTAAACATAACTATTAACTAAAATAAGGAGCTCTGGTGGTGTAGTGGTTAAGCGCTCAGCTGCTAACTGAAAGGTCAGCAGTTCGAACCCACCAGGTGCTCTGTGAGAGAAAGATGTGGCAGACTGCTTCCGTAAAGATACACAGCCTTAGAAACCCTGTGTGGCAGTTCTACTCTGTCCTCTAGGGTCTCTCTGAGTCAGAACTGACCTGACAGCAGTTGGTTTGGTTCATTAAAATTAGTGAAGTAACACTAAGTATACCTGATTATTAGGAATCACAGAAATATGTACAATATAAATAGAAGTTATAAAACAAAATATTGAAAGAATGATCTTTATTTTACCTGGTGGACTTAGCAATAGCCCATGTACTGAAGAAAGATAAAAAAATTATCAGCAATCTTTTTCGAACTCTTTTTTTTTACTTCTCAGTTTTAAAATGTCTTCTAAATGAACTGAACCTAAAATTCCGTGATCTCCTGACACTTAAAAATATATTTCATATCACTTCCCTATTTGCTTTATCACCTTTTTTAAAAGAAAAGTTGAAGATTAAAATTTTATATTCTTTTATTACCAAGTCTCCAAAGCATGTGACATCTTATAAAACCTGTCATTGGGCGCTCCACCCATGGCTTTTTTCCAGTTCCAGATCAGTGTACTATTGTTACGGAAGTAGCACTGGTATAAGGGTAAATGACCATGTTCATTACAAGTCCTTTCACATGCTGATTTCCGATGGTGTTTATGGCTTATAGCAAGATAGTGTTGAAGTGATATTGAGGGTTTAATAGGCCACCGACCTCTATACCCCATTTTCATGAATAACTCACGAAATTACCTCAGACTCTCTCTCATTGGAAAGGAGGAATTATTACAATACTTTATATGTGTTGACTTTTCCCAGTTGCTACACCCTTTAATTCTTTGTTCTCAGAATTCTTACTTATTTTATAAAATAAAAAAAAAAAAAGCTACTTTTATGAAGTTGTAAATAGTTTGTGGTTTGAAAACTCTTTTATGCAGTTATTTAAAGTCTGAGCTAAACTAAGGAATCAGCTCCCAGAACTTCCATGAGACAGAATCAAGACTGTGGGTGGCACGAGTGGTTAAGCCCTCCACTACCAGTTAACAGGTCGATGGTTTGAAACCACCCACCGAAGCTCCAGAAGACAGGCCTGGAGATCTGCTTCCTAAAGTTTACCGCCTTGAAAACCTTACTGAGCAATTCTACTCTGCACACATGGGGCAGTAATGAGTCAGAATCTACCGGACAAAGACAATAGCAGCAATACACATATAGGTATGCACGCATACACCCACAGAGATACACTTTGCTGGTCAAAAACGAAAAATCCTGCTGGTAGCACTCATTTATTTTTATGAAACTCCCTTTCCATTTCTTTTTTGCCGTATACAGTTTAGTTCACCAGGGTATAACACAGTTTTTATTTGGAATAATATTTGTTACTAAGATAACTACTTTGAATCTAATTGGGAACAAGTAAAACTGTATGCTATTATGTGCTCCCATACAAACAGAAAAAATATTTTGAGTGTACAGTGTTGACTACATAATTTAAAAGTTGTTCATAAAATTGGATGAAGACAAGCAAGCAAGCAAACACATGCATTTCCTGAATGCAGGAGGTTTTGTCTTATTATTGTATTTTCCACCCTCAGCATGGAGCTTCACACGTGTGAGTCATTGAATACGATTTATTGAATGGATGTTCTCCCTCTAGATTTCAGAATGGTCTATAATTGTCTTCTCCTAGTTGAGCCTCGGGTATTACTGTATCCTCTTCACGTACTAGTTCCCTATGGGCGAATTATCACTACTGCAGTTGAGTGGTTCTCTCATATCATATTGGGCATGCTTCTAATGTTTGCATTGACTGAGTATGTAATCTTGTTTTGAGAATTGTACTTGCTTTTCCTATTGTAGAATCCACCAATGATGAAATTGGTGTCAGGAGCCCTGCATTTGAATCCTAGCTAGATGAAGTAGTTTATTTAGGCACTGCAAAAGTGCCCAATAAGTAGTACTATTGCAGGCAACGGCTGGGCCAGGATGGGGTGATAGTCCTAGGGGAAGGGGAAGTATTTGGTAGAAGTAGCAACAATGTCCAGGAAAGGCAGATAGGCAGGTCACCTGGCAACCCAGATAGCAGTAGTAAGGCACCTTCATACAGGTTCCCTGGGGCCAGATTGTTCAGAAGAGGACACTAAGGGAGTGGTTCTCAACTCAGGCTGCTAAAAAGTTACTCAGGGAGCTCTTAAATATCCACAGCTTAGTATCAGGGCAATTAACTCAGAAATGAAAAGCATGGGTACTGTTTTACAAGTTCCCTAGGTTATTCTAGTGTTCAGCTGGAGTTGGTAACCAGAGACCTAAGGATGTCAGAGCAGGAAACCATTTCCTGTGAGACCTCTGTGTGAGATGATCCTCCCTGGGATACCTGGGAGCTGGGAGTGACACATTCTCTGTGGAAGGAGGAGCTAGCAAAGGAGCTGCAAATCTTACAATTGCAAGTTAGCAAAATATTAAACATCAATTTATTAAAGCTATTTTATAGATGGGTTACAAGTATCACAAGAGTACAACTTTAACTCATTCTAATATGTGGAATCCTGAGAAAAATGTAGATCCACATCTAATCTATAGGTAAACTGGAGAAATCCTGAGCCCACACATTTGTTGGAGTGAAAGAAAAAATGTTCTTTGAAAAGTAAAGAATCCATTACAATGAATAAAAATGCTCAGTCTCTCAGCTTCTTCTATCTTTTATGCTTTCTATAAGACAAAGATCATGGGGATAGGTAAAGTGTTGTCCAACTGCGCTACTGTAATTAACTCAGAAATTGCTGGCCTCTAGTGCTCAAATGGAAACCCTGGTGGCGTGGTGGTTAAGTGCTATGGCTGCTAACCAAAAGGTCAGCAGTTCGAATCCACCAGGTGCTCCTTGGAAACTCTTTGGGGCAGTTCTATTCTGCCCTGTAGGGACACTATGAGTCAGAATCAATTCAACAGCAATGGGTTTGGTTGGTTGGTTTGTTTGTTTGTTTTAGTGCTCAAATCTGTTTGATGAGCTCGTGATCCATTCTTTTACTCATGGACTCTTCTCTGAGACAGCTTCTGTCAGCTCTTTCTGAATGCAGACCTTAAGTTGTCATATCTCTCCCCTGGCTTCTCTGAGTTAGTGCTCCCTTTCTCTAGTCACCTCAATAGACCATAGAATCCTCATGTCAGGCTAGCCAGTTCCCAATTCAGCACTCCTGGTAACAGGAACTTCAGCTAGCCTGTCTGATTGCCTTACTCTACCCTCTTCTTTGGTGGAAATTCCCATGTTGGCAGGTCTGGCTCCTTCCAGAGTCCCATGTTCATGCATTCTTTTCCTTCCATGTTCATTTGTACCTATCCAAAACTACACCAAAACACAACAAACTAAAAAAAAAAAAAGAGAAAGGAAATTGGAACAAATATTTGAACTGAACACTCTGATGTCAACTCTAAAATTCAGAAAACAGTGGTTTATCTGGTGGCCCGCCAACCAGGTAGTCTAACCCTGATCTACCTATACATCTATAAGGCAATTCATAGCTATCATTTTGGTCCTGCAAAATACTGAGAGGCCTTTGGAATCTAAGAATAACTAAACTCTGCCTAGTCTCATTTTAGTGATAATTATATTTTGACTCTATTCTACTTCTTTGAAAATTGGTAATTATCACAATTACTTTGACCAACCAGAAAACCCCCTGACCACGTTAGATAATATAGAATTTGCTATATGGAACACTATGTTTTATTCATTTAAAATGGCTCCCATGAGGCAAGTTCCTTCTATTTAAGAAAATAAAGAGAGCTGTGAGTCAGGAGCTGACTAAAGGAACTGGTGGGATATAGAACACTTGCCCCCTGAGTCACCAGTTCAAATGTGACCCAAATTGCTAACATCTGAGTGTTGTTTGCTAGCCTCAGCCCCATCCCTAAAGGAAGAGAAGCCACATCACATGCACAGCAAATACCATCACAATTGCCTGTTGTTTTCAATAGAGAACAGAGGCTAACATAAACCCCAGAACTTACCTTTCCCTCTTCCGGCCTCTTTCAGAGCATTGTCCTAATTCAAACCAAAACCTGAGATTCATTTTCCAAAGGATCATATGCTCTCTCAATGTATTTTGTTTCTAAATGAATTTCAACTAACGCTCAGGACACAGAGATATTTGTCTCATCAAAATGTCATTGGCCAGCAAAAATGGTGAAGTGAGTGAGTACACTAATTGTTCAATGTCAGAAACACAAGGTAACACTAATAATAATCATTGACATTCACTGAACAGCTACAACGTGGCAGCAAGTGTGCTAGCATCTTACATAAATTCCATTATTTAAACTTCAAAAGGTTATTGAAAGTTAACTACTTTTATTTTCATTTTACAGATGAGGAAACTGATCCACAGGGAGGAGCTTAGGTAGCTTGACCAAGAACTTAGCTAGTTAGTGTCAGGTTCAGGATTTTTACTCCTGTTTTTCTGTGTACAAAGCCACGCTACTGTTCTTATGCCCATGTATTTTCCACATCTTGTTTCCAATGGCTGTTTCTTACTCAGTTATTTTCTGTGCAATTAAGATGTGTCATTTTGCCTAAAGGAAGAGCAATAGACTGACCTTTGATCAATTAGCAATGCTAAAATTGTTGAATCTTGTTGTTTTGGGTTCATCTTAAAATGTAAAGACGTAAATTTCCTTAATGGTAATCATTAGTCAAGTTTTCCTAAAGGCTTTTCCATGTTTATGAGTCATTCTAAACTAAATAATGAATGGATAGAAGTAATTATTTTTAAAAGTCAGAAATTAAGCAAAAGAAAACCTGAATCATATGCTCAGCATGACCCAAAACAAAGTGAAAATTGAAAGCAAATCTTGTGATAAACATTTAAATTTGAGTTATCAGATGACTTAACATTTTCTTAATCTAAGTTTTCCTGTGCCATTCTTTGGATGTCTATGGAAGTATATTTTAAGTATCAAATACAACTTTTCCCATTGAGAAGTAGTTATTTTGTGTGCAGCAAAATCCAGTGACACTAACCTTCTTGTAAAATTTTAGGAGTTCTTGGGGAGCTAACATTCCATAAAATCAGTTTATAATTGAGCTAATCAAAGAAACATTTGTCCCTTTGGCAATCAGAGCCTTAAGACAGAAATAAAAGATGGGCTCGAGAGTTGTTTCCTTTGTGTTTTTAAGTATTTTTCTCATGGTTGGAGCTATGGAATACTTGCTGTGCCCATGGTATATTCTAAAGCAGAATAGACCAGCATCTGAGCTACTTCCAATAATTGATTGCAACAAGTTCATTTAGAACCAATGGCCTGAGAAATGACCATAGCAGAGAAAAGTGTTTAGTCATTGGCTCTCATCAAATGAATAAAGGTTGTATGTCTCTGGATTTTGGTTGTTCATGCACTCAAGGCCAAAGACTCAAACCTGTTTGTACTAAATGCAAAATCTAGTGAGAGGCTTCTACACACAATTCAAACGTGATATAATGGTGCTATTCAGCACTATATGGTAAGTGCAATAGCCCTCCTTAGCTGAACAGATCACCACAAACAGCATGGCGTATTTATGCACTTAGACTGATGGCAACAACTACCACCAAAAGAATACCACCAGGTTTATGAGGCATGGGACATTAAATTTAATAGGTTATAAACCATAATTACAAACATATTTTTCATTACCTAGTTCACAGCAAAGAACCACACCTGTAGGATTAGCTGCAGGAGCCATAGCCATCAATATATGGTGGGGTCAACTGTACATCCTTGCGCAGGGACAACCGTGGGCACAGGAACCTAAAACAACCACACTGGCAGGGCCAGGGAACAACTGCAGATCAGCTTTGTTTCGCCCTTCACAACACTCTTCCAAAGTTGTAGGGCACAGTTGCTAACAGTAACCTATTTGACTGCACTTAGGAAATCACTTTGCTTTATAAATTTAAAACGGGAAATAGAACCTAAGAGACTGATAGACTCTAAGAGACTGATTTATATTTCCTAATGTTCGGAAAAAAAAAAAAAAAATTTTTTTTTTTTTTTTAATGTTCGAGCAATAATTTCAGAAACTTTTTTTTTTCCAGTTGGAATAGTTTAAAGAAACATTTCCTGCACACTAGCACTTACAGAGTGTTATGATGGAATTTTGTCCTCCAAAACTATGTGTTGAATTTCTAACTCCTGTATTTATAACTGTGACCCTGTTTGGAAATAGGAGTTTTCGTTGTTGTGTTAATGAGATCATACCAGAGCAGAGTGGATCCTAAAACTAATCACTTCTGTGTTAGAAAAAGAGCAGGTTAGACATAGAGAGACACACAGGGGAAGACACCATATGAAGGCAGACACACGGGCAGATGCATCCATGACCTAGGAACTCCAAGGATGGCTGATTGTTAGATGCTGAAATAGACAAAGAAGGACCTCCTCCATACAGCCCTGCCCAGAATTCAGGCTTCTAGCCTGAACTGTGAGAGAATAAATTTCTGGTATTTAAAGTCACCTACTTGGGGCATATTTTGTTAAGACAGCACTTAGTAGCTAAGGCAGAAAGCATTGGATTCAATTTTATGGATAAAGTCTAAAATCATAGTTTGAAAGCTGGATATAACTCACAGACACAGTAGTTTAAAAAAAAAATTATGATTTTCAACAGAAGCTCTGAATACACATTCCTAACTGACAGCAATCCACTAGAGCCGGGAGGCATATGAGTTTTCAATCTCTGTGTAAAGTAGTTGGCCCACAAGAGAAAATCTCATCCTGTGACTGAATGTCTTCTCAAACTCTTAGTAGCAACTTCTGCCAGCACTCACCCTCTCTTGAAATCTGTCCCCCAGCCCCTCAAGGAAAAAAGCCTTTTTAAATTAACAAGGAAATAGTGGCCTAAAATTAAAAAAAGCTAATGAAAATAGACAATAGACTAAAAAGGATGATCACTTAAATCTAAGTAATTAAAGCTATTTTTAATTTACCTGCACTTACCAACAAACTAGCACATTTTTTTTTTTTTACAACCGTTTTCCTGATTGATGGTTTGTCAGCTTCTTCCTAGTGACAAGGAGACATGCTCACATTAAGAAATTTGTTTCAGTATTGAAAATCTTTATATTAAAAAAAAAAGTCTTGCATCATTTAGCTTAGTGTAAGAAACTAATTTGGTATTAACCAAGATCGAAATGTCATCCTGGCAATGGACTGAGTACCACAATACACTGATTACGCTACCTTTTTGATAAAAATGAGAAACGAATATGAAATAAGCTTTTACTGAGTGGTATTAACGGCAACAACAACGATGATATGCATTGATCTGGGTGCTTTTCTTTTCATATGGTATTAATTTTATCTTCAAATTTATTCTCTGATGGAGTATTTACCCCATTTTATAAATGAAAAACAAAAAATACAACTGAGATCCAAAGACATTAAGGAACGTGCTTTGAGCCTGTCTTATTTGGATATGAATGTAACCCTGTCTGAAACTGTTTCAGTGTCTGAACTTTTCGGTTATCTGAACCAGTGTTTTTCAACGCAGGATGATTTTGCACACCCCTCTTCCCCTGGCAAAAGACATTTGGCAGTGTCTGGAGACCTGGTGGCATAGTGGTTAAGTATTCAGCTGTTAACCAAAAGGTCGGCAGTTCAAATCCACCAGCCATTCTTTGGAAACCCTATGAGGCTATTCTACTCTGTCCTACAGGGTCATTTTTAAAGTCAGAATTGACTTGATGGCAATGGAGACATTTTTGGCATTTTTGGTTGTCACAGCTCAGGAGTAGACATGCTACCAGCATCCACTGGACAGAGGCCAGCGATGCCTCTAAACATCATAAAATGCACACGATATCCCCCACAACAAATAGTCATCTCACCCAAAATGTCAATAGTACTGAGAAGGAGAAACTTTTCTGAACCAATCAATCTCCATTTTTTCTCAAGTCAGTTTGTGCAGGATTTTCACTGCTTGCAACCAGAAAAGTTCTGACTGCTGCAGAATGGACAGGAAATTTGATTCTTGCTTTTCAATAACCAAAGAAATGAGAAAAATAAAATGAGCTAGTGTCTCAGGAGGTACATAGCTGTCCTAAGCAGCAATACTTAAAATGAATGTCACCCATGAATCCTTATAAAGGAAATAGAAACCTAGTTTTTTATAATTATATTCTGACCTTCTTGGAATTGGTTAACACTAATAATAATCTCTAAATAAATATCACATATTACTAGTCATAAAGACCTTATATAAATATGTTCACAGGGTCACTGTGTGCTTTTGTAGGATTTGTACACCTCTTTCTAACTTGTCTGCCTAGATGGAGTGCCTTTTCTATTTGCATAAAAAAGTCTTACAAGGTAGTGGCAGCTCTACGTGTTCACAGGCAAAATTCCCAAAGAAGCAGAAAGTGGTTCTGATCTGTAGTCATAGTAAGGCTATCACCCTTAACCTATTTCATATAAACCTCTTAGAATAAGGTTTGCTCCATCCGGAATGGTAAGAGCTGCCACTGCAGAGATTAACAAATGAGTGTGTGTCTCAATTGTCATGTGGTAACATGTACAATATGTTGCTCAGTGCAACTGATAACTTTGAGATCTTTTTCCATGGCACGCAAAATGCAAATCCTTCTTCTGTTTTCTGTTAATATAATAAGTAAGAGCTCTTATGTAGGGAAGCATTTTTACACAAAAAGACTTAGTTTCCCAGCAGGAAAGTCTTGAAGTTCTTTTCCTTGATATGTCATAAAATTGACATAACTACAGAAGGTGGAAAGATCACAAGGTCAAACAAAGCATGTTGGATCGGGTTAAGAATGTGTCAGGCAATATATGTGAACACTGTATTTAAGGGCTAGAGATAAAATAAATGTTAAAAAATTTTGTCAGTGGCTCCAAAATTCTATAGATATTTCATATTCGAAAGTACTTACAGATTCTTAGTTTGTAGATAGCAAATAACTCTTTGGATAAAGAATATGGTCTAGAATAAAAGTAAGTTAGTATTACATCCTTGTGAATTTAAAAATATTGACCTACTTTTTTATATTTTAAAAGATATTTGAAAGAATTCCAAAAATAACTGCTTAAAAGAACCGAAGGTATTTTGATAAGAGTTTCAACATTGTAGAACCAAGAAGCCCAGATTTATTTCTCATTTATGTCACCCATGTAGATTTTTTGGTCCCCAAATCATATCGATATCATTGAATTAAGGGCAACAATCTTTATATTAAGCTAGATGTTTTAGTCAGGATGAACTAACTTATGTTACAGTTACAAAATACCCTCTAAATCTCAGTGGAAACAACACAGTTGTTTGCTCTTATTAGATGCCCAGTAATAGTATTCCAAATCTTCCTGGAAGCAGTACAGCCAGAATGCTCCTTAGAATTGAAGATGGTGAAACTTTGTCTCATGTACTTTGGACTTGTTATTTGGAGAGACCAATTCCTGGAGAGGGACATCATGCTTGGTAAAGTAGAAGGTCAGCAAAAAACAGGAAGGCCCTCAGGGAGATGGATTGACACAGAGGCTGTAACAATGGGTTCAAACATAGCAACCATTGTGAGAATGATGCAGGATAGGGTCACTATAAGTCATAACTGATACTACAGCTCCTAACAACACCAAAAACAATGGTTGGTATGAGAAGAAAGAGCCTACACTGACTGAAGCTACTACATTTTGTAGCTGAACCACCCAGCACACTGCCAAGCCAAGGGAACAGAGAGCCAGAGGGTGGCAAAGGATGTTATGGCCAGACCCAGGAAATAGAATGCATCAATTCCACCCACCTCCCATTTGCCAAACCCAGTCACAGGGTCTCAACTTCAAGGGAGCCTTAGTAAATGTGCTCTTCTTCTGTGCTCTTCTCCTGAATACTACATGTGGTGGCTTGCCTATCACTGTGATACTGGAAGCTCTGCCACCGGTATTTAAAACACTTGGCGGGCAGGTTTCAGCAGAGCTTCCAGACTAAGACAGACTAGGAAGAAGGACCCAGCAGTCTACTTCTGAAAAAAAGTAGCCAGTGAAAACCTTATGGATAGCAGTAGAATATTGTCTGATATAGTTTTGGAAGATGAGCCCCTTGGGTTGGGAGACACTCAAAAGATGACTAGGGAAGAGCTGCCTCTTCAAAGTAGAGTTGACATTAATGACATGGATAGAGTCAAGCTTTCAGGGCCTTCATTTGCTGATGTGGCATAACTCAAAATGAGAAGAGTTGCAAACATCCATTAATAATCAGAACATGGCATGTACAAAGCATGAATCTTGGAAAATTAGAAGCCGTCAAAAATGAAATGAAACACATAAACATAGATATCCTAGACATTAATGAGCTGAAATGGACTAGTATTGGCTATTTTGAATCTGATAATCATACAGTCTACTATGCAGGCAATGACAAATTGAAGAGGAATGGCGCTGTATTCATTGTCAAAAAGAAAATTTCCAGATCTATCCTGAAGCGATGGCACTGGGTTCTTTTTTTTTTTTTTTTTTTATCCTGAAGTACAATGCTGTCAGTGATAAAATAATATCCATACAAATACAGGGAAGACCACTTAATATAGCTATTATTCAGATTTGCCCACTGACCACTAAGGCCAAAGAAGAAGAAACTGAAGATTTTTACCAACTTCTGCAGTCTGAAATAATCAAACATGTAATCAGGATGCACTGATATTTACTGCTGATGGGAATGTGGAAGTTGGAAGCAAAGAAGAAGGTCTGGTAAAGGATGCCTTGGTGATAGAAATAACACTGGAGATCACATGATAGATTGCAATGACTTCTTCACTGCAAATACATTTTTTCAACAACATAAATGGCAGCTATACACATGGACCTTACCAGATGGAATATACAAGAATCAAATTGACTACATCTGTGGAAAGAAACAATGGAAAAGCTCAGCATCATCAATCAGAACAAGGCCAGGTGTTGACTGTGGAACAGACCACCAATTGCTCATATGCAAGTTCAGGTTGAAACTGAAGAAAATTAGAATAAGTATATGAGAGCCAAAATACAACTTTGAGTGTATCCCACCTAATTTAGAGACCATCTCAAGAACAGATCTGACACATTGAATACTAATGAACAAACACCGGATGAGTTGTGGAATGTCATCAAGGGCATCATACATGAAAAAAGCAAAAACAAAAACACAAACCTGTTGCCATCGAGTCGATTCCGACTCATAGCAACCCTATAGGACAAAGTAGAACTGCCCCATAGAGTTTCCAAGGAGTGCTTGGTGACCTTCTGGTTAGCAGCTATAGCACTTAACCACTATATCACCAGGGTTTCCTGAAGAAAGAAAAAGGTCATTTAAAAGACCAAAATGGATGTCAGAAGCGACTCTGAAAGTTGTTCTTGAACATAGAGTAGCTAAATCAAAAAGAGGAAACGATGAAGTAAAAGAGCTGAACAGATTTCAAAGGGAAGCTCAAAAAGACAAAGTGAAGTATTATAATGAAATGTACAAAGACCTGGAGTTGGAAAACCAAAAAAGGAAGAACATGCTCGGCATTTCTCAAGCTGAAAGAATTGAAGAAAAAATTCAAGCCTCACCCAATTTTTATCAATAAATGCACACATCCAAAAAGAAGAAAGGGCCAAAATCAAAGAATTATCCCTACAACTTCAACAAATAGAAAGAGAGCAACAAAAGAAACCCACAGGCACCAGAAGAAAACAAATAATAAAAATTAGAGCTGAAATAAATGAAATAGAAAACAGAAAAACAATTGAAAGAATTAACAAGACCAAAAGGTGGCTTTTTGAAAAATCAACAAAATTGATAAACCATTGGCCAAACAGACAAAAGAAAGACAGGAGAGGAAGGAAATAACCTGAATAAGAAATGAGAGGGGTGATATTACAACAGACCCAACTGAAATTAAAAGAATCATATCAGATTACCATGAAAAACTATACTCAAGCAAATTTGAAAACCTAGAAGAAATGGATGAACTCCTAGAAACACACTACCTACCTAAACTAACACAAACAGAGGTAGAACAACTAAATAGACACATAACAAAAGAAGAGATTGAAAAGGCAATCAAAAAAACTCCCAACAACAACAACAAAAAAAAGCCCTGGTCCTGACAGCTTCATTGCAGAGTTCTAGCAAACTTTCAGGGAAGAGTTAACACCACTACTACTAAAGGTATTTCAGAGCATAGAAAAGGACTGAATACTACCAAATTCATTCTATGAAGCTACCATATTCCTGATACCAAAGCCAGGTAAAGACACCACAAGAAAAGAAAGTTATAGACCTATATCCCTCGTGAATGTAGATGCAAAAATCTTCAACAAAATTCTAGCCAATGGAATTCAACAACATATCAAAACAATAATTCACCATCACCTAGTGGGATTCATACCAGGTATGCAGGGATGGTTCAACATTAGAAAAACAATTAATGTAATCCACCACATAAATAAAACAAAAGACAAGAACCACGTGATTTTATCAATTTGATTCAGAAAAGGCATTTGACAAAGTTCAACACTCATTCATGATAAAAACTCTCAGCAAAATAGGAATAGAGGGAAAATTCCTCAACATAATAAAGGGCATTTATACAAAACCAACAGCCAACATCACCCTAAATGGAGAGAGCCTGAAAACATTTCCATTGAGATCAGGAACCAGACAAGGATGCCCTTTATCACCACTCTTATTCAACATTGTGCTGGAAGTACTAGCCAGAGCAATTAGGCTAGATAAAGAAATAGAGGGCATTTAAATTGGCAAGGAAGAAGTAAAAGTATCTCTATTTGCAGGTGACATGATCTTATACACAGAAAACCCTATGGAATCCTCCAGAAAACTACTGAAACTAATAGAAGAGTTCAGCAGAGTATGGGAATACAAGATAAACATACAAAAATTCACTGGATTCCTCTACACCAACAAAAAGAACATCGAAGAGGAAATCACCAAATCAATGCCATTTACAGTAGCCCCCAAGAAGATAAAATACTTAGGAATAAATCTTACCAGAGATGTAAAAGAGTTATGCAAAGAAAACTACAGTATTCTTCTGCAAGAAACCAAAAGAGACTTACATAAGTGGAAGAACATAACTTGCTCGTGGATAGGAAGACTTAACATCATAAAAATGTCTATTCTACCAAAAGCAATCTATACATTTAATGCAATTCTGATCCAAATCCCAACGACATTCCTTAATGAGATGGAGAAACAAATCACCAACTTCGTATGGAAGGGAAAGAGGCCCCGGATAAATAAGGCATTACTGAAAAAGAAGAACAAAGTGGGAGGCCTGACTTTACCTGATTTTAGAACCTATTATACCGCCATAGTAGTCAAAATAGCCTGGTACTGGTACAACAACAGATACATGGACCAATGGAACAGAATTGAGAATCCAGACATAAATCCATCCACATATGAGCAGTTAATATTTGACAAAGCCCCCAAAGCAGTTAAATGGGGGAAAAGACAGTCTTTTTAACAAATGATGCTGGCAGAACTGGATATCCATCTGCAAAAAAAAAAAAAAAAAAATGAAACAAGACCCGTACCTCACTCCATGCACAAAAGCTAACTCAAAATGGATCAAAGACCTAAATATAAAATCTAAAACGATAAAGATCATGGAAGAAAAAATAGGGACAACGTTAGGAGCCCTAATACATGGCATAAACAATATAACCATATACAAAACACTATTAAGAATGCAGAAGAAAAACTGGATAACTGGGAGCTCCTAAAAATCAAATACCTATGCTCATCGAAAGACTTCACCAAAAGAGTAAAAAGACTGGAAAAAAGTTTTTAGCTATGACATTTCTCAACAGCTCCTGATCTCTAAAATCTACATGATACTGCAAAAACTCAACTGCAAAAAGACAAATAGCCCAATTAAAAAATGGGCAAAAATAATGAATAGACACTTCACTAAAGAAGACATTCAGGTAGCTAACGGATATATGAGGAAATGTTCACGATCATTAGCCATTAGAGAAATGTAGATCAAAACTACAATGAGACTTCATCTCACTCCAACAAGGCTGGCATTAATCCAAAAAACACAAAATAATAAATGTTGTAGAGGCTGTGGAGAGACTGGAACACTTATACACTGCTGGTGGGAATGTCAAATGGTACAACCACTTTGAAAATCCATTTGGCGCTAGAAATAGAACTACCATAGGATCCAACAATCCCACTCCTTGGAATATATCCTAGAGAAATAAGAACCTTTACACGAACAGATATATGCACACCCATGTTTATTGCAGCACTGTTGACAATAGCAAAAAGATGGAAGCAACCAAGGTACCCATCAATGGATGAATGGATAAATAAATTCTGGTATATTCACACAATGGAATAGTATGCATTGATAAAGATCAGTGAGGAATCTGTGAAACATTTCATAACATGGAGGAACCTGGGAGGCATTATGCTGAGTGAAATTAGTCAGTTGCAAAAGGACAAATATTGTATAAGACCACTAGTATAAGAACTTGAGAAATAGTTTAAACTGAGAAGAAAACATTCTTTTGTGGTGATGAAGGGGGAGGGAGGGAGGTTGGGACAGGGGCATTCACTAATTAGTAGATAAGAATTACTTTAGGTGAAGGGAAAGATAGCACACAATACAGGGGAGGTCAGCACAATTGGACTAAACCTAAAGCAAAGAAGTTTCCTGAATAAACTGGATGCTTTGAAGGCCAGTGTAGCAGGGGCAGGGGTCTGGGGACCATGGTTTCAGGAGATGTCTAAGTCAATTGGCATAATAAAATCTATTAAGAAAACATCCTGCATCCCACTTTGAAGAGTGGCATCTGGGCTCTTAAATGCTAGCAAACAGCCATCTAAGATGCATGAATAGGTCTCAACCCACCTGGATCAAAGGAGAATGAAGAACACCAAGGACACAAGGTAATTATGAGCCCAAGAGACAGAAAGGGCCACATGAACCAGAGACTACATCATCCTGAGACCAGAAGAACTAGATGGTGCCCGGCTACAACCGATGACTGCCCTGACAGGGAACACAACAGAGAACCCCTGAGGGAGCAGGAGAGCAGTGGGATGCAGATCCCAAATTCTCATAAGACCAGACTTAATGGTCTGACTGAGACTAGAAGGACCCCAGTGGTCATGGCCCCCAGACCTTCTGTTGGCCCAGGACAGGAACCATTTCCGAAGCCAACTCTTCAGACATGGATTGGACTGGACAATGGGTTGGAGAGGGATGCTGGTGAGGAGTGAGCTTCTTGGATCAGGTGGACACTTGAGACTATGTTGGCATCTCCTGCCTGGAGGGGAGATGAGAGAGTGGAGGGGGTTAGAAGCTGGGGAAATGAACACGAAAAGAGAGAGTGGAGGGAGAGTGCAGGCTGTATCATTAGGGGGAGAGTAACTGGGAGTGTGTATCAAGGTGTATATGTGTTTTTGTGTGAGATACTGACTTGATTTGTAAACTTTCACCTAAAGCACAATAAAAATTATTAAAAAAAAAAAAAGAAAATGGAAGGAATACACAGAGTAACTGTCCCAAAAAGAATTGGTTGACGTTCAACCGTTTCAGGAGGTAGCATACAATCAAGAACAGATGGCACAGAAGGAAGAAGTCCAATCTATACTGAAGGCATTGGTGAAAAGCAAACTCGAGGAATTGACAGAATACCAACTGAGATGTTTCAACAAACTGACGCAGCGCTAGAAGTGCTCCCTCGTCTATGCCAAGAAATTTGGAAGACAGCTACCTGGCCAACCAACTGGAAAAGACCTGTATTTGTGCCCGTTACAAAGGATGGCGATCCAAAAGAATGCAGCAATTACTAAACAACATTATTAGTATCACACGTAAGTAAAATTTTTCTGAAGATAGTTCAAAAGTGATTGCAGCAGTGCATCAACAGGGAACTGCCAGAAATTAAAGTCAGATTCTGAAGAGGACATGGAGCAAAGGATATCATTGCGTATGTCTGATAAGTCATGGATGAAAGCAGAGACTACCAGAAAGAATTTACCTGTGTTTTATTGACTATGAAAAGGCATTCGACTGTGTGGATCATAAAAGTTATGGATAACATTGGAAAGAATGGGAATTCTAGAACACTTAATTGTGCTCATGAGAAACCTGTATATAGACCAAGAAGCAGTCATTTGAACAGAACAAGGGGATACTGGTTGGTTTAAAATCATGAGAAGTATGCATCAGGGTTGTATCTTTTCACCAATACTTATTCAATCTCTATCCTGAGCAAATAATCTGAGAAGCTGGACTATATGAAGAAGGGGGCATCAGAATTGGAGAAAGGCTCATTAACAGCCTTCAATATATAGATGACACAGCCTTGCTTGCTGAAAGTGACTAGAACTTGAAGCACTTACAGATGAAGATCAAATGCAACAGCCTTCAGTATAGATTATACCTCAACATAAAGAAAACAAAAATCCTCACAACTGGACCAGTAAGCAACATCATTATAAACGGAGAGACATTTGAAGTTATCAAGGATTTCATTTTACTTGTATCCACAATCAATGCCCATGGAAGCACCAGTCAGGAAATAGAAAGACCATTGCACTGGGCAAATCTGCTACAAAAGACCTCTTTAAAGTGTTAAAAAAGCAAAGATATCACTTTAAGGACTAAGGTACGCCTGACCCAGGCCGAAGTGTTTTGAATCGCCTCATGTGCATGTCAAAGCTGGACAATGAATAAGAAAGACCTTAGAAGAATTGATGCCTTTGAATCATGGTACTGGCAGAGAATACTGAATATACCATGGACTGCCAAAAGAATGAACAAATCTGCCTTGGAAGAAGTACAGCCAGAATGCTCATTAGAAGCAAGGATGGCAAGACTTCATCTCACATACTTTGGACAAGTTATCAGGACGGACCAGTCACTGGAGAAGGACATCATGCTTAGTAAAGTGAAGTGTCAATGAAAAAGAGAAAGACCTTCAATGAGTTGGATTGACACAGTGGCTGCAACAATTGTGCATACCAACGACCATGAGTGCCTCAGGACTGGACAGTGTTTCATTCTGGTAAACAGGGTCCCTATGAGTGGGCATGTAATAGCAAATAACAACAAGCTTTGCTCAGGACAGGAAGAAAGTATGTAAACATCCAGTATTGTCTGTTACACTAATGAACAAATATAGACTTTACAGTTGTATCAACCTGGGTTTATATCCTTTGACATTTGCTGTTTGTAACCAGGAGCCCTATTGGTGCAGTAGTTAAGGGCTCAGCTGCTAACCTGAAAGGTTGGTGATTTGAACACACTAGCCTCTCTGCAGAAGAAAGATATGGCATCTGCTTCCATAAAGATTACAATCGTGAAAACCTTATGGGACAGTTCTACTCTGTCCTATACGGTCATTAAGAGTCAGAATCGACTTGATGGCAACAGGTTTGGTTTTGGTTTTATGAAAAACTCACAGCTAACATGATACTTAATGTTGAAAGTCTGAATGCTTTCCACCTAAGATCTGGAGCAAGACAAGGGTGTCTACTTTTACTACTTTTTTGAACACTGTACCAGGAGTTCCAGCCAGGACGATTAGGCAAGATAAATAAATAAATAAATGCCATCCAGATTGGAAAGGAAAAAGCAAACTATCTCTATGACATATCTTGTATAGAGAAAATCCTAAGGAGTTCATTAAAAAATTATTAGAAAAAGAATGAAAATAGTTTAAAGAAGAGATCTTATTTGAAAAATGAAGAAATTTTTTATCCTTCACAACAAATTAAGGGAATATACTTTTTCTGTTTTTAAGTAAAAAAAAAAAAAAGGAAAAGTACTTAAATTATTTGTTCTTGCTAACAAGCTAAAAAAAATCTTTAAATTGTATTTAAAATGTACAAATAAAACTCTCTGGGAACACAACAGAGAATGGAATGGATTATGTGGGCGAAGCTCCTTGAGCAGAAGGACACTCACTGAGAAGATGAGATTAGGGGAGTGTGAGTGACAGGAAAAATGAAGTCAAGTTGACAAAATACAATGTGTTTAGGAAGGGTAAGAAGTTCAGCTAGGGTATAGCACATGGAGAATGAGATAAAATTGGTGGTGGAAACGGTGAAGGTGATTTTCAACCACCTTTATATGGAACATTGTATACCGTTCTCAGAAGAGTCTGGACTCAAGTCTTGGCCCCAAGTGAATCTTTGAAAGTCTGTGAGAAGAGGATATTCAGGATGAAAGCCGTGCTTTGAAAGGCTGCTCTGACGGTTGTGTTGTATGCATCAGAGAGGACAGTGGAGAAAGGCAGGAACACAGGCAGGAATACTGTAGACTATCAGGGGTTACTTTAGGACGTGGAATTAACTAGTTCTCATTTTTTATACGAATATTTATTCAGTGTTTACTATGAGTCAGATAGGCCCTGTATAAAAACTACTGTATTTTTAAACTTCTAATGTAATAATTTGCTTTTCCTGATGCTAAAAATATTATGTTTTTGATAGATGATTTTCATATATGCAGATTTACAAAGAAGAATGGCCCATAATTCTACCACCCAAAATAAACACTTAAGATTCTGATGTGTGAATATGTGTGATAGATGATGATGTTGGGTTCACTTTATAGCGGGGGTGGATTATCCAGTAGGCAAGCTAAGTGCTTACCTTGCTTACGAGATCATCTGTAGTGAACAATTTCACACTTTTTTCACCACATCAAAGATTCTGCTTCTAGGTATGGCTGGCATCTGTCTCTCTCACAACCCCACAGCACCTTCCTACAGAATCAAAGCCTCTTTTCAAATTTACAATCCCTAACTAGGACAGATGACCCAGTAAGCAAGGTAAGCACAGGCTTACTTGTGCTTCCTTACTAATCTGTAGTAAACAATTTCATATGTGAAATTGTTCACTACAGATGATCTGGTAAGCAAGGTAAGCACTGTGCTTATCTTACTTATTGGATAATCAGTCCCTGTTTTACACGCACACACACGTGTATTATGCTTTGTTCATTTAATTTTATTTCACAATTATTTCCTGTATTTTCAAATATAAAAACCATTTTTTAAGTTTATTGAGGTCTTATGCATCATATCATTTAATTCTTACAACAAATCCATGACATTATTTGCTCTTAATCTCTAGTTCACAGATGAGGGCAATAACATATGGAGAAGGTGAGTACTTTTCCAAGGATACCTTGTCAATGACTAATGGGGAGGGAATACAATCCCAAGGATAACTCTAGAGCTTGGGATTCTGTCTTAGGCTGAGTTCTCTAGAGAAGACAAACCAGTAAAGAGTATATATATATATATATAATATAGAAAGAGAGTTACGTCAAGGAAATGTCTCTTGCGGTTGTAGAGGCTGCAATGTCCCAAGTCCATGAGTCAGGATAGAGGCCCCTCCCAGTTCACACAGCTACAGGGGCTGTTGAACCCAAAATCCACAGGTCAGAAAGCAGGGCTGTTACTCACAGGCTATCAAGATCAACAAATCCCAAGATTGGCAGGCAAGCTGCCAGCTCAAGCCCCAAGAACCGGAACCAGAGATCAGACAAATAGGAGCCAGCTACAGCATCCAGAATGAGCAAAAGCCCCAAGCCCTGCCAGAAAGTCAGCCCATACTCGATGCAGGCCACATGCGCAAGGAAATTCCCCTTCAAATGATTGGCTACTCACAGCAGGTCCCATCATGGGAGTGACCATATATCAAATCTCAACAGGAAAGTGACCACAACATCACACAGCTGCCAAAACACTGAGAATCATGGTCCAGCCAAGTCAACACACAACCTTAACTGCTGCAGCTTCTGATAACCAAATGTGACTGCCTCGTCAGCAACATGACTTTCATAGCCATATAAAGGTCCATCAGAGTTTACTTTATTGGTCTCAGATTGTTGGCCAAATTATTCACCAATTATTCACTGTTATAAATATTGCTACAGTGACCTACCATGTACATAAATTTTCGTGTATTCTAAGTCCATAACCAGAGAAACAGATTCTTAGAAAGTTATTGACTAGGTCAGAAAGTATAAATAAAGTTTGTCAAACTTTGTCCAAAAGAAGACTGCACCCATTTTCATCCTCAGTAAAAAAAAAAAAAAAAGGCTCATCTCACTACACTCTCATTAACATAAATTGGCATAATGTTTGTTTTTAAAAAATAAAGTAATTCTTTTTTTCCTCACTTTAAAATGCTTGCATGTTCATTTTGGGGGAAAAAAAGGGGGGGAAATATAAATAAGAATATAAACTAGTAATTCTACAATCCAGAAACAACTACGGTTAATGTATCGGAATTCTGCTTTTTATTGACATTTATATATATATTTTTAAAACAGCCTTTTTACTCCTCAATCTTTCCATATTTCACACAGATTCCTTTTCAAGTTGGCTCATAACTATTTTCATTTAATCTTCCCTCTTTTCGCTAATGTTTTTGTTCTTATTTCATAGCTTTTGATGTTACACAATTGAAAGTGGTATATATTTCTTCTGATTTCTAAAATAGATAATTTTGGGAAGAATACATTTACTTCCTCTTCTGGATAATTTCTCTGTCCTCTGGTTTAGTATTTTTCAGAGCCCCATGTTATTGCTGTTTTTCTTTTATTTATCCTTAAATGAGAACAGATGTACCCAAACCTGATATTTAGCAACAATTAGAAGTATTACCATTGATCTCCTCTAAATTATAACTTTTATCATTATTTCTTTTTTATTCATTCATTCAACAAATATTGAAATTCTCATGTGTCAAGTGTTAGTCTAGGCAATAAAACTAAGCTGTGAATTAAACAAAGTTCTAGATTTCACAGCACCTGCTTTCTACTAGCACTGGATGAATGCCCTTCAAATTACTGGTGTAGGGTAGGTTGATTTGCTATTTTGAACCTCACTCCTAATGTTTACAGGCATGCATCTTGTGTGGCTTGGTTTTGCTGAAGCAGTTCTGAGCCACCACCTCATTCTCAGGTATATGTAATCAGTGCATATTTACAATAATGATCCTTAAAGTTCAGTTAGATCATATCTCGGGTGTCTGTTCCTACCTTCCAGATTTAACTACATTGAGTAAATCTCATATCCCATAGGTACTTCCTTCCCTGACTACCAAGCATATTGGCTTTGGGAATTTCAGGCTCCCAGTGAAAATCAGTTGTGGAAAACAGTATGCTGGTCACCCAGAACCCACCATTCAGAGAGAGAATCAAGTGCTGTATAACCCATGTCTCAGAGCATAAGAGAGCATTTTTTTTTTTTTTCCTTTAGTTTTTCAAGCAATAGGGACTGCTCTGTGGTTAAAAACAACTTTTGTAAGTCCCTGGCCTCTTCTCAGCCCTGCCTTGTTGGCTTCAGGTTGATGGAAATCCCTCTGATTATTTTTTATTTTTGTTCATAACTTGTCTGTCAGTCTTCATTTTGGGGATTTATGAGACTTTACTTTTTCTCTGTCTTCGGAAGTCTTCAAATAAGATCTGGAGATAAATTGACTAATGGGCTGCTAGCTAGAGATAATTTTCAAACCAGAAAATTGGGCATTAATATCAAGTTGAAATTTTGATAGTCATTCCGAATTATTTTCTTCTTTAATTGAAATGTGCTTGTGTTTATTTTCCCACTGTTATGCCATAATTTTGTATTAAATCACCATATTCCACCAGCTTCTGTTATTCAAATTATTTCACTTAACAGGAAGAAAATTAATTTTTCATACAGATTGTGGTACTAAAAATTTTTAGTTAATCAGGGAAGAAAACTGAGAGGAGATGGTAAATAAGAAAAACATTTATTTGGTGTACTGTTATTTACTCCTTACCATTAACTTTTTTTCAGTATATAAATTGAGCATAATTAATGCCACACAACTGGCAAATAGCTTAGGCAAAACCTGAACCTAGGTCTTACATTTTCTAAAATCCATACTTTTTTTCAACACACCATGTCGCCTTCTCAATAATGTAAGGATAAAAGAATAATTTGCAGATTGTAATAATAAATAACAGACTAAAAAATAAATTCTATAGAATGAGAAATTTAGGTTGCGTCTTTAAGCTTATAAAAAAATTTGAGCCAGGACAGAACACTTGAATCAAAATGATTATGCATTTTGGGGTACCAAAATTATTCAGCTGGGGCCCTTCAGTGGGTCACATGTCAGTGATGAGCCTCAGTCTACTAGAAGGGCCAGTTTACACGGCTGTATCTATTCAGGCATACTTGCTTTAGAATCAGGTGAGCAAGCTCTTGAAACTTGCTAATTCATATTTGCTTCCTCATTATTGTACTTTTACTGCCAAGTGCATTTAAACAAGGGTTAACAAGAAAAAGGTTAAGTCCAAGGAATGCATAACTCTACAACTATGCTCAATAAAATGATTACTAAAGGTCTGTTTTGTTTTGCTTTTACTTTTATAAGGTAAGTTCTAGTTTCTAGAAGGTTCTGGGTTTTGTCAGTTGATAGTGTTACTGTAGGCAGTTGAGTCAGCTTGCAGAATTTAGTGAAAGTGGAATTTTGTTTGTTTTGTTTAAAAAAAAAATACTAAAAGTTCCCTTTACCAAATCAATGGCAATGTCAAAGATAAAACAACTGAGTTTTATGCATAAAGGCTTGAAAGCATCCATTCAAAGACAGAATCATTATTTAAGTGCAAATGAAATTACACATCAAGCTTGAAATAAATAAGCCATTGTCAGTGACTTGAGTAGCAAAGTTTGTTTTCTCTGGGGAGAAAGCTTGCTGCCACAGTCCTCCAGTCATAGTTTGAAAGAAAATTGGCCAAAAAAAAAAAAAAAAACACATGTTAAACTTTCCATCATAAAAGTAGTAGGGAAATAAAATAACTTTAGGTTGAACTTAAAAATCAAGGGTATATATTGTTTTAAAATAGTACATACACAAATATGCTTTTGGTTAGATTATTTTTGAGCGTCTATGAAAACTGTATAAGACATATAATGCATAGTGTTGCCTGTGAATTTGTGCAGGGAAGTAGACTTACCCTCTAACGTTTGATGACATAATTTAACTCGCAAAGTTTTAAAATAAACTCCAAGCCATAACAATCAGAGACGGGAAACGAGTCAAATCTCTCGAAGAACTTTCTTGTGTATAACAAGCAGGTCTTGTTTTTATATTTTTTACTAGATGATAAAAAAAAAAAAAAGATGATAGCTTTGTCTAAAATGATCTGACATGATCTTAGTACAAGTACCGTTGCATATGTCTGGAAAAGCCAGATTTCCCTCTAGGGAATATCTACCCAGTAAAGCAGTTATGAAGTGTGATGACCTAAAGATTTCTGCTTTGCATTTTTATCATGGGATAATGTATTGAATTATTAATTTCTATTTTTTCCTGGTTGCTGTAAAATAATCTTATTGTTGTTCTTAGTTGCCATTGAGTTGGTTCTGACTCATAATGAACCAATGTACAACAGAATGAAACACTGTCCAGTCCTGTGTCACCCTCATAATCATTATGTTTGAGGCCATTGTTACAGCCGCTGTCTCAATCCATTTTATTGAGGGTCTTCCTCTTTTTCATTGACCCTCTACTTTACCAAGCAAAAATAATCCTAACAAGGTTTAAAAAAAAAGGAAAAAGTAATCTCTTTGTCTTCTCCATCAGATGAGAACTCCCTCCCAAGAAGTTGTTAGAAGACTATACTAAGAATTCCTCTTTGAGAACATTGCTAAACACGTCTAATTCCCCAACTCTCCCAGCCCCTCCTCAAAATTCTTTGATTTCTGGGAGTTAAAAGACCATTCCACTATTGTGTTCACGTTCTTTGTAGTCACGACACCAATTCTGCAATTTTTGATGCTTGTGCTTGTGTTGTTCATTCATGAGCTGGCAAAAACATCTACATCACTGCTGCCACCTGGCCAACAGTGGTTGTCAGACACCATCAACCACAGGATGCATCCTGCTTTCAGAAATGTTCAAATGGGAAGAAATGTGCAACGTGGAATCAGTGAAAATGTGGTATATGTTTGCTGATCACTTGTTTATTGTGTTCACTTTTTTATTGTCTCCTCCACCCCCCAGAATGTCTGCTTCATGAGGGTAAGAACCTTTATCTGCTGGAATTAAACCAGTATATGTCTAATATGTAGTAGTATTCCAGTAAATAACGCATAAATCATTGAGCTAATAAGAATTTTCCCAAGGCAAACAACCCTTAGGACTGAGAAAACAACAATAGAAGCATAGATATTAATATTTTGTAATATATGGTACAGAAAAATAAAACTGAAGTCAGTTAAATTGATGATTAATGGGATCCTCTTACTGTTAGCTTATAATGATGGAGTAAAAAAAATAGAATTCAAGTTAAACAAATTAAATTAGAAAAGCAGAGCATGTTTGTAATGCAAAGAGAGATTTCATTCAAATGAATATATATTTATATGTTATATATATATGAAATATCAGGTATAGTTTAGACATATTTACCACTTAAAGATAGCTAGGATATGTAGATCTTTATTCTCTAATGCTCTGTTCACTCTTTGTTCTTTTGACATTATCCAATGAATGGAAAAGGCCTTTAAGTTTCTGAAAAACTTGATTGTATCCTAAAGACTAATTGAAATGTAGTGAAGGGAGGTTAGTAATTGAAAGATCTAAGTGGTTATACTTGATTTATAAATAGGCTGTCCTAGATAAAAATGAGCCAGGGATCAATGTGCCAGATAAAAGAGACCAGATGCTAAGGAAAGTAGCCCTATTCTCTAGGAAGTCCTCCTCAATGGAGAGATGCTGTGGGGGGAAAAAATAGCTGTGTCTGGGAGCCAGTTTTTCAATCTCTTTCCTGCAAATTATGAAAAATTGAATGCACCACAAATATCTTTTGGTATTGCTCATAGTTGAAATAAGCCATATTTAAATCTAACCATTAACAAATGTGAAAGTCCCATATATTGTCAATAACATTCTAAACTCCTGTACCACAAATATATTTGGAACTCTTTATTTAGAACAAGGAAAAAACAGCTCAATAAAGGTATAAGATCACTTATACTTACTTGCAAATGTAGCTGGAAGAAAACATTTGCAAAAATTCTGTGAATAGGCTTGCACAAAATCCCTTTGAAAAATCCAGCGCAAGTTACATGTTGCAAATCACATTACAAAACTTTTTCTTTTTCTTATGGTAGGCAGACTCTTGATTATTAGGGACCATGAGCCTGAGCTTGAAACTAGAAACTTAAATCAGTGACTTTATTTTTATTGCTAAACAGAGACTGAATTCATATAATAAGAGAGCAGTGGAGATGAGATATGACAGAATTCATTAATGTGCCAAGGATGTGGCCAACTTGTCTACAACTAGTTAAAAGGCAAATACACAGATTGATCATTTTTCTTTCCAGGACTTTACGTCACAATACACATGGCCTGTTTCCTAAAACCTTCTGTCTAATGTTTAATAGATTGATGGAACTTCAAAAACAACACTCTCTACCATCCTGCTAGACAAGAGGGGACATGAAGATACACTGGGTTTGCAGAGAGACTATTTGCAATCTTAACTGGAAAGAATTAAACTCTTTTCTTCACATTTACCCCTCTAAACCAAAAAAAAAAAAAAAAAAATTCTTTCCTTTAAAGTAAGAAGCGATTGTGGCTTGAAACTGAGATTAAAAAATTATTGGTGTAAACTATTTTGATGGGGTTGTTATTTTAAAAATATTTTATCTTCAGCTTTTATGCACAAAATAGATATCAAATTTATCAATATGGGCTTCCATGTCAAAGACGACAAGATCATCTTTAAATTCCACCTCCTCTTAAAGAAACAGCATTGAATGCTGGCTAGGAATCTTACGAGCTCTAATGTCTGCTTCCTTTGCAGCATGAGGCAGATAACACAGCTTTTCTGAATCCCAGGGTTCTGGTCTTATAATGGTACCACCAGCCTCCCAGAATTGCTTTGAAGTGAAAAATGAGATAATGAATGGATGGAGAGAATTTTGAAATAAGAGCTATTCTAAGGTAGGATGTTATCTTCAAAGCCCAAGATTAATCCTCAGGTGACTGCAAAAAAAAAAAAAAAAAATCATCTTTCTGGATCTCCATGTTCTTTAAAGATATTTTAGTGCACTATTCATGGGACTGGAAGTCAATAGATTTATATTTTAGTCCTTAATTGTCCAACCTTCTCTAAATAGTAGTATTTAATTGTTCTACTTTCTAACCTTGGTCAAATCATTTAACTTCATCTGCTCTGTATTTGTGTGCTCAGTCATCTTCTGTTTTCAGCATTTTAAAAATTCTATCTGAGAAAAAGAACTAAATTCAATAAATGAACTGCCCTGTTGGAGATTCATATTAAGAGTCATTAAATGCACTACTGAGAAGATTTTGCATTTTCCTTGTTTGCACAAATGCACAGACACTGTTATAAGCTTGGAGAACCTATATTTCCCCCCAAAACTAGAATCGTAAGTTCATGACATTAGAGAAAAAATGGGAGTTGTCAAACAGGGGCTGGGTGTCTGAACTTTTGGAGACCCCCTGAGCCACCCAGAGAGGGTCCCTTCATCCTCTTCTGTTGTCTGGTAACCAAATTTGACTTGACTTGAGCAGCAGCCAGCCACAGTTTTTCAGCCCAGTGAGGACTAATTGGCATGTCACATATCATTTCCCTGAACGGTTTGCATTGTAAAGTTTACTGCATATTATGTGTGGTTTGAACTATGTACCCTTAAATGTATACTACTATGTATGAATTTTAAACGATTTACATTTGTAAAGTGCTCCATAACTTGCAAAGTAATTTTTAAATATATTACCTCATTTGATTTTTGCAACAACTCTTTCAAGCAGAAAACTCACTTATCATGATTCCCATTATAGAAATGGAGAATCTGAGCCCCCAAAATGTTAAACCACATGCTCAAGGTCACATGGATCCTAAAAGACAGAACCGGCATAGAGACCAATTTCCTGACTCCTGGTTTAGTGCTCTATCAATTGTATGTCTCCCACCCTCATCCTCTCTTTACTCATTTATTCAGCCTTTAAGTGCCTGAAGTTTGTTTCAAGTTACCAAAGGCAGCAAAGTGGAAAATGGTCTCAGAGTCCCAGCCCTTGGGTATATCATAAGCCTCCCCGGACCTCATTTTTTTCAAATATAAATGTGAAGCATTTGGACTAGATAATTTCTAAAACCAAATCCATGAGTAGCATGGAAAGATCAAGGGCCATTATAGACTAAGACAATCTAAGATTTGAATCTTGGCTCCTCTGCTTCCCGGATATGTGATTTGGGGAAATTATATAACCTCTCTGATGAGTCTTAAAACATTCCTATGAAACATAAGTAAAATAATATATGTAAAATAATTTGCCAAATGGTAAGCACTCAATAAACGTCAATTATTCTTTTCATTGTTAACATTTATCATATTATAAAGACATATACATTAATTTTTATAATGGCAGTTTTATTATTATCCATACATAGCATTGCTAACTTTATTAACTCCAAAGGTAAGACATTAAATACATTAAACCTCTATATGATCAAAAAGCATTTCCTGAAATACAGTATTTTTATTAAGCAGTTAATCAAAGGGCTTTAGCATTGGCTATCTCCTCAGGATTCAACTCGGAAGACCTAAAATTCAATGATATGAAATGTGAACATATTTTCATAGCACCCGTCTTTCTTTTCTAATGGGAAGAAGGACATTAAGTAGACTAATGCTACGTGTCTGAGAAGATGCAATCTTATTGCATAGGCTTATCCGTTAAGCGAGTAAATAAAAAGAAGCAGGTTCATGTGGAAAAAAATATATAAATGAGCTTCAAAAAATAATGGAGCATGGGAGAAAACAGATAATTCTGCTTCTTCAAACTTTTCACAAAAACTCAGAAATAAAAGTATATAACTTATTTTTAGAAAATCATTTAGGTTTACTATGAAACAATAATATCTTCGGGAGGAAGTAAACCATAATTGTCATCAGAGAAAGGGGTGAGAAGCCAGAAATAGCCACATCACCAAAAAGAACAAAGCTCCAGTTACAATGAATACGAAGGCTTGGTGATGATCTGACGTGGCTGAATCAGACTACAGAGAAAAAACATAAAGACACGCTAAGGACCTGTTCTTTCTGTCTCTCTTGTTACAAAGTAAGAAACATTTGGGTAACTTTTTTTTTTTAAGTTTTAATTTTTATTTTTAACATATACTCATTTGAAGCATCATTTCAGGTCCAAGTGCCATTTGGAAAATGACTGTTGTTCCAGGAATGGGAGAACGGTGAATACTGGAAGACACCCAAGTTATAAACATCTAAATATCCTCAGAAAATACCAGTTTCCTCTAAGAATAGATCCACACTAAGAATCTAATTGTATTTTTGTTTATTTGTTGCTTCACACACTCAAAGTAATATTATAAGCAGTTTTCGATAAACATAATTAATCTTTGACCCTATCAAAATAACTACCCATTTAATGTGTCTACATTTTGTTTACTGAGAAATCCAAAGGCATGTTTTAATGTATAATACCATTTGTATTCTAAACATGTTCTAATTCAACATAAAAGGAGTTTTAAAATGTTTATTTTGATTTTGTTTTTTAAGAAGTAGAGAAGTATTTTACTTTAGAAAATATTAGAAAGCAAGCTTTAGAAGACAGTGAAATTAATTTTTATGAATTTAACCTTTTTTTCAAAAGTTAGTGTATATATATTATTAAAAGGACTCAAGAAGTAGCTTAAGTCTATAATATGCAATTTAATAAAAAAACAAGTGGTAATAAATACCAAGATATCAAATTAATCATTAGGTTTTATATTCAGAAAATGTCTTTATAAGTCCTCATTGTGACACCAATTTTTTGAGCACTCAGATATGGCACAGGTTCCCTGAGAAAAACTATTGTCAAAATAATTTACTTCTCTTTCCCACCCCATTTTTTCTTATATAAGGATTATACTAGAAAACGGTAGTTAGTCTTATCAAAATGTAATATAAATCCCTGATTGTAAGGTGTTGCAATTCCCAATGGTTCTATGTGCCTACTTCATAGTAAAGTCTGTGCCTTCTTAGAACAGGTTCTGTTTTAGATCAAGCTTGAGATGTTCCCTACTGCTGGCCCTAAAGTTACTAAACTTCACAATAATAATAAATTAAAAAAAAAAAAAACCTCACTGAACTTATACAAAGAAAAATAATAATAATAGAAGCAAAAGATAAATCCAAATCCTATGAGCACGCTTAGTCTTCAGTTTTTCTCCTTAATGGAATTTCTCAAAAGATAACCCCCAGATACTTATTAAGCTTTATATTCAGAGTCCTGTTACCAGTGAAAAATAATAAAAACTCAGCCATTCAAAAGACAAACTTGAAGATTTTAAATAAACGTAATGAACTTTACTTATAATAACTAAAGTAGAAATAAGGATAAAAGTGTGGGTAAATGGTGATGACCTAACTCCTTAAAACTTTCTGTAAAAGTCTTGACCTTCAATTACCTCTATCAACTTAAGCAATATTGTGATCATGTCAAGATTTAAAAGAAAAAATTTACATAAGTCATAAACTTATGGCTGTCATGATTCTTTCGTTACTCATTTATTATTGGTTCAACACTATAATTCAAAGGTATCAATTCTTCAGTCTTCCTTATCCATTCCCTAGCTTTCACATGCATATGAGGTGATTAAAAACACCATGGCTTGGGTCAGGCACACCTTAGTCTTCAAGGTGACAACTTTACTTTTTAATACTTTAAAGAGGTCTTTTGCAGCAGATTTGCCTAATGCAATGTGTTGTTTGATTTCCTGACAGTTGTGTTCATGGGTGTTGATCGTGGATCCAAGTGAAATGAAATCCTTGACAACTTCAATCTTTTCTCTGTTTATCAGGATGTTGCTTATTGTGTTGATTGTGGACCCAAGTGAAATGAAATCCTTGACTACTTAATCTTTTCTCTGTTTATCAGGATGTTGCTTGTTGGTCCAGTTGTGAGGATTTTTGTTTTCTTTTTCTTTATGTTGAGGTGTAATCCATACTGAAGGCTGTGGTCTTTGATCTTCATCAGCAAGTGCCTCAAGTCCTCTCCACTTTCAGCAAGAAGGTTGTGTCATCTGCATAACGCAGATTATTAATGAGTCTTCCTCAAATCCTGATATCTGGTTCTTCATATAGTCCAGCTTCTTGGATTATTTGCTTAGCATAGAGATTGGATTAAGTATGGTGAAAGGATACTACCCTGATACACACCTTCCCTGACTTTAAACCACATAGTATCCCCTTTTTCTGTTTGAAAAACTGCCCCTTGATCTATGTTCATGTTCCTCATGAGCACAATATAAATTCTACACAGAAAATATATAACTACATGCAAATTACTGTGTTTGTTTTAAATAGCATTATCTATAGGCATTTTCCATTCCCAGTGCTCAATTCAAAACTCTTATGATTCAATGGTCTCAAAACTTATACTATTAAATAGCTCAAAAGAGCTTTGATAAATATTTTACCATAAAATTCTGTTAAATAAAATGATTTTCATTTTTTATTCATTCATTTATCTATCAACAATTTGTTGAGCATCTAATATGTGCCAGCCTCTGTTCTTTCTGGACAATGGTTAAAAGATAGACAAAGTTCTCACATTCACAGCATAGTCATAGATACATCTACTTCCTACTTACTTTAAGCAAACAATGCTGTATTGCAAATCACAATGGAGGAAAACTTTTAAGCATAATACTTCCTCCAGCAAACTATATCATGTTATTTTGGGTAAAGAATTGAACCTTACACATTACCCCCCCACCCCCCGCCCAAGGCTGGCAAGAGCTGTTAAAAAGAAAAAGTCTCTAGTTACACAGCTCTGGCTTCTGTTCATTTTGTGATTATTATTATAAGTCAAAAGTCTATAGCAATAAAAATGACATCAACAGGAGCAACAATAACCATAATATGTACCAAATATTGTCTCCAGCTATATTAACTGTGCATATTCATTGCAAAAGGACTTGTGGGAAACCTTGGGGACTAGCTGACTCAATAAAAGGCCAATAAGGAACAAATCATAATGGCCTTTCAACTTCTATCAGGTCACAAGGTACTCTGAGTAGAAATTAAAATCTGTTTTACAACTTGATAAATGAACATCAAATCATGGATAAGAAGATTAGTCAACACCATACTGAAGAAAGATTAAAAAAGAACTGTTTAGGTCATAAAGAGATTATGACACTTTATTATTTCAAACAAAAAAAAATCAATTTTTTGCTAAAATAGGCAGCATAATAGGCCAATAAAGAAAAAGCAAAAAACGTATCTGTGTGATTGACCAGCAAGAGGTTTATTGTCTTGTAGAGGAAGGAAATAATACAGAAAAAAAACCTATCACAAAGTGAAAAAACATGAAAGTTTGAATGCAACATCTAAAAGAATCCTTAGATCAACTATCCTTAAGTCTTTTTACAGAAAATAAATATTTAAACAGTTACCCTCAAAGGACTTTATATGTTTGTAAATTATATCTACTACTACAGAAATAAATTGTATATGGTAAAACTACACAAAGTGGGAAAAAATTAAAGGATTAGATAAAATGTACTCAAGTAGCAGATCTAATATTTGCTTTCTGGAAAACATTGTATTGCTCACACCCTGAGTTCTTGGCATTCCACTTTACTGATTTGTAGAAATAGAAATTGGCTGAAGACAAAGTCACAATCAGAAGAAATAGTAACTTAGTAGGTATTACACTTGAGTGAATTCCATAAGAGAGTATGTTTAAGCTGCTAGTAAAACCATACTCACTCTGTAGCTAAATTTCTAAGAATTGTTGAAGAACAGGCATTGAACAATACGAAGGGCATGATATGTATATTCTCAAACAATATCATTGGTGTTATTGCTGTGTTCTGTTGAGTTGAATCTGATTAATGGCTACCCTATATGCAGAGTAGAACTGCCCCAGAGAGTTTTCTAGGCTCTAATTTTCATGGGAGCAGAAGCCAGATATTTTCTCCCTCGAAGCCATTGGAGGGGTTCGAACCACCAACCATTCTGTTAGCAGCTGAGCACTTAACCATTGCACAACCAGGGCTGCTTTCAGCAATACTCAAGGAATAATATTAATAATACAGAAAATCCGAAGTTTAAATTCTCAGTACTCTAAACATCTTATGTGTCACTTAATTATCAATCAAGACAGCAAAATCTCAGTAAACTATTAAAACTCTTACTGTTGGAACTAGGGACCATTCAGCATTGGGATTAACATTTCCCTCCTTACTCTTTCTTTTTGTTGTTGTTACTAGGTGTCATCAAGTCAGTTTTGACTCATAGTGGCCCTATGTACAACAGAACAAAATGCTGCCCAGTCTTGCACCAATCTCATAATCACTGCTGTGCTTGAGCCCATTGTTGCAGCCACTGTCAGTCCACCTTGTTGAGGACCTTCCTCTTATTCACTGACCCTCTACTTTACCAAGCATGCTGTCCTTCTCCAGGGACTGGTCCCTCCTGCTAACATACACAAAGCATCCAAGACGAAGTCTCGCCATCCTTGCTTATAAGGAGCATTCTAGCTGTACTTCTTCCAAGACTTTAAACCTCTTGCTTTCTTTATGTATGATGTCCTTAATGTCATCCCACAACATATCTGATCTTCGGTCATTAATGTTCAATGTGTCAAACCTATTCTTGAGACAGTCTCTAAAATCAGGTAGAATATACTCAAGGTCATACTTTGGCTCTCATGGACTTGTTTAATTTTCTTCAGCTTCAGTTTGAACTTACAAATGAGTAACTGATGGCCTATTCCACAGCTGGCCCCTGGCCTTATTTTGGATAATGATATTGAGCTTCTCCATCATCTCTTTCCACAGACGGAGTCGATGTGATTCCTGTGTATTCCACCCAGCGAGGTCCATGTGTATAGTCGTTGTTTATGTTGTTGAAAAAGATATGTCCAGTGACTAAGTCTTTGGTCATTCAAAATTCTATCATGTAATCTCCCACGGTCATTTCTATCACCAAGACCGTATTTTCCAACTACTGCTACTTCTTTGTTTCCAACTCTCGTATTTCAATCAACAGTAAGTATCAATGCATTTCGATTGCACGTTTGACCAATTTCAGACTATAGAAGTTGGTAAAAATCTTCAATTTCTTCATCTTTTTTTTGGCATTAGTGGTTGGTGCATAAATTCAAATAATAGTTGGATTAACTGGTCTTCCTTGAATATTATAGTAACCTTGACAGCGTTGCACTTCAGGATAGGTCTTGAAATACTCTTTCTGATGATGAATTCAGACATAGAGCCCCCTAAACAGTGAGAGGAAACCCTGGTGGCATAGTGATTAACTGCTACGGCTGCTAACCAAAAAGTCCTCAGTTTGAATTCACCAAGTGCTCCTTGGAAACCCTATGGGGCAGTTCTGCTCTGTCCTGTAGGGTTTCTATGAGTCAGAATCAACTGGATGGCAATGGTTAAACAGTGAGAAAATAAATTTGTTTGTTGAAGCCATTCACTTGTGGTATTTCTGTTACAGCAGCACTAGATAGCTAAGACACATAATGAAAGCGTATTTGTTAATAAAACACTCTTGTTTATTGAGCAAAGCAACAACTAATCAACGCTTTTCTAGCGTAATTTGAGCTACTGTGTGTATCTGAAAGAAGCAAAACTGCATTTGTTTAAAATACTCCTTAATTGATTTTTTGCTCACCAATTCTGCCCAGAATTTTTCTGCTTTATTTGAATTAATGAGGATTGTTTTATTTAATGTGCCATTAATGCATGCACTGTGATATTATTCTGTATGTTTCATCCATTAATAACTTGTTTATTTACAAATATTTGAGTATAGGAGGAATAGAAAAGGATATGAGGACACATTTTAAAGCTTGACTCAATAATTGCCAATCAAGCATTAGCTAGAGCTAAAAAGAGCTATAGCATAAATAAATGCCTTTATCTTATTAGGATCCTACAAGTGCATAGAAGTGAAATTGTCGTGTCTCATGAGATTCAGGTACTGTGAGATTTTATGATACCTTAAGAAAAAAAGAGTACAGGCAAGAGATTATACATCCTACAATTATAAGTATTTGATCTACAAAAATTCATATGGCCTAAGATTAATGCAAAAATATTATGGGCTGAAATTTAAACCAAATTGGTTGTGTATGCATTTACTTATCACCCAGTAGGCATGGCAGAACTCCATCTTATTATGTTTAAAAGTATAAATCTCAAATTTGTACGTCATATGGATGGAATGTATCCAGCAATAAATATGCAGTTTAGAGGAACCTTTGCAATGCTGTAGAATAATTTGGACAGCTGGTGTTATTGGTTGATCTACAAGGTTTTTGGTGTTCTTATCAATCTGCTCTTTTACACTTAATTTAAATTTAGTATAAATATTCACTGTCAAAAAAATTAAATTGGGGGAGAATGATCTCACATTTTAACTCAGGATATAAAACCAGAACATTAGCAGATGAAGTGCATGGATAGGTGAGTTTTCGTGGTTTCAGACTGGTATGGAGACAAAGAAAGTGATCGTTTGTTTTTGTTCACACAGGCTTAGTTGAAGGTCTAAAACGAAACACAAAGAATCTTCTACTTGCCAGTTCTGTAGTACACATGCTCTTTTTATTAGAAAAGCCTTGTTAAATTACTAATAACAGACATTTGTTGAGCATTTTCTACTTTCCAAATCATTTTCACATAAATTACCTCATAGCAGCCTGTAAATATAGCAGAAGGCAGTTAGAGTAGGTAATTTGGAGTGTTATAAACCAGCCTTGGACTTATACAGGCAGAGGAAGAAGTCTTTAATTGTTCACCTTTCATATTCAGGAATAAGGATTCTTTGTAGCGTATCTGTAGGTGTGGTTTAAGAGTTACTTATACAATGAATACTGAGCGGGTTTGTCCATTTGCATTCCCTGTATAGTTTGTGGTAGTGTTTCTCTGGCGTGGTTTCTGCAGCCGTAATGGATGGCTTTCATAAAGGACTAGTTATCCCATTTCGATTTTTTTCCACCCAACACAACAATGTCCATCTTGCATGGCACCTATGTGGCTATGATCAGTATTATTAGACTTAGCCCTACATGAGACTCCAACTTAATTGCATTAAATTCCTTGTTCAAACAGGCAGCATTTCTAATCTGCTTTTGAAGTAACCACAAGATCTACATAGAACAACAACAAAATAGATTTTGTATAGATTCTGTCAAACTCCAAGGAAAGGATCTGTCAAACTCAAAGAAAAGTATCATATTTGACCCCTTGAAACAAAGAGAAATGTAACAAAAAATTGCATCCAATGTATAAAAAGAGAAGCCAACAGAAAAGTTTTAGACCTTACCTATTGAATAACAAATGAAATCAAGCAAATACGGGAGTAGGAGGGAAACGGGAGGCACTCTTGATGTAGTATAGATCCCCCACAAGGAACTTACAAAAACCAGTCAGCATACAGAGTCAGAAGGCATACAAAGCTTTTATCACTTAAAAGGTAAAATAATTTTCTTATCAAGTATCAAACCTAAGTGTCATGGATTGAATTGTGTCCCTCAAAAATATGTGTGTCAACTTGGTTAGGCCATGATTCCCAGTATTGTGTAATTGTCTACCATTTTGTCATCTGATACGATTTTCCTATGTGTTGTAAATCCTATCTGTATGATGTTAATAAAATGGGATTAGCAGCAGTCATGTTGATGAGGCAGGACTCATCTACAAGATTAGATTTTGTTTTAAGCCAATCTCTTTTCAGATATAAAAGAGAGAAGTGAGCAGAGAGAGAGGGGACTTCATATCACCAAGAAAGTACGGTCAAGAGCAGGCATCCTTTGGGCCCAAGGTCCCTGCACTGAGAAGCTCCTACTCCAGGGGAAAATTGGTGACAAGGACCTTCCTCCAGAGCTGACAGACAGAGGAAGTCTTCCCCTGGAGCTGACACCCTGAATCTGGACTTCTAGCCTACTAGACTGTGAGAGAATAAAGTTCTGTTTGTTGAAGCCACTTGTGGTATTTCTGTTATAGCAGCACTAGACAACTAAGACACTAAAAAAGGTAAAAGATAGAGAGATACAAGGCAATTCTTTCTGAAATTTTATTGTATGCATCAACGAGTTCTGCATTGAGTTTATATGTCACTGTAGTGCAAATACCGAGTATCTATTTAATCAAAATTATAAAATAACTCTTTTGGGAGAGTAAGGAGTCCTGGTGAAGCAACAGTTAAGTGTTCAGCTGCTAACTGAAAGGCTGACAGTTCAAATCCACTCAGCAGCCCTGCAGGAGAAAGACTTGGCTATCTGCTTCCTTAAAGATTACCAAGAGAACCCTATGAGGCAATTCTACTCTGTCACTTGGGGCTGTTGTGAGCAGGAATCAACTCAACGGCACCCAACAACAACAACATTGGGAGAGTGGGGTGGGAAGAATTATTGGGGAGTGCATGTATTGTGGGCATATGGGAGTAAACAAAACCAAAAACCAAATCCGTTGCCTTTGAGTCTATTCCAACTCATAGTGACCCCATAGGACAGAGTAGAACTGCCCCATGGAGTTTCCAAGGAGATCCTGGTGGAATTGAACTGCCAATCTTTTGGTTAGCATCTGTAGCACTTAATCACTACACCATCAGGGTTTCCATCTTAGAGTAAGGGACACTAAATTATTAGCAGTACATTTCTCCTCTAATAAGAAGTCAGCAGATAATGTCTACAATAGAAAATCCAAGAAATTTAACTATTTAAAGGAAAAAAAAATCAACACAATAGTAATAGTTTAGAATGATAGCTCTTGGATTGTTCAATTGTATATAACTTATATTTTTTAATCTAATGTTTTAAAAGGTTAGGTATTTTTAAGGATAATTTTAATCAAAGAGGAGTATGATGGTTATGGTTGTGTGCTGGGCCATGATTCTCAGTGGTTTGGCCGTTGCATGATGATGTAGTCATTCTCCACGATGTGATCTGATGTGATCAGCCAATCAGTTGTAAGGAGAGTTTCCTCAAGGATGAGGCCTGCATCTAATATGTATACGGACATTCTGGCAAAGCTCACTTGCTTGTCTGGATCCTGCATCTCATAATCGTCTGAGCTTCTGTTCTTGGGACTTGAGCCTGTGGCCTGAAGTATTCCCTGCTGATCTTGGGATTCATCAGCCTCTGCCACCTGTGAGCCAGTAGTCTGCCATTTTACCTGTCAATCTTGAGATTCATAGGCCTCTGCAGCCCATGAGCCAATGGCCTGCTGTCTGATCTGCTGATCTTGTGTTCATCAGCTCCTGCAGCTACATGAGTCAGGAGAAGCCTCCAGCCTGATGCCTGACCCACGGACTTGGGATTTGCCAACCTCTACAACTGCATGAGCCATTTCCTTGAGATAAATATCTCTCTCTCTCTAGTTTTACTTCTTTAGAGAATCCAGCCTCAGAGAAGGAGATATCCTTGTTTTTAATTGTGACAGAATAAAGTGATACTGACCCAGTCACTAAATAATGAAGATTTGGAAAGAAATTGAGAAAGAGCCAATGTGTATATAGTAGCAACCTGGCCTAGGCACCATAAAACCCATATTATCATTACAGAAGGAGCAGAGATTCTGGGCAAGAAAAAAATGATTTAAAGGGTGATTAAAGACCCCAGCCCTTATTGAAAAATTTTCTTTATCACATTATAAATAAATAAAATTTTATTCTATTTTAGTATACTTTCCCTAAAAATGGTGTAACTCTTTACAACCTATTTTTATTTATATATCTTTATATAATATTTTAAATTCCATGGTCTAATTTTTCTCATTTTTTGCTTTGTGTTTCTTGCCTGACCAGATGGCAATGAATCAGCCAATAATCTCGGAAGGCCTACCATGTGCACATTGTAATATATTAACATCCTAATGACTTATCATAGATCTGTTTCCAAAAGTCACAACCAATAATAAAAACACAGAGCTGACCCAGAAACAAGATTGTAAGATCTTAAAATATCCTGGTATGGCATTCTTGTTGGACATCTGTAATGGACACTGTTCATTGCTTACCAAGTTCCCATTACACAGGTCTCCCTAATACAACTTCAAATTTGTTCAGGTTAGCCGCCCCTCCCACACACAGCCCAAGGGTCTCATAAGAAGCCACCACACCCTCCACTCCAAGGGTGGGACTGGTTGGTCCAATGGTAATACATCTGACTTGCCAGTGATAAGTTTAGAAATAGGCATATGACTCAATTGTAATCAATGAATCCCAAGGAGAGATTTGCTGTCAGAGAGAGTTCTTTCTTCTCCTGGCCAAGTAATGAGATCTCTCTTATTCATTCTCATACTCTCTCTCTCCTCTTCTTCTTCCCTCTCTCTCTTTCTGTCTTTCCCTCCCTCCCTCCATTTTTCCTGCCTCTCTCCCTCCCAATCAAGATGAACAAGACATTAAGTGTCTCTGATTGCTGCTAACAGCCATCTAATATACAGGTAATGAATTAGCCTTAGGATGAAGACAAATTAATGGACAATAGACAGATGGAAATGCTCCTTGACAGTAAGGTTGGGCCACTGTATGAATCAATCTGAAGACTGCCCACAGTCTGAACTTTTTTACACATGCTAATGCTTTTTTACAAGCCACTATTAATTGGGGTTTCTATTGTATGTATCTGACAGAATCATATCTAACACTCAAATTCATATTTCTTAGAATGATTAAAAGTTGCAAACTTCAAAGCAACTCTAAATTCAGCTTTTTACTGTCATTTTAGGTAATGCCAGAATTTAGGTCTCAAATGAACTATGACAAATGCCACTCCTTGTGCAGGAGGAGTATTACATGGTATGTGTGTGTGTGTGTGTGTGTGTTGTGAATACCTGAGAGAGTAAAGCATTCAGAGCTAACTAGAAGTATTCTAGAGATTATGTAGCAATGAGGGAAGGCATTATAAATGGTCAGGAAGGCCATAGGAGCAGACGGGAGAGAGGGACTTTAGTAAATGCTTAGAAGTAGAATCTTAGAACAGTCTATAAGGCACATTGGTATTACTAATTTGACACACTAGTATGTCTGATCTACATGAGATTGCAAGCAATTTTACAAATATAAATATGAAAAGTCACAGCCTATTTACTTTTTAAGTTTCAGGTTTTAATTTCTTCTAAGATGGAACTCAAATTGTTTAAAGAATCAGATAATTCTGTAATGTTTTTAGGAAGAATTATCGTTCTCCACCCTCCTTCCTTCCCATTTACTCTAGAGGCAGCCACTTTTCTTTCTTTTTAGATGAGTTTTTTCTTTAAATTTTTTTTTTTTTTGCATTTTAGACATTACGTATTGAATTTCTACCATTTTTTTTTTTTTTTTAAGAAGTTAAGGATTTAACTTTCTTATTTTTCTGCCCCTATGACACAAGGGCTCCCTTATCATCCCCTACTAGATTCTCCCAGGAAAGTTACATTACAATTTTGACTAGATTAACATTCAGTATTTACACTGTAATAACAAACCCAAAAACCTATATAAACTCAGTTCAGATTTGAGTCATGTGCCAGTGGTGTGTTGACAAACTGACTCTCTGACCAAAAAAAAAAAAGCACCGTGTTTTACAGGACTTGCTGATTTCCATAGTGTAAATATTCCTACTTTGGTTTGTTTTAAACCACTGATCTGAAGTCATTAAATACAAAATTTGAAAGAAATACACATACTTGGTTCTTATTAGCTCTGTTTCTTTGGGTTAATATTTGTCATGTTTTTATTTGTTTGCTCGCTTAGCTTTCTATATACAGTCCTTTTGGTTAGCAGCGGAGCACTTTACCACTTAACCACTCCTAAACAGTGTGTTTAACTCAACATTAAAGTAAGAATTCGTAGGCTCTTTAGTCCTATGCATGAAGGGGGTAAAAGGAGCAGCATGAGCAGAGAGGTAAGGAAGGCGCAAGCATGGTGAACAATCAGTGAGTTGTCCAGTGTGCATTTGAGCAGGAAAGTGTTAGGAGACAGAGCAAGAAAGATAGGTTGTAATCATCATGCTATCATCTGAATGCCAAATAGAGGAATCAATCTGCCTTCATCTGGAAGGAAATTGGTAACTACTGAGGGATTTTGAGAGTGGGAGTGAGAACAGTGATCTATTTTAGGAGTTTAATCTGCTTGTGCAATTTGGAATTAATGTAGGAGGTATTGCTAGCAGGTAAGGAAGTCATTTATAGAATTATTTTAGCAATCCATAGAAGAGGCGGTGAATTCAGGTGAAGACAAAAATTCTATAGAGTAAATGTACCATTGGAATTACTTCTTACAGTTCTGAAAATCAAAGAAAGGTGGCTGAATGTTTATGTATCTGCTTATGTGTGCATAGGAAGTTGTTTTAAAAATCACTTAGAACTGTTAGTTTTTATAAAATATATCTTACCTTAGAAGTTTAGATATATTCTCTTTCCATACACCAAGCTGCAATTTTAAAATGTGTTTTTCATGCAGCAACTAATCCAAGAAACTAAATGAGTCATTCATTAGCTTCTGGATTAATCTGAAGTGTGGTACCTGATTATTTGATTATTTTTTAATGTATTACTTGTAAGCTTACGTTTCAAATATGGCAATGGGTGATATACAGTATTGTCTGTTATTTCAAAGGCATAATGTGAAGTACTCATCAAAATCTGGTTAAAAATCCTAAACAGCAAGAATGCTGGTCTCCTAGACGGAGTAATTCTAATTAACCTTATAAAAATGAGATTTGTACAGTATGTGGAAAATTAAGGATGTAAACAACCATTAAAAGAAAAGCCTAATCACATTATAATAATTATGTTCAACTGGCACAATAAGCACATAGCAGTACCATATTTTAAATGCTATCATAAATAATATAAAATGGCAATGTTATATTGACTTATTACTCAAAATAGTATTTTAAATTATTCTTTTAAACATCTAAATAAATTGTTCTATTAATATAGGAGTTTGAATGGGTACTCTGCAGTTGCTTTTTTTTTAGAGGAAGCTAGACATTAAGCTAAATTATATTAGGATATCTACAAAAAAGGTAAAAATAAGTTTATATTGTACAACCGTGTGTGTGTGTGTGTATTCAATATGTCTTAGGGATGGGGCAAGAACAAGAAGAGAAATAAAAGGTAATTTGATCCTGCTTAAAGAGGTTTGTTACATTTTTCTTCTTTTATGATTATTAACTGACCATTCTAATGATAAAAATGAACATAGTGGTTTAGAACTTGGACTCTAGTAGAAGGAAGTGTTAGGTTCTGAATCTTGTGATTTTGGTAAGTTTTTTTAACAATGCCAAGCCTCAGATCTCTCATCTATAAAAGGAAGATAATAATAATATCTACCCTCAAGTGGTTGTTGGTAGGTTTAAATGTGCTAATGAACTTAACTTTTGCTCTTATAGGAATACTAAGTATTATCAAGTGATACTGTATAGAATTTTACATTTCGAAGTGTAAGAAAGATGGATGAAAGTAGAGAGCATCCCTTCTGCCCCCATGGCCCACTCAAACATTGTTTTAGGAGAAATGTTAACATCGATCACTTATCACTGGGGTTCATGGCCTTTAATGGACACTTAAAAGCCATACTATGGTGGCTGTAATTGGAATATAAAACCAAAAGACACTCATTCTCACGCTAGAGGGTCTTGGTCTAGAGAGTGCTTATGAACTCACATCAGAACCATTGGACTTGGAAGCTTCAATCTGAAGCTTCCCACTCACTGGGAACCTTGGTGTCATGGATTGAGTTGTGTCCCTCAGAAATACCTGTCAACTTAGCTATGCCATGATTCCCAGTATTGTGTGATTGTCCTCCATTTTTGTCACCTGATATAATTTTCTTACATGTTGTAAATCCTATCTCTATGATGTTAATGAGATGGAATTAGTGGCAGTTATGTTAATGAGACAGGACTCAATCTACAAGATTGGATTGTGTTTTAAACTAATGTCTTTTGAAATACAACAGAAAGAAGTGAGCAGAGAGACAGGAGGACCTCCTACCACCAAGAAACAAGAGCCAAGAGAATAGCTCATCCTTTGGACCAGGGTTCCTGAGCTGAGAAACTTCTAGATCAAGGGAAAATTGATGACAAAGGCCTTCTTCCAGAACTGACAGAGAAAGCCTTCACCTAGTGCTCTGAATTTGGACTTCTAGCCTCCTAAACTGTGAAAGAATAAATTTCTCTTTGTTAAAGCCATCCACTTGTGATATTTCTGTTACAGCAGCACTAGATGACCAAGACACTTGTCGAGCATAACATCACCTGAAACATCTGGCTTACATATTTTCTGAGGCCTCTTTCACAATATACTGCTATATTTAGTGGCCCATTTACAAGCTTAAGAAGCTATGTTCACTAAAACACTATGTTTCTAAAAATACATAATACAAGGTTAAACAATTGTGTACACTTGAAAGACAATTTTGACAACATGAACCCTACCTTCTAGCTCTGGACAACTGCTTTACTCAGATGGTATTTATTGGAAAACTTCATTAACAAAGTAGGGAAAATTTAATCCCTACCTCAAGGATAATATTTTTATTTTGTAATTTTGTTGTTGTTAGGTGCCATCAAGTTGGTTCTGACTCATAGAGTCACTATGTACAACAGAATGAAACGCTACCTGGTCCTGCACCATTCTCACAATCATTATACTTGACCCCATTGTTTCAGCCACTGTGTCAATCCATCTTGTTGAGGGTCTTCTTCATCTTTGCTGATCCTCTACTTTTCCAAGCATGGTGTCCTTCTCCAGGGATTGGTCCCTCCTGATAACATGTCCAAAGTATGTGAGATGTAGTCTCATCATCCTTGCTCCTAAGGAGCATTCTGGCTGTACTTCTTTGAATATAGATTTGTTTGTTCTTTTGGCAGTCCATGGTATATTTCATAATCTTGGTCAACACCATAATTCAAAGGCATCAATTCTTCTTCCATCTTCCTTATTCATTGTCCAGCTTTCACATGTATATGAGGCAATTGAAAACACCCTGGCTTGGGTCAGGTGTACCTTATCCTTCAAGGTGACATCTTTGCTTTTTAATACTTTAAAGAGATCTTTTGCAGCAGATTTGCCCAGTGCTCTTTGATTTCTTGACTGCTGCTTCTATGGGTGTTAATTGCGGAACCAAGTAAAATGAAATCCTTGACAATATCAATCTTTTCTCCATTTATCATGATGTTGCTTATTGGTCCAATTGTGAGGATTTTTGTTTTCTTTATGTTGAGGTGTAATCCATACTGAAGGCTGTGGCCTTTGATCTTCATCAGTAAGTGCTTCAAGTCCCCTTCACTTTCAGCAAGCAAGGTTGTGTTATCTGCGTAACGCAGTTTGTTAATGAGTCTTCCTCCAATCTTGATGCTGCATTCTTCGTCATATAGTCCAGGTTCTTGGATTATTTGCACATTTATTTCAGTGTTTTTTTGTTTTTTGTTTTGACTGACTCAATTTTTTTTTTCTCTCCTTGCACATATTTTAGGGGAGTATTTTATTTGTAGATCAATATTGTTAATGTTGATTATATTACTGTCTTCGTACAACAAACGATATTCTGATACCTTCATCAGAATGTTTTGGTCATTAATGATTTTATCCCAGTTCAATCCTAGATTATTTTAACATGTTCTTGCGTACAAATTTATAATACAAAGGTAACTCACTCATTTAACCTATATTTAAGGGCTCCCTCTGTGGGTCTTAATCTACACTAGCTACCTAATTCAACTATCAGCAAAACATTTTTCTTTTCTTGGTTAGGTTTTCCATAGTTTGCGTTCCCAATTACACAATATCCAATTCTCATAACGAGCCATCTGATTTCACTAAATAGCATGACTTTATGATTTTTAAGTGAACTATAATTTGATTTCACAAGCTGTTGCAAGAGTGGTCTCTAAATAGGGTACTCATCTTGTTTGAAAAATGGAATAGAGTATTTTTTTTTATCTCTGCTTTAAACTAGTTTACTGCTACATGATTGGTCAGTGACTAAAACTGATAGACACACATATGGTAGCAACTCTTTATACGATGCTGAGGAAGTTTTGAAGGAGCCCTAGTTGTGCAGCGATTATGCACTCAGCTGTTAACCCAAAGGTTGGCAGTTCGAAACCACCAGTTGTTCTGTGGGAGAAAGATGTGGCAGTCTGCTTCCATAAAGATTTACAGCCTTAGAAACACTATGGGGCAGTTCTACTTTGTCCTACAGGATTGTTGAGTCGGAATCAACTCAACAGCAGTGCATTTAGGTTGAGGAAGTTTTGTTACCAGTACAAACCCCAATGGATTGGTAGTGATTGCTTGCAGAGATGTGACAGGAAGTACTCTGAAGATTCATGCAGAATCAGTGCTAGCGGGTGCTGTAACAAATTGGTATTTTCTCTTTGGGCAATAATATTGTAGTGACAGCACACATGCCATTTATCTGCTACCTCTGAGCCAAATCATAGAATGTTAGAAAGGTTTTGGAAGTCAGAATCATGAAAACTTTTTCTCAGAGAAGGCTGTTAAATCAATGTGATAAAGCCAAATGTGCCCTATAAACTAGTGAAAAATTGAGACTAGAATCCAGGTCTTTTTTATTCAACATTATATTTCTCTTTATTTCTTAAGTAATTGGTTTGAAGCTCTAAAATGTGAGTTTACTGAGTTTCTCAACAATTTACTCAGAGCTCTGGGCCACTGGAACATGCTCATAGCCGTTACGTGTTGACCAACAAATTCAAGGTACAAGTATGGTCACATATTACCAATGTTTGAGATTCCAATTTAAATATGTTGCTCTTAAAGTTACTGCTTCATCCTGTTCACATGTCCTTGTAGCATCACAACAAATTATTGAGGAACCCCCAAAACTTGCTAATTTAAAAGGGGGAAAGAGGTCAGTTTCTTGTGTAAACTAAGAGAAACCTATTATTGCTGTTGCTTCTTAATTGTACCAGAGTCACTGGTGAAGACTATCCTCAGATGCTGGTCCATTATGTAAAGATGTCTTCACCATAAAGATTCCTCCATAGGCTGCATGCCACATTGGACTCTAAAGGTTGCCACTTTTAATACTTAGCTATTACTAATATTCCATTATACAATCATTTTCCAGTGAGTTATCTATCCATAGTACCACTGGGTTAGGATTTGCTACATTGTCTGCTTTCTCATAGTTTCAGAACTACGGTTCCCATTCCCTCCTTGAACAACCACACAGCTTAGATATAAAAACTTTTTCTCTTAAATCTTTAAAACATAAATATTCAAATGCATTTTCATCTTTTTTTTTTTTTTTTTTTTTCTTGCTGTTTGAGTTTGCTGAGCTTGAACCTGTGGGTTATTACCTTTCATTAGTTTTAGAAAAATTTCAGCCATGTCACTTGAAATTTCACTGCTTTGGATATTTTTTCATTTATCTCTTTTTGCAACCCCTAAATTTTTTATTACGTGTATGTTAGACCTTTAAATGTGTCCCACATGACACTTACACTCTCCTATTTTTATTTTGTTTCTCCTTTATGCTTCATTTCAAGTATTTTCAATTGACCTGCCTTCCAGTCCACTAGTCCTATCTTCTGCTGTGTTCAATCTGCTATCAAGCTCATTCATTGAGTTCTAAATTTAAGATACAGTCTTTGTAAGTTCTAGAATACTATCTAATTCTTTTATAAATTACAATGTTTTAAAATTTATCTTTCATCTTTTTGATAAAAATTCCTCTATTTTCTTAAACATAGTAATCATAGTTATTTTGAAACCCTTTTTGCTAACTCTGAAATCTCTATTGCCTGTAAGTCTGCCTCTATTACCTCTTATTTTGTGTTTATTTGTTGTTTTTTAGTCTGTGATAAAATAATCCTATTAGTCATTTTTAACTGAAAGCTAGACTTTGTGTATATAAATTATAAAGACTTCAGATGATTTCATCTTCTTCCAAAGAGAGTTCACCCTTTCTTCTATGCAGATAGAGTGGAGGGTTTATCATCTCCATCCAATCTGGCACTGAGCTGGTTTGAGGTATAGTTTCAGTTTTTTTAAGATTTAGTGTATCTCTGCTTCTATGGCATGGCCCTTCAGAGTTCCCAATTAGGAACCTGGAAGCTCATTTTTTCTTTAGCAATGAAAAACTGGAAAAAATTACATTCAAACTCGGAAGTTTCTATCATATGCCTTTAGCCTCCCACCCACATGGCTTTAGATTTCAGCAAATGCCTTTACTGGAAGGCTGCGTATTTGACCCATTGGGTTGCCAATTATGTCACTCCAGCCTCACCTAATGGCAAAAATTTCTTCTGGTTTCACAGTTCTCCAGCAGCAACCTTCTTTCAAGGGGCCAAGCCTCAATTCAGAACCTCTAGCCCAGATTGTCAAGTGCCCTAGAGAAAAAGCAGATGCAGATCCTTACTGTCAATTTACTAGTTCTTCCAAGGATTTCAACTCTTATCTATTGTGTTCTCAAGAGCTCATTCCCCCGGAAAGGTATTTGTCGCCTATGTACTACAAAACTGCAGGCAAGTCCACTTGCTTTTCAGAGTTTTTCTGAATAGCTCTTTAGTTTCCCACCCTAATGCAATTTTAGAATTGGACAAATGGTTTATGGTGAAAACCAGCTATGTACTCAAGTCCCCTCCAGTTTTGAATTTTATAACTCCATAGCCAAAGTTTTGGCAAGTTTTTCTATCTCTACTATAGCCCAGAATTTGCAAATACAGGGAGAAAGAAGTTTCAAATTCCCAGATCACATCTGAAAGGCTCTCCCATCTCAGGAATTTTACTCCCTCTAATTTTTGTTGCTTCTTCAGTTCTCTGATGTATTAACATTTTATTGTGCTTTCCCAGTTTATTTTAAAAGGAATGTTGATCTGCTATAAACTACTCTATTTTATCTGAAAGTGGAATTTAAGAAGTTGCATGGTTTGCATTCTGTTATTAGAGACTACCATGTAGACGTATTTACAAGTCCAAAATGTGGAGGTGGAAGGATTGAGGGCTTCAGAATCAGCCAGGTATGTTTTAGAATCCCAGTTATAACTCTTATTTACTGTATAAATGTGGACATGATGCTTAACTTCTTTAGGCACCAGTTTCTTCAATTGTAAAAGACATAATCATTGTATCAAGTAAATGAGATTGTATCTTTAAAGCACTCAGCAATACATTAGTCATGTAACAGGTGCTCAATAAGTCATGGCTATTATCATTATGGCTATACAAACAATTGAAAAATAAATCTTTCGTAAGAATTTCTAATCACCATCTTATAATCGTTAAGCATTGAGCACAAGGGATAGCCAGAGTACTCAGTTTTAATTTTAACTTTTATTTATTTTTCTTGTGTTTTGTTGTACACTTTACCTAACATCTCAAGGCCTCAGCTTCCTCATCTATAAATTGATGGAGTAAAATGAGATTATTAAATCTCTGTTAGCTATGAAGTTCTATAAATCTATGAATACTTTAAAAAACTCAACTCTTTTAAGTCTGTTGTTCTTGTACCCAACATCCCCCAGAACGGCTACAACTGCATGAAATACAGAAAAGTCTATATCTCCAGAGATTAGGATCACTTTGATTAATTCAGTCTAAACAAAAATCTACTATACTTACAAATAGGAATCCAGAGAATTATTTACCGGGACACATCAAGAACAAGGGATCAATCAAATTAATGTGAAGACTGACAGACACTGTGTAAAGGCCCTGAATGTTTGCATGTTTAACATTTTTGGTTTTGGACTGTTAGTGAGCTAATTCCAATGACCAGGACAGGTAATAACTGTGCTGTGCTGAGACATAAATTTGAACAATTTGTGCTTCAAAGTTTGGTGTGCAGAAGTCTAGCCAGCTACCTATCCTTCACATCTCAGTGTGGCCTGTTTTCTCTGCTCTGGGATCAAGTATGGCCAAAATTGTCATGAAGTGATAAAAATATGTTTATTAAAAAAAAAAAAAAGACACCTACACCTGCTTCCTCAAAGTCAGGTTTTAGTGCTAGATACAAAGAAAAATCAAAGTGTTTTAGGAAAGGAACACTGACATTATAAGCTAATCAAAGAACAGAACGGTGAACTTCATGACCGTTTGGAGAATGTGTCCACATTACATACATGAAAAGAATATCAAGTGAAGAATTTGAGTTAATCACTACAAACAATTTATCAAATGTCAAATAAGGCAAGGTAAAACATCAGTTGATATGGTTTGAATATAGGCACAGTATGCTTAGAATTCTATATAGATATGTGTTTAAGGAAAAAACCCAGATACCTGTAAACTGAAACAATAAACTTTTTTTAAGAGTCTACAAAATTCATCTTTACCACAAGTAAAAGTTAGCTCACAAACTTTCAGAAGTTTTTTTTATTTGTTTGTCTTTTTTTGCATAAACGTGAAGCTAACAAGAGAGGCAGCATCAGCTGATCACATTGCTATAGGGATATTTTCCCTGGGAACTGAAAAGTCACAGAGGAGAAAGGTTAAAGAAAGTGTCTGGAAAGTTGTGAAACTGGCATTACAAGAAAATGCCTTCAAGAATATTTATATCCAAGAATGAGAAGCAAGGGTAGGATTTCAGGCAGCTCTGGGCACAGCTATGTGCATTTGATGGCAACACAGTAGGCTTTAAGTTATATTTACTCTACCACGAAAACTTAAGGACACTGAGATGCAAGAAAACATTTCTTTGACTATATATTAACACTCAAAAATATTGGGGCAGGGATAAATAATGAGCACTGTTTCTAATAATGTTGGTTCTCTTGTGGTATTCATAAGTTTGCAGTGATTGAAAGTTTAAGCCTAAATAGCCTTTGCAAATGTAACGGATCTACTGTATTTGCCTTCAAATATATTTATGTTTTATTATATTAAAAAAATTTAGGCTTGCTTTCAGATGGTGAATAGCTTATTTGTAACTTGACTTTACTCATTAGGTATGCGTATATTTAGTTAAGGCTGTTTGCTATTGATCTTTGAATGTGATATATTAAGCATAGTACTTGGAAGTAGGTACCCATTAATTTCACATCATATTGAAATTTAGTTTAGAAATGAACACTATTCTCACCAATTCTCTGATCTAAGTCAATGCCAAGAAGTAAAAGTGTATTTTCAGGAATATCTTTTAAAATGCACCTCATTTATTTCCTAAAAGGAGTACACGGAGTTATTCAAGGTAGCCACAATTTCCTCCCTGACCTCAACTGAAATTGGTATTAATTACTAGAAAGTAATGGCACAAAAAAAAGAGTCTGATATTGAGGTTGACTATCTTAGGCTATGAGATCTAGAGATTCAATTGCATAATGCATATTTATTCTATAAAGTGTGTTGCTAATGTTTCATATGAATAAAAAGGAATAATGTGAAGTGGAAAATATGAGAACTCTGAATAAAAGTTTTTCACAAGTGTTTTCAAAGAATTGCATCTTCTTGTAGAGTTTGTTTGTTAATAATGATCTATTTCCTTGCCTCTTTTTTTTTTAAGGCAGAGTGATTGACCATTAAGTTTCTATGTGATAATTAATACAATGACTTATGTTTTTTATTTGAAATTCTTCTCAAGTGGTACAAGTGACCTAGCAATAAATATATTTTTGTTGAAAAATTTGTTTCCATAGCAACATATTAAGATGTCATTCTTTGTGATAATATAGAACATACAAGTGAATAGTTGAAGGCTACTTGAAATACAAAATTGTAAGTGAATAGAGGCTAATTGAAACATGTTAAGGGTAGATAAAGTAACTTAAATATATTGTCAAAAGTTAATCTCTGGAAAGATGACTCTTTAAAACATTCTCTATACCTTCTTTGCTTAATGAGCTATCACCTCAAAAAGTTAATGGCATTACTGAAATAGAAGTATAGTTGTACTATCTTGGCAATTATTACTAAATTTTATTTTTGCTGTTTCTTCTCTATCATTTTAGCTTCAAATTTCAGCAAACAGATTTATACATGTCTAATATTAAAAAATATTAATATTAAAAAAGTATGATTTCGCCTGATGACTAGACAGGAAATTCAAGATGAAACTATATTTATCTTCCAAAAGAATTATTTACCACTAGAAAACCATCCAAATTATTGTGCGTATGTATGTATGTATGTACTTTGACAGCTTTTAGGATATTGCTTTTTTATATGTTATGCTTTTAAGAATAATGTTTCCCTTTTAAGTATTTCAAAGTGATGCCATTTAGGTTGTTCTTCATCTTTCAATCTGCAGCTGGGATGAGAGCTCTGTGAGTACAAGTACTTTGTTCTACTCATTCCTGCAACCCAGGTCCTGGAAAAATACCTGGTACATGGTGGCACTCAACTGAGTGATACTTACTTTAGACTATCTGATCATCACAAATGCACACTGTTTAATTTGCTACAAGATCCTTTATATGTATATATATAATGCAAATTCTGGATTAGAGTTTACACATAGCCTTAACGTTATTTCAGGAGTTAGACTTGGCTCTACTCGTACCAATCTCGTGTGACAGTTTTCAAGATAATGACAAAATAATACCCAAATTCTGTGGCATTAGCTTTGGTCCTTACCCTAATTGAACCTATTTCATCCATTGACATTCTAGGTCACGCCATCCGTCTTAAAATTATCACCTTCCTATTGTTTTACATCATCTCCTAGTTCTCCTCCTACTTTTGCATTTCTTGGCTGACTCTTCTGTATGCCCTCGTAGGTATAACTCCTGGGGATTTATTCTTTTCTTTCATTAAAAATGTCTAAACCATCTTATCAAACCCCATGTTTTCAGCTGCCATCTTCATGCTCATTTTTTTTTAAATCCATATCTCAAGTCATCTTCTCCTTCCTGAGACTCATACTCACACTTCTGTGCTAATGTTCTGCAGGCACCTCAAACTTGATGAGTCAAAAAAAAAAAAAAAATCATTCTCAAAACAATTAAAGTAATCTACCACATGAATAAAACAAAAGACAAGAACCACATGATTTTATCAATTGATGCAGAAAAGGCATTTGACAAAGTTCAACACTCATTCATGATAAAAACTCTCAGCAAAATAGGAATAGATGGAAAATTCCTCAACATAATAACGGGCATTTATACAAAGCCACCCAAAGCCAACATCACCCTAAATGGAGAGAGCCTGAAAACATTCCTACTGAGATCGGGAACCAGACAAGGATGCCCTTTATCACCATTCTTATTCAACATTGTGCTGGAAGTACTAGCCAGAGCAATTAGGCTAGATAAAGAAATAGAGGGCATCCAGACTGGCAAGGAAGAAGTAAAAGTATCTCTGTTTGCAGATGACATGATCTTATACACAGAAAACCCTAAGAATCCTCCAGAAGACTACTGAAACTAATAGAAGAGTTCAGCAGAGTATCGGGATACAAGATAAACGTACAAAAATCAGTTGGATTCCTCTGCCCCAACAAAAAGAACATCGAAGAGGAAATCACCAAATCAATGCCATTTACAGTAGCCCCCAAGAAGATAAAATACTTAGGAATAAATCTTGCCAGACATGTAGAAGACTTATACAAAGAAAACTACAGTACACTTCTACAAGAAACCAAAAGAGACTTACATAAGTGGAAAAACGTACCCTGCTCATGGATAGGAAGACTTGAAATTTTAAAAATGTCTATTCTACCAAAAGCGATCTATATATTTAATGTAATTCTGATCCAAATTCCAACGACATTCTTTAATGAGATGGAGAAACAAATCACCAACTTCATATGGAAGGGAAAGAGACCCCAGATAAATAAGGCATTACTGAAAAAGAAGAACAAAGTGGGAGGCCTTACTTTACCTGATTTTGGAAACTATTATACTGCCACAGTAGTCAAAACAGCCTGGTACTGGTACAACAACAGATACATGGACCAATGGAACAGAATCGAGAATCCAGACATAAATCCAACCAGTATGAGCAGTTAATATTTGACAAAGCCCGCAAAGCAGTTAAACAGGGAAAAGACAGCCTTTTTAACAAATGATGCTGGCAGAACTGGATATCCATCTGCAAAAAAATGAAACAAGACCCATACCTCACTCCATGCACAAAACCCAACTCTAAATGGATCAAAGACCTAAATATGAAATCTAAAATGATAAAGATCATGGGAGAAAAAGCAGGGACAACGTTAGGAGCCTTAATACATGGCATAAACAGTATAACCGTATACAAAACACTATTAAGAACACAGAATTAAAACTGGATAACTGGGAGCTCCTAAAAATCAAACACCTATGCTCATCCAAAGACTTCACCAAAAGAGTAAAAAGACTACCTACAGATTGAAAAAGTTTTTAGCTATGACATTTCTCATCAACTCCTGATCTCTAAAATCTACATGATACTGCAAAAACTCAACTGCAAAAAGACAAATAGCCCAATTAAAAAATGGGCAAAAGATATGAATAGACACTTCACTACAGAAGACATTCAGGTAGTTAACAGATATATGAGGAAATGTTCATGATCATTAGCCATTAGAGAAATGCAGATCAAAACTCCAATGAGATTTCATCTCACTCCAACAAAGCTGGCATAAATCCAAAAAACACAAAATAATAAATGTTGGAGAGGCTGTGGAGAGATTGGAACACTTATACACTGCTGGTGGGAATGTCAAATGGTACAGCCACTTTGGAAATCGATTTGGGGCTTCCTCAAAAAGTTAGAAATAGAACTACCATACGATCCAGCAATCCCACTCCTTGGAATATATCCTAGAGAAATAAGAGCCTATACACGAACAGATATATGCACACCCATATTTATTGCAGCACTGTTGACAATAGCAAAAAGATGGAGGCAACCAAGGTGCCCATCAACAGATGAATGGATTAATAAATTATGGTATATTCACACAATGGAATAGTACGCGTTGATAAAGAACAGTGAGGAATCTGTGAAACATTTCATAACATGGAAGGCATTATGCTGAGTGAAATTTGTCAGCTGCAAAAGGACAAATATTGTATAAGACCACTATTATAAGAACTTGAGAAATAGTTTAAATTGAGAAGAAAACATTCTTTTGTGGTTAGATGGTCGACAAAAACTACTTTAGGTGAAGGGAAAGACAGCACACAATACAGGGGAGGTCAGCACAACTGGACTAAACCAAAAGCAAAGAAGTTTCCTGAATAAACTGAATGCTTTGAAGGCCAGTGTAGCAGGGGCAGGGGTCTGGGGACCATGGTTTCAGGGGACATCTAATTCAATTGGCATAATAAAATCTATTAAGAAAACATTGTGCATCCCACTTTGAAGAGTGGCATCTGGGGTCTTAAATGCTAGTAAGCAGCCATCTAAGATGCATCAATAGATCTCAACCCATCTGGATCAAAGGAGAATGAAGAACACCAAGGATACAAGGTGATTACGAGCCCAAGAGGCAGGAAGGGCCACATGAACCAGAGTCTACATCATTCTGAGACCAGAAGAACTAGATGGTGCCCGGCTACAACCGATGACTGCCCTGACAGAGAACACAACAGAGAACCCCTGAGGGAGCAGGAGAGCAGTGGGATGCAGATCCCAAATTCCCGTAAGACCAGACTTAATGGTCTGACTGAGACTAGAATGTCCCCGGTGGTCATGGCCCCCAGACCTTCTGTTGGCCCAGGGCAGGAACCATTCCCGAAGCCAACTCTTCAGACATGGATTGGACTGGACAATGGGTTGGAGAGGGATGCTGGTGAGGAGTGAGCTTCTTGGATCAGGTGGACACTTGAGACTATGTTGGCATCTCCTGCCTGGAGGGGCGATGAGAGGGTGGAGGGGGTTAGAAGCTGACAAAATGGACACTAAAAGAGAGAGTGGAGGGAGAGAGCAGGCTGCCTCATTAGGGGGAGAGTAATTGGGAGTGTGTAACAAGGCGTATATGGGTTTTTGTGTGAGAGACTGACTTGATTTGTAAACTTTTACTTAAAGCAGAATAAAAATTATATATATAAAAAAAAGGTGGTAGCTCTGGAAAAAAAAAAAATCATTCTCTTCCTCCCCAAACATGTTCCCACTCCTTGATCACTTATTTTAGCTGCTTATGAGTGAATTGAATGTTGTGTGAAACCTGTTTGGGTATGTCAGGTTGAATGAGGGAAAGGAAATGGAGCTCATGTTCACAGTAGTGCCAAGAAAAAAAAAGATCCTCAGTGAATATAAGTTTGTTTTTTTCCTTATTTTTGATCCTAACTTTTCAGACGCTTTCGTATGCTAACATTGACATTGGGACACCTGAGTTAAGATGGCAGGGTGACACTGTGCATAGGACATCACTTCTCCCAGTACAAACCTAGTGAAAGAAGAAAGTATAAGCAACAGCAAATAATGCATTGGTGCATTCAACAGCAGAAATGGCACAGGTGAGACGTGCACGTTTAAAAATTGGCATTCAGATATCAAAGAAGAGGAATGTATGAATCAAGATGGATTAGATTTTCTTTCACTAATCCCTAAAAATATATATATATATATATATATTGCTCATTCCCTAGATTGGTTCAAATTTGTGAATCTACACACACATATTCCCATGCCACAGCAGAGACAGAACAGACAATTGTACACCAGAAAGTAAATGCTTCACCCAGACACACGACTTGCATGAAAAGGAGAAATTCCTTGAAAAACACACCTTACCCAGAAGTGGCACACATAATTTCTGCTAACATTTTATTGGTCAAATCAAGGCATGTGGCCATATGTAATTTTAAAGAAATGGGGAAATGGAATCTACACAAGTGCTCAGAAATAGAGGAGAACTGGATCTAGTAAACAGTAGTAATATGGGCCGCAAGAGGTTTCCAACAACGAAAGCACAATTCTAGTCCTACTTCTCCAGATACATTCAGAAAGGTAAAAGAAGTATTCAGGAGGGAGAAGGTAAAAGCAAAAATACAACATTTAGCAAATGCTCAATAATTTTCCTGAAACAGTAGTCCTGGAATGGATGTTCCCAACTTCTACCATACTGAGTTAATAAGGAAAAATGCCCAGATCTCCACCATCTAGGCTTAGCTGATGTCAACAGAGAATTCTATCACACATTTAAGGAAGAAACAATACCAATATTACACAAATTCTTTCAGAAAATAAAAGTGGGGAAAATATTTCCCAAATTGTTTTATACAAAAAAAAAAAAAAAACTCATCCAGTGGATTCTGACTCATAGCAACCCTATAGGACAGAGTAGAACTTCGCCATAGGATTTCCAAGGAGCACCTGATGGTTTTGAACTGCTAACCAAAATAGCTCTTAACCACTACAGCACCAGGGGTTTAAGACCACCATAATATAAAAACTTGATTAAGGCATTATAAAAAATAAATTTACAAATCAATATTCTTCATGATCCAAAAACACTTAACAAAACAATTAACCAATCAAATCCAGCAATACTTAAAAAAGGATCATGACCAAGTAGGGTTTCTTCTCAAAATGTAAGTTTGGTTTAACACATTTAATGCATGAAATTCATATAATAGAATCAAGGAGAAAAGTCATATGATCATTTAAATAGATACTAATGATTAGTAAAAAAAATAGTAAAAAATAGATACTAATTTTTTTAATGACTAGTAAAAAGGGAGAACTTCCTTAAGGAGGAAGGAGATCTAAAAAAAATCTGTGGCTAACATCATACTTACAGAAATATTGTACACTTTCCCCCTAAAATTGGTAATAAGTCAAACATAGGAAGGGAACAAGTAGGATTGTTTCTATTTGCAGGTAATGCTATTGTGTATGTAGAAACCAATTATATTTCTACATACCAGCATCAAACTTTTGACAAATAAAATAAAATCCATAAATAATAATGTCAAAAAATAAAGTAGTAATAAATTTAACAAAAGAAATTTAAGACCTCTGCCCTAAAAATGACAAAATATCACTGATGAAAATTAAAGATAACCAAAATAAATGGATGTATATATATATCATAAAAACCCAGAAATATATATATCATAGTCTTAACAAATTTTGTGTAACATTGTAAAGAATGGGAATTCCAGAACATTTAATTGTGCTCGTGAGGAAACTGTACTTAGATCAAGAGGCCGTCGTTTGAACAGAACTAGCGAATACTGAGTGTTTTAAAGTCAAAAAAGGTGTGAGTTGGGGTTTTATCCTTTCACCATACTTATTCAATCTGCATGCTGAGCAAATAATCCAAGAAGATGGACTATATGAAGAAGATTGGGCATCAGGATTGAAGGAAGACTCATTAACAACCTGCATTATGCAGATGACACAACCTTGCTTACTGAAAGTGAAGAGGACTTGAAGCACCTAAATGATGAAGATCAAAAACTACAGCCTTCAGTATGAATCACACCTTAACATAAAGAAAACAAAAACCCTCACAACTGAAACAATAAGCAACATCATGATAAACAGAAAAGATTGAAATTATCAAGGATTTCATTTTATTTGGATCCACAATCAATGTCCATGGAAGCAGCGGTCAAATCATCAGGCGAATCTGCTGCAAAAGACCTGTTTAAAGTGTTAAAAAGCAAAGATGTCACTTTAAGGACTAAAGTGGGCCTGAGCCAAGCCATGGTATTTTCAATCACCTCATATGCATGTGAAAGCTGGACAATGAATAAGGAAGACTGAAGAAGAATTGATGCCTTTGAATTACAGTGTTGGTGAAGAATATTAAATACACCACGGACTGTAGGAAGAATGAAAAAATCTGTCTTGGAAGAAGTACAGCCACAATGCTCCTTAGAAGCAAGGATGACAAGACTTGGTCTTACATACTTTGGACATGTTATGAGGAGGAATCAGTTCCTGGAGAAGGATATCATGCTTGGTAGAGGATCAGCAAAAAAGAGGAAGAGCCTTGTCATGGGTTGAAATGTGTCCCCCAAAATATGTGCCAACTTGGTTAGGCCATGATTCCCAGTATTATGTGACTGTCCACCATTTTGTCATCAGATGTGATTTCCCTAAGCGTTATAAATCCTACCTCTATGATGTTATTGAGGCAGGATTAGAGGCAGTTACGTAATGAGGCAGGACTCAATCTATAAGATTAGGTTGTGTCTTAAGCCAGTCTCTTTTGAGATATAAAAGAGAGAAGTGAGCAGAGAGACATGGGGACCTCATACCACCAAGAAACAAGAGCCAGGAGAATAGTGCATTTTAGGGGCCAGGGAGAAGCTCCTAGTCTAGGGGAGGATAGATGACAAGGACCTTCCTCCAGAGCCAACAGAGAGAAAAAGCCTTCCCCTGGAGCTGACGCCTTGAATTTGTGAAAGAATAATCTTCTGTTTATTGAAGACAGCCACTTGCGGTATTTCTATTATAGCAGCACTAGATAACTAAGACAGCCCTGAACAAGATGGATTGACACAGTGGCTGCAACAATGAGCTCAAGCACAGCAACAATTGTGAGGATGGCAGTGTTTCGTTCTGTTGTACATAAGGTCGCTATGAGTCAGAACTAATTCAATGGCACCTAACAACAACATAGCATAGTTTTGGACTGGAAAACTCAACATTATTAAGATATACATTACTTAATAGTATTGTCCAATGTTAATTTCCTGGTTTTGATAATTGTACTATGATGACATGAAAAGGTTAACATTAGGTGACGCTGGTTGAAATATATACGAGAACTGTCTCATTTTCGTGAGTGCATCTGTGTGTGTGAATTTTGGGTAAGTTCTAAAGAAGTTCAAAATAAAAAGCTTAAAAAAATCAGTTATCTCAAAAATGATCATAAATTCAATGTAAACCAACTCTAATCCCAGTAGACATTTTTGTAGAAATTAGCAAGCTAATTCTAAAATTTATTTGAAATTCCATGGACCTAGCCAGAGTAATCCAGTTTACTCTGGGATTTTAAGAGAAGGGATTAATTGGGAAGGGATATGAGGGAACTTTCTGGGGAGGTGGTAATATTCTATTTTTGAGGGTGGCCTGGGTTACATAGATGTGGCATTTGTCAAAATTCAGAGAATGTATACTTAATCATGCATTTAATTGTATGTGAATTTTATATCAAGAGAAACAAGCTGTCAAGAAGTAATGAAACCTTGCTAATGACATGCATAGTGAAGTATTTAAGAAGATCTCAATAGCGGTCTGCAATTTATTTTGAAATGCATCTGAATGGATAGAGGAATGGATAGATGGATAAATTTATGATAAAGCAAATATAGTAACCTGTCGTTCATAGAATCTAGAAATTAAGTATATAGATGTTTACTATAAAATTTATTCAATTTTGCCATAGGTTTGAAATTTTTCTTTTAAAATTTTGGGAAATAAAAGAATCAACTCACTATAGTTGGCTACTTTCAGTAACTGGTAACTCAAAATCAGACTCCAATACTGCAAGTCGGAATACTTGTCAAAAATACCCTGAATGAGGAGGAGCAGGTTAAGCAGGGGCAAGTTCAGCGAAGCTGCCGAAAGGGCCACTCAGTGAGCAGGGACCATCATTATCCAGATAGGGAATGTCAAAAACAGCTCAAAGGGAGGGCCAGCAAATGCCTCTCCATGTCCACACTTCTCCCTCTGTCTCCTCTTCTTCCATTTTCTATTTACAGTGACAAGTGTACTCTCTGTTTAGGCCAAAATGAGCACTCAGGACAAGAATGTTAATTTATTTGTGAGAACAATAGCATTTGGAAAAAAAAGTAGGCGAAGATTTCAACACCTTTTGCCAGCATGTGCCATCAATAAAAATAGCACGACAAAGAAAAATGATGGTTCCGCATGGTTAAATGACTACGGCTAAAGTGAGGGGCACATAACCTAATCTTTGCCAGTTTCTTTACCCATCCTTCCTGGATTTTTGCACTATCTACTCTACTAACAAAACCTATTTTCCTCATTAAGCTAAAAAGTTTCTCAGGACTATGTAAATTACCGTTAATAGTGTAAACCATCTGCCTTCCCAAGGTATTTAACACGATGTAAAGGCATCGGTGAAAAACAAGTCTCCAGAAGTTGATGGGATATCAGTTGAGATGTTTCAACAAACTGATGCAGTGCTGGAGGTGCTCACTCATCTATGCCAAGAAATATGGAAGACAGCTTCCTGGCCAACTGGAAGAGATCCATATTTATGCCTATTCCCAAGAAAGGTGATCCAACTGAATGCAGAAATTATCAAACAATATCATTAATATCACCCACAAGCAAAATTTTGCTGAAGATCATTCAAAAATGGCTGCAGCAGTGTATTGACAGGGAACTGCCAGAAATTCAGGCCGGTTTCAGAAGAGGACGTGGAACCAGGGATATCATTGCTGATGTCAGATGGATCTTGGCTGAAAGCAGAGAATACCAGAAGGATGTTTACTTCTGTTTTATTCACTATGCAAAGGCATTCGACTGTTTGGATCATAACAAACTATGGATAACATTGCGAAGAATGGGAGTTCCAGAACACTTAATTGTGCTCATGAGGAACCTTTACATAGATCAAAAGGCAGCCGTTCAGACAGAACAAGGGGATAGTGATTGGTTTAAATTCAGGAAAGGTGTGCGTCAAGATTGTATTCTTTCACCATACCTATTCAATCTGTATGCTGAGCAAATAATCCGAGAAGCTGGGCTATATGAAGAAGAACAGGGCATCAGGATTGGAGGAGGACTCATTAACAACCTGCGTTATACAGACGACACAACCTTGCTTGCTGAAAGTGAAGAGGACTTGAAGCACGTACTAATGAAGATCAAAGACCACAGCCTTCAGTAGGGATTGCACCTCAACATAAAGAAAACAAAAATCCTCACAACTGGACCAATGAGCAACATCATGATAAACGGAGAAAAGATTGAAGTTGTCAAGGATTTCATTTTACTTGGATCCACAATCAACAGCCACGGAAACAGCAGTCAAGAAATCAAAAGACGCATTGCATTGGGTAAATCTGCTACAAAGGACCTCTTTAAAGTGTTGAAGAGCAAAGATGTCGCCTTAAAGACTAAAAGGTGCACCTGACCCAAGCCATGGTATTTTCAATCACATCATATGCATGTGAAAGCTGGACAATGAATAAGGAAGACCGAAGAAGAACTGAAGCCTTTGAATTGTGGGGTTGATGGAGAATATTGAGTATACCACGGACTGCCAAAGGAAAGAACAAATCTATCTCAGAAGAAGTACAGCCAGAATGCTCCTAAGGGGCAAGGATGGTGAGACTGCGTCTTACATATTTTGGACATGTTTTCAGGAGGGATCAGTCCCTGGAGAAGGACATCATGCTTGGCAGAGTACAGGGTCAGCGGAAAAGAGGAAGACCCTGAACAAGGTGGATTGACACTGTGGCTGCAGCAATGAGCTTAAGCATAGCAATGATTGTATGGATGGCTCAGGACCGGGCAGTGTTTCGTTCTGTTGTGTATAGGGTCTCTATGAGTCGGAACTGACTTGATGGCACCTAACAACAACAGCGAAGACTATACACAATAGAACACTCAGGCATAAGTATAGAGTTTTTGACTTTGGTTTTGCAATTTGATTGTGTATATCTGGTGACTTACTCTGTTTATGTACCAGGCTAGGGTTCAGAGAGATGTGAGGAAATTTTCAAACTAGCCATTTCTCCGTATATTCCAAACAAAAGATTATGTGGCAAGATTTCCCCATGACTGAGCAACGAATACAAGGAGATATTATTATAAAAGCTAATATGAAGTTGCCCTGGAAGTGAGGAGAATCAAGTTCTAGAAGCAGTCAGCTGTAAAGCTTCAGCAAATGACTGAATTCCTTGGAGATTTCTGGACCTCAAACTCTTTGGTACACATAAAATCTTGGCTTTATGACTTAGAAGGATGGCAGCCATAGGTCAGGGTTTATTGTAGGGAAAAGAGGATCCTAAAAGAAGTTAGAACTATTGCAAGGAAGAAGTAAATAACTCAATCAGTGTTCACTCAGAAAAACAATAAAATCTTATAATGTACTATGATGTATCAACAATATAACTGATCAAACAATGAAATGAATAACCTAAGCCCACTGCCGTTGAGTCGAATCCGACTCATAGTGACCATATAGGAGAGAGTAGAACTGCCCCATAGAGTTTCCAAGGAACATTTGATGGATTCGAACTGTTGACCTTTTGTTTAGCAGCCGTAGCTCTTAACCACTATACCACCAAGGTTTCCATAGAAATTGTATAAAAGCAGAGAAAAAGAGGACATTTTTTTCCCCACTGCCCAAACTATTGTTGTTAGGTGCCATAGAGTGGGTTCCCACTCATAGCAACCCTATGTACTACAGAAAGAAACACTCTCCAGTCTTGTACCATCCTCACAATCCTTGTTATGCTTGAGCCCATCGTTGCAGCCACTGTGTCAATTCATTTCATTTATGGCCTTCCTCTTTTTCATTGACAGTCTACTTTACCAAGCATGATGTCCTTCTCCAAAGAGCATGAGACAAAGTCTTGCCAACCTTGCTTCTAAGGAACATTCTGTTTGTACTTCTTCCAAGGCAGATTTGTTCATTCTTCTGGCAGTCCATGGTTTAAATTCAATATTCTTCACCAACACTGTAATTCAAAGGCATCAATTCTTCTGCCTTCCTTATTTATTGTTCAGCTTTCACATGAATATGAGGCAATTGAAAACACCATGGCTCGGGTCAGATGCACCTTAGTCATTACAGTGACATCTTTGCTTTTTTAACACTTTAAAGAGGTCTTTTACAGCAGATTTGCCCAATGCAATGGGTCATTTTATTTCTTTACTGCTGCTTTCATGGGTGTTGATTGTGGATCCAAGTAAAATGAAATCTTTGACAACTTCAATCTTTTCTCTGTTTGTCATAATGTTGCTTATTGGTCCAGTTGTGAGGATTTTTGTTTTCTTTATGTGGCACTGTGCTTCATACTGAAGGCTGTACTTTTTGATCTCCATCAGTACGTACTTCAGGTCCTCTTTACTTTCAGCAAGCAAGGTTGTGTTATCTGCATATTGCGTGTTGCTGATAAGTCTTCCTTGAATCCTGGTTCCCCATTCCTCCTCAAATGGTCTAGGTTCTTGGATTATTTGCTCAGCGTACAGATTGAATAAGTATGGTGAAAGGAACAACCCTTTCTTGACTTTAAACCACACAGTATCCTCTTGTTCTGTTCGAACGACTGCCTTTTGTTCTATGTACAGGTTCCTTATGAGCAAAATTAAGTGTTCTGGAATTCCCAATCTTCACAATGTTATCCAAAATTTGTTATGAGTCACGCAGTCAGATATCTTTGTATAGTCAATAAAGCACAGATAAACATCTTTCTGGTATTCTCTGCTTTTAGCCAGGATCCATCTGACATCAGAAATGATATCCCTCCTTCCACATCCTCTTCTGAATCTGCTTGAATTTCTGGCAGTTTCCTCCGATGTACTGCTACAACTGCTTTTGAAGAATTTTCAGCAAAATATTACTTGTGGTATTAATGATATTGTTTGATAATTTCCACATTCTGTTAGGTCACTTTCTTTAGAATGGACACAAATACAGGTCCCTTCCAGCTGATTGGCCAGGGAGCTGTCTTAGAAATTTCTTGGCTTAGACAAGTGAGCACTTCCAGCGCTGCATCTGTTTGTTGAAATATGTCAATTGGTATTCCGTCAATTCTTGGAGCCCTGTTTTTGGCCAATGTCTTCAGTACAGCTTGGGCTTCTTCCTTCAGCACCATCCATTCTTGATCTTATGCTATCAAGATTACCTCCCAAAATGGTAGAACATCAACCAATTCTTTCTGGTAGAGTGACTCTGTATTCCTTCCATCTTCTTTTCATGCTCCCTGCTTGTGTAATATCTTCTCTGTGGAATCCTTCAATATTGCAACCTGAGGCTTGAATTTTTTCTTCAGTTCTTTCAACTTGAGAAATGCCAAGCAGGCTCTTCCTTTTTTGTTTTCTACCTCCAGGTCTTTGCACATTTCACTATAATACTTTACTTTGTCTTCTCAAGCTGCCCTTTGAAATCTTCCTTTCATCTCTCCTACTTCATCATTTCTTCCTTCCCCTTTAGCTATTTTATGTTCAAGAGCATGCTTCAGAGTCTCTTCTGGCATCCATTTTTGTCTTTTCCCTCTGTCTTGTCTTTTCAATGACCTCTTGCTTTATTATGTATGATATCCTTGATGTCATTCCACAACTCATCTGATCTTTAGTCATTAGTGTTCAATGTGTCAAAGCTATTCTTGAGATGGTTTCTAAATTCAGGTGGGATATACACAAGGTTGTACTTTGGCTCTTGTGGACTTTTTCTAAATTTCTTGAGTTTCAACTTTAACTTGCATATGAGCAGTCGATGGTCTGTTCCACAGTCAGCACTTGGCCTTGTTCTGACTGATGATATTGAGCTTTTCCATAGTCTCTTTCCACAGATTTAGTCAATTTGATTCTTGTGCATTCCATCTGGTGAGGTCCACCTGTATAGTCACCATTTATGTTGTTGAAAAAAGTATTTGCAATGAAGAAGTCATTGGTCTCGCAAAAGTCTATCATATGATCTCTGACATCATTTCTATCACCAAGGCCATGTTTTCCAGCCACCGTTCCCTCTTCTTTGTTTCCAACTTTCACATTCCCATCACCAGTAATTATCAATGCATCTTGGTTGCATGTTTGATCAATTTCAGACTGCAGAAGTTGGTAAAAGTCTTCAATTTCTTCATCTTTGGCTTTAGTGGTTGGTCTGTAAATCTGAATAATGGTTGTATTAACTGGCCTTCCTTGTAGGCATATGGATATTATCCTATCACTAACAGCGTTGTACTTCAGGATAGTTCTTGAGATGTTCTTTTTGACTATGAATGCAACACCATTCCTCTTCAATTTGTTATTCCCAGCATAGTAGACAATATGATTGTCCAATTTAAAATGACCAAACTACTTCCCCAAAATAAAGTGGTTTTACTTAATCTACTGAATACTAGATACCTCACTTAATAACTTACTGGTGGACACTCTCGTCAGTATTTAGTCAATACCCTCTTACTCTCTTACTTGTAAAGTTCACCTCAAGTTCATCTAAACTGGATACAGGTTTCGATAGAAATTACCGCCTTGGCCCTTGAAGACAGAGTTGATAAGTGTTCCACGGAGGCAACCATCTCAAGTCCAAGTCTCTGAAGAGTGACTTTTGAGTCACGTCTCTTGGAATCTATGATTCAGCTATGGTTAGAAGCTGAGTGGTCAACTGTGGTTACCTTTGAACTAGCATCTTGATTTATTATGTAAATTTACTTAAGAAGTTAGACAAATCATAAATAACTTCAAATCCTTTAAAATATGTAGCAACCTAAGTCAGCAGTAATTTATGATTCAATTTTAACTAACCATCATATAAACATGAAGGAAAGCAATTGTTTTATACCTTTGGCTTGTTAGAATGTCATTTTATTTTCTACTGTGTTCCGAACTTGCTGTGTTCAATTGATTTATGGAACCTAGTCTTTAGGGTGAAAAGAGAGAGCAAGAGAAAAAAAAAAAAAAAAACACCAGAGAAGGGGATGCTAGTGGGATTATGGAACTTCCTTTCCCTACAAAAAAGAATTCCTGCTGAAGTCTGGTCTGATGTGATGATTAATTTTACAGAGCTGTCCCTGACCAATGTCACCATAGCAATAAAAATAAACTATGAGACTAGGATTCAGCCAGAGGGGAAAAGTTCATTAAGAAATAAAAGTAGAGACAAAATTGTTCATTAAAGTGGCTAACCAGGGTTTTTTTTTTACGAGAAGATGGATTAAAAAAAAAAAAATAGATGGTTGCAATGTATTTTAAAAGAGATGAATTCAAATGTGACTCATAGATTCCAGTTTCAATAAAATCCTGTGGAATATAACAGTTTAGTTCCATGGAAAAAGAGGATAGTTAATAGACCTATTTTAATATTTGAAGTATTCTAACATGAAACCTGACTTGTCCACAGGCTGTAAGAAGTATATTATTAACCTCAGAATTAGTGAGAAAAAAAAAGAATAGAGCATAATTATTATTTTTAGCCTCAGGTCTAGTCCAAGGCAGGGAAAATCTCACTCAAGATGATTCTATCTAAATCTGAATATGGAGACACTTTTTAGAAAATTTGAGATAGTTTTTAGCAGCTTCTAGTACTTCATTGAACATCTGAAGGACTTGCTTTAGGAATGATTCATCCAGTGGAAACTAGTCAACATATAGAGAGCTGGATTCTCTCTTTTAGCTATAAAGAGAAAGTAACTATAAAGTTCACCCTTCAAAACAGTGCCATATCTTCCAATGGTTATCCCTTCATTCAAGATAGATACATGTCTAATGTGATGATTAATTTTACAGATATATACATTTTAACATCTCAAATTGAATTAAATTGAATGTATTTAACAAATTAAAGGCTGAATGAACCTAAAGTATGTATGATGTGTTAGGCCTGTTTTGCAAAGGAAAAACATGTTCTTTATTTTTTTCTTGTAGAATACTGGCTAGTCCACTTGAAAATGTGATTCATAACTTCGCATCTCATTACAGTATCTTTAAAGAAGATGACAATGGGCATGAATGCAATTATTTTACTCCAAAATGCAATCTGATATTTGGAAGAGTTTTGAGTAAGTCAAGAGGGTGAGGAATCTGGAATTTGAAATAATGGTCCAGGGTAAGTCAGCTAGTCCAGCCAGCTTGGAACTAAATCAATCGTTCACTCAAGCATTATTGCTGTTTGCCTGCTCTGAGCCCAGCATTGTGCTAGCTGATAGGAAAGTTTCCAGCTTAGAAGTTTATGATATAGTGAAGCCGTGGGAGAAAAAGACTATAAAACAATCGATAAATAGAGCAATAAAGTTTTATTTTTGTAGAGCGACGAGTTTGGAAAAGTGAGATTGATGATCATTAAGACGTTTGGGAAAACTTCATGGATAAAGACTGAAATGAGATTTTTAATGCTAACTGAGTTACAGCAGACAAGAGACAAATGCAGAAGGCTCCTGGCTTGGGGCTAGACCTAGTCTAGATGTTTGTTTAACAAATATTCTTTTTTAGCGACCAACCTGAGCAAAGACAAAAGTATATTGAAGAGAATATTCTAAAGTGAATCAGATATATGCAACTAATAATAATAATAAATAAAATAAAAGTGAAGGCAGCTAATGACAAATTCCTAGCAGTTGTCATTTATTAAGTGCTTATTGTGTGCAAGACACTGTATTTCAAATGTCACAAGCATTACATAATTAATCCTTATACAAACACTATTAAGTGGATGTTATTACCCATCTTAGAGATGAGACTATAGAAGCTTTAAAAGACTAAGCAACTTGCACAAGAATATAAAACATGGCTGAGTCACAGTTCAAGGACAGGACAGCCTGGTCCACTACTACTAAACCAAAAACCAGTTGCCATGAACTTGACTCCGACTAATGGTGATCCCATGTGTGTCAGAGTAGAACTATGCTCCATAGGGTTTTCAGTAGCTGATTTTTCAGAAGTAGATCAAAAGGCCTTTCTTCTGAGGCACCCCTGGGTGGGCTCCAGCCTCCCACCTTTTGGTTAGCAGCTAAACCCACTAACAATTTGCAACACCAGGCTAACTGCTGTTTTGTTGTTAGTTGCTGTTGAGTTGATTCCAACTCATGGTGACCCCATGAGTGCTGAGTAGAGCTGTGCCCCATAAGATTTTCAAGGCTGTGACTTTTCAGAAGCAGACCACCAGGCCTGTCTTCAGAGGTGCCTCTGATTGGGTTCAAGAACTTAACTATTTGTGCCACCCGGGTACTACTGTCAGTGGGGCTATAATATTGAAATATAAGATAGAAGTCAGGTAAAATGTGAGACTACTAAAAGAAAGACTAAAATTGTTCTGGAGCAAAAGTAAGGCAGTTCAATAATAAGTGGCCTTTTTGGAGGGCCTGAAGAAAGGGTGGGTGACCGTAAGGACCAGATCCATTTCCACTAGTAATAAAGTTGAGCCTAGGAAAGAATTTTGTCAGTTAGCTCATTTTATCTCACTGACTTCTACTTTGGAGTTGGTTTGTCTGTTTATTACAAGTGTCATGTTTGCTTTGAGTGACTTGCAAATTATTTTTTATTAATTGTGTGTGTATATATTTATATATATATTTTTTTCTCCTTCCTCAGCATGATGGAAGTGATGCTAGATCTAAATCAGAAACCCTGGTTGGAGGCTTTTTTGGTCACTGATTGCCCGTCTTGGTTTATCTTGGGCATGTCTCCATTCTAAGGCCCATTTCAGCTTGCTACCTGATTATTACTCTCTGTGCCAATCTTAAAAAAAAATCTTAGCTGCCTAATATTAACTGATTGTGCCACTTTTCAATTATTGCTTGGGAAGTAGGAAACCTACTGATTTTATTTCTTTTATTATCCATGACCCCACAGCATGGCAGTTTGGCTAGGAAAAAAAATAAATAATGTGGCTAGTAAATGCTTTGGTGTTTATTTACCCTCACTCTTTTGCTCACCCCTCTTTATCCTCACAGTCTCTATCCCAATTCCCATCTATTTTGGTTTCAGCTGATTATATTGGTTTTTTTATTTAATTTTTCCCTTGCATTTTCCATTCACTTAGAACAAGATCCCACATTAAATGAGGCTCCAGGCTCACTTAAGGATGCATTTTGCAAACCAAATAAAGTAAAATCATCAGGAAATTCCAAATATTTTATTATGCTCCTCTACACATGTACAAATTCCAGTAAGGCTTTAGTTATGAAAACAATTCTAAGACAAAGATTCCAGATGCAATTAATAATTTTTTTCTAATCATGCCATTTATTTTAAGTGTATTAGAAGACTCTAACATACTCAACTTTGAGAAAAAATATCCAGAGAGAGCTTGGGCAGGCAGAAGCCAAACCAGAACTTGTCATAAATTGCTTAGCATGTAAGAAAATGCTGAAATAAGGACAAGTCAAGATCTACAGGAGAAAATATAAGACAGTGGCAAGATAAATGATTTTGTAACTCACGATGTCACCTAACTCAATGTTCTCTCATCAAAAATTATAACATATGAAAGAGATTTCGGCAGCCACACTGTCAGATCTCTTTATTTTGAAGGTGAGAAAACTCCGGAACATTAACTAGTTGGTTAACAGCAAAGGGGAGACTATCAGCCTGACCCCCCAGACTTTTATTCAAAGCTGTCTAACATTTCACACTGCTGCCTTCTCAATTCAATAACTAGGCAGTTGAGTCAGTAATTCTGGCTCTTGATTGTTTTTAGATATTAGACTTCTACACTTTTGGTCTTCTTGCCTTCCAGGTTATTCAAGCTGAGAGTATTTCTTTTTTAAAACATAAATGCATTCTCAACACACTCAGGGACAGCTCTGTAGGGCAGAATGCTACAAGCCAGGCAAGTGTCTCCTATAAATGTTTTTGCTCTTTGGGACAACTTTCTTGGGACTCCCAGGAAGATACTCCTTGTCCTGACATAGTGGTCAGGATACTGAGAGGTTGAGAGACGAGGCTTCTGCCACTCCTTGGTAAGAAGAAAGTTGCTTCCAGAACACCATCTACAGAGATATGATTTGTGCTCTAAGCTGCCAGCATCTGTCTTCAGGCCAAGGGAATTTTTCTGGATTTTCACAAGCATATATAATGTGCATATGTGTATGTATGTGTGTGCATACATATGTATATATGTATGAAATTTTTTTAAATATTAGATTATTTTTTCTTCCCTATATTTGCATGCAAAGTATAAAAATAAAAACAGATCTTAACTATTGGAAGAAAATAAACAACTTAACCAAGATATACACACTCTAAATATTCACAAAAACTGTGCTTACTATCTGCTATTAGATTTTAAGATTTTTATATCCATTCATGTATAAAAGTCTCCTCTCCAAATCTCCGTTCTCACTCTCAGTCTCTCTCTCTTTCTTTCTCTCTCTCTCTCTCACACACACACACTCCTGTCTATTTCCACCCACATCAGATTATGGGGAGCAAAGAACTGATGGCCTTTAATATTCAGCTTTTACACATTGGTGTGTGAAATTTCCTTCATGATTGTTTAGGGTGGCTTTTAAGAACAGAGGCAATGATTAAAAGTTAAAGAGTTTATAGTTAATTAATTCTACAAACAGTAGGACCTAGAGGAATAGGATACAGTACAGAGAAGATTTCATAAGATTTGGAGATGGGGAACTATTCCACTGATGGAGAACTGGTAGGGAGGGCAGAGGCAGCTGAGAAGCTGGTAGGTTATCAGTTAATACTTGCTGGTTAAAAATGGTCTAGGAGAAGGAAGAGTTCTTTTTTAAAAAGTGGGGAGGTGGCAGAAGTATGTCCAATAAAAATTCATTTACTTCATATTTTTTTCTTTAACTGGGACTAAATATAGTTACTATATTTTCTCACTTCTAAAATGCAGTCAATTATAAGATGCGCCTTTGATGAACAGCTTTGGGAAATGAGTTGAGCGGCACATTGGCTAAGCCCTAGGCTGTTAACTGGAAGATAGGCTGTTCAAACCCGCCCAGCAACTCTGTGGGAGAAAGACGTGGTAATTTGCTTCTGTAAAGATTACAGCCTAGAAAACCCTAGAGAACAGTTCTACTCTGGCACATGGGGTTGCTATGAGTCAGAACTGATTTCACAACACCCCCAAACAACAGCTACAATAAAATACATGAGCCTGTGGTTGTTGCTCTGTAAGGTTTCCTAGTCTATACCCTTTACGGGAGCATATCACCAGGTCTTTCATCCCTCAGAGTGGCTAGTGGGTTTGAACCTTAATGACGTAGTTGGAGTAAAGCTTTCGGGACCTTCATTTGCTAATAAGGCATGACTCAAAATGAGAAGAAACAGCTGCAAACATCCATTAATAATCAGAACCTAGAATGTACGAAGTATGAATCTAGGAAAATTGGAAATCATCAAAAATGAAATGGAATGCATAAACATCGATATCCTAGGCATAAGTGAGTTGAAATTGACTGGTACTGGCCATTTTGAAGCAGATAATCCTATAGTCTACTATGCCAGGAATGAAAACTTGAAGAGGAATAGTGTTGCATTCACCGTCAAAAAGAACATTTCAAGATCTATGCTGAAGTGCAATGCTGTCAGTGATAGGATAATACCCATACACCTACAAGGAAGAGCAATTAATATGACTATTATTCAAACTTACGCACCAACCACTAAGGTGAAGGATGAAGAAATTGAAGATTTTTATCAGCTGCTGCAGTCTGAAATTGATCAAACATGCAGTTAGGATGCATTGATAATTACTGGTGATTGGAATGCGAAAGTTGGAAACAAAGAAGAAGGATCAGTAGTTGGAAAATATGGCCTTGGTGATAGAAACAATGCTGGAGATCGAATGATAGAATTTTGCAAGACCAACAACTTCTTCATTGCAAATATCTTCTTGTACCAACATAAACCGCAACTATACACATGAATTTAGAGACCATCTGAAGAATAGATTTGATGCACTGAACACTAGTGACCGAAGACCAAACGAGTTGCGGAATGACATCAAGGACATCATCCATGAAGAAAGCAAGAGGTCACTGAAAAGACAGGAAAGAAAGAAAAGACCAAGATGCATGTCAGAGGAGACTCTGAAACTTGCTCTTGAGCGTCGAGCAGCTAAAACAAAAGGAAGAACTGATGAGGTAAAAGAATGCAACAGAAGATTTCAAAGGGCCTCTCAAGAAGACAAAGTAAAGTACTATAATGACATGTGCAAAGAGCTGGAAATGGAAAACCAAAAGGGAAGAACACGCTCGGCGTTTCTCAAACTGAAAGAACTGAAGAAAAAATTCAAGCCTCAAGTTGCAATAGTGAAGGATTCCATGGGGGAAATATTAAATGACACAGGAAGCATCAAAAGAAGATGGAAGGAATACACAGAGTCATTATACCAAAAAGAATTAGTCGATATTCAACCATTTGAAGAGGTGGCATATGATCAGGAACCGATGGTACTGAAGGAAGAAGTCCAAGCTGCTCTGAAGGCACTGGAGAAAAACAAGGCTCCAGGAAACGATGGAATATCAATTGAGATGTTTCAACAAACTGATGCAGTGCTGGAGGTGCTCACTCGTCTATGCCAAGAAATATGGAAGACAGCTTCCTGGCCAACTGACTGGAAGAGATCCATATTTATCCCTATTCCCAAGAAAGGTGATCCAACAGAATGTGGAAATTATAGAACAATATCATTAATATTACACGCAAGCAAAATTTTGCTGAAGATCATTCCAAAACAGCTGCAGCAGTATATCAACAGAGAACTGCCAGAAATTCAGGCCAGTTTCAGAAGAGGATGTGGAACCAGGGACATCATTGCTGATGTCAGATGGATCCTGGCTGAAAGCAGAGAATACCGGAAGGATGTTTACCTGTGTTTTATTGTCTATGCAAAGGCATTCGACTGTGTGGATCATAACAAACTATGGATAACACTGCGAAGAATGGGAATTCCAGAACACTTAATTGTGCTCATGAGGAAAACTACATAGATCAAGAGGCAGCTGTTCAGACAGAACAAGGGGATACTGACTGGTTTAAAGTCAGGAAAGGTGTGCGTCAGGGTTATATTCTTTCACCACACCTATTCAATCTGTATGCTGAGCAAATAATCCGAGAAGCTGGACTATATGAAGAAGAAGGGGGCATCAGGATTGGAGGAAGACTCATTAACAACCTGCATTATGCAGATGACACTACCTTGCTTGCTGAAAGTGAAGAGGACTTGAGGCACGTACTAATGAAGATCAAAGACCACAGCCTTCAGTAGGGATTACACCTCAACATAAAGAAAACAAAAATCCTCACAACTGGACCAATGAGCAACATCATGATAAATGGAGAAAAGATTGAAGTGGTCAAGGATTTCATTTTACTTGGATCCACAATCAACAGCCATGGAAGCAGCAGTCAAGAAATCAAAAGACACATTGCATTGGGCAAATCTGCTGCAAAGGACCTCTTCAAAGTGTCGATGAGCAAAGATGTCACCTTGAAGACTAAGTTGAGCCTGACCCAAGCCATGGCATTTTCAATCACATCACATGCATGTGAAAACTAAACAATGAATAAGGAAAACCTAAGAAGAATTGATGCCTTTGAATTGTGGTGTTGGCGAAGAATGGTGAATATACCTTGGACTGCCAAAAGAACGAACAAATCTGTCTTGGAAGAAGTGTGGCCAGAATGCTCCTTAGAGGCAAAGATGGCAAGACTTCATCTTACATACTTTGGACATGTTTTCAGGAGGGATCAGTCCCTGGAGAAGGACATCATGCTTGGCAGAGTACAGGGTCAGCGGAAAAGAGGAAGACCCTCAACAAGATGGATTGACACAGTGGCTGCAACAATGAGCTCAAGCATAACAAGCATTGTAAGGATAGCGCAGGACCGGGCAGTGTTTCGCTCTGTTGTGCGTAGGGTCGCTATGAGTCCCAACCGACTCCACGGAACCTAACAACAACATTGTAATGATGGCATATACAGCATAGAGAGCTCGTTAGAGTTTATAAAGTGTTTTCACATGGATTATTTAATATACATTATACTCTATGAGATATACTTCCTATGTTGGTTTTAACAATGAGAAAACTTCAGCTTAGAGATACCGGTTAAACAACCCAGGATCTTTGAGCTCATTAGGGCTGGAACTAGATCTCGAAGGCCCACCTTGTGTTCTTGGACTCTCTGCTCTTTCAACTCTTTTCGTGGCACTTCTCAGTCTCTCTCTCTGATTTACAGCCAGGGTTGGATACTCAGGAAGGTTTTAAGAAATAATGATACCTGGACTCTACCCACAGAAATTCCCTTTTAATTGGTCATGGAGAGGATCTGGCTCCCTGTGTTTTATAAAAGTTTTTCAGCTGATTATAATGTCTAGCCACAATGACTTTAAATAAGCACATATGGCCTTCTTTGGATGCTCCTTGATGTCAGGGTCATCTTCCAGTCTCTCACTGTGTCTCTTCATACTTTGCACATAGTCAGTACACAAAACACTTGTAAATAAAAAAATATATAAGTACCCCTGTGACAAGGCATACCCAGAGAGATAATCATGACAAATTCTTGTGGAATGACCAAGGTTATGTCAAAATTCTGAAAACTGAGTTTAGAAAAACCTAAGAAAGATGTTTTTTTCACAGTCTGGGGTTAAAAATGTGACCCTAGAAATATAAACAGTTCTTATGTTCTGGTAGAAGCAGTTGGTGGGATGCTTTTCTAATCAGTTCTCTAGTGAACTGGTCCCACTAACCTTCTAATCTTGGTACTGTCTAAATTATGTTTTTGCAACAACTTGCAGCCCCTCCCCCCCCCTTTGCATCTTCCTTTTCTTTGATGTAACTCATCTTGCAGGATATTGACAGTACTGTTCTAGATAATGACACAGTCTTTCTTTTCTTTCAGCCCAGCTGGTAAAGATACTCTTACACATACTCATCTTTAAAAGCCTGGGATGTACAACTCTTTTTTAAAAAAAGAAGGAGAAGAGGGGAAATTCGTTAATTAAATGGAACTTCATTAAGTTCTGCCCCGAGATACTTGAGAATTACTAGAACAATGACATTTATGAGTCTGGCTAAAAAAAAAAAAAAAAAAAAAATCGCCATCCAAATCTGTTCTCATCCAAATCATCCAAAAGAATAGTTCTCTGCCCCTCCTCAACCTTGAGTATTTTTCCAAAAAGAAAATATCTGCTGATGCTACGGATGCTTCTGATTAAGGCAGACCTCCCCATTAACAACAGGGTGGAATCCCTGAAATTTGTGCAAAGGGAGGTCTATTTCAAGGCTACAGGTGGACTTGGTGACTTGGGCAAAACGGTTTGAAGCACAGGATGTACCACATGTCCCCAGGCAATAACTGAGAAAGAATATTCAGTATTGAGTTAGAACAGCACTTTTCAAACTTTTTTGCCTGGGATAGTAAGATGTTCATATTCATAAGCCTCTCTCTTCTGACCCAATATATGCAGAAGTGTGTGGTGTGTGTGTCTGAGACTAAATTCACAACCTACAGTCTATTACTGGGTCATGAAATCAATTTAGTATGTGTCAAACAGCACTTAAAAAAAAGAATAGATAAGAAAATTATCAGTTGTATTTCACACATGAAAGTAAGCATTCCTTTGTGACTTCAGTTTTGTACACTAATTTAAAAAAAAAAAAACATAAGCTGACAAGAAACCAAATTAAGTAACAATATCCATGAAAGGAGATAGAATAAGCTTTTGTCAACCAGTAGATCCCAGAAATTTACCATCATTCATTTAGTAAACATATACTGAACAAAAACTATGTTTCAGGCACCATGTTAAGCAGAAAAGAGGATATCCCCTGTTCTTGAGAAATTCTAAGTCCAATATCTAACCTCTCCTCTTGTCACTGGTTATGGCTGCCTCAGCCTTTCTACACTAGAAACTATTCCCAGGGCCCCACTTAAGAGTGCAGGAGAAGCAAAAGCAGAAGGTACACATAACTGGAAAACATATGTGTTGCTATCATGCCACCATTTTCTTGTTCTGTGGTCTCTTCTCCTGTATGCCCAGTACTCTCATGAATTCTCATTGCTCAAGTTCTCAGATCTGTTACCCAACCAAGACTGGCACTCTTGAGCAGTGACTTCCTCTTCCATCTCATTGAAATTTACCTGCCCATGTTCCGTTCTTCTAGGTCTCAGAAGTGAGATTAGAGGCTCTGATGAGGAATTAATGGGTAACAGTGTTTGAATATGGTGCCTTTCCAGATAGCATAATCATTTTGACAGGGGCATCCCAAAGACATGAGTACCGTAAACAATTTAGAATAAGTTAATTCACCATTTCATCTCAAGTGATGGACCAGATGGATACAGTTACTGCCCTCATGGAGCTTTGAGTCTAGCAACAAATCCAAGCATTAAACAGTAAGAACAATATGGAGTTATCATTAAAAAGGAGAAGTAAAGGAAGCTATGGGAATTTATAGCAAGGTGATTTAACCAAGTCTAAAGAGTTGGATAACACTTCTCTCAGGCAATGACATTTAAATTTTAAGTTCAGGCCTGTGGATAAGTATGCATTAACGAGGTAGAGAAGTGTGGGAATTTTAAGGGGAAGCATTTTTATAGACAGAAAGACTGCCTCTTTACTAGTTCTGTACCCTTGAGCGATTTTTTAAACTCTTTTAAACATTTAGTTTTCATGTGTATAAAATGAAGGAAATAAATCAACCTTGGAAGATTGCTTATAAAGCACTTAGCACAAGACCAACAATTAGTTCGGGGTTAGTACATGGCCACCAGTAATGGTAGTAGTAGGGATGGTGATACTGGTAGTGATAATGATGTACTCAAGCAACAGAATACTGATTTCCAGGGGAAAGATGAGATTTATGTGAGTTTTCACAGCCTGGGATTTATGGAAGAGCTGCATATCCATAAGCCTCTCTCCTCTGAAGTAGAAGCCATTAGATGAGCAACTAATGGTTCTGTGTAACCCCGGAAGCAGACAAACACAACTCTCAGAACACAGGTACCAAGGAGCCTGGAGGATGCTCCTACCAGCCCTTATGGTGGTGATTATTGAGTCTACGAGCCTCTATCTAGCAACAGAGGCCCAGGAATTACTGTTATTATAGAAGGTCTTTCTTGAGAGTGGGAATTTGGGACCTTCTCTATTATGGTTTGCACTAGGCTTCCTCTCTACAATGGAATTTGAACATGTTTTAGTGGTTCAAACTGAAATTCAAGCAAGAGTAACGAGAATCTTTGGCCGATGATCTTTCTTCAGTTGTGTCAGGCCACATCATTCATATTGACTAAACAGTATGAATAGAAACCATTTTGAGAAATACTTGTAATTGTTCCACTGTATTTCCCCAAAGATAAGCAGGAAATTTCCATGCAAGTGAATAGATTTCTCATGCATCAATGGAAACCCACACTCCAAAACTGTTTATTCAACTTTCTACCAGAGAAAGGAAGTTATTCTTTTGGTTATTCTTTCTTTAACAATGATAATAAAGAGTCCTTCATAAAGTTTCTCCATTTAAAGTCCATTTAAATAACAGCCCTGGTGGCACAGTGGATTAAGAACTTGGCTGCTAACCAAAATGTTGTCAGTTCAAATCCACCAGCTGCTCTTTGGAAACCCCCTGGGGCAGCTCTACTCTGTCCCATAAACCAAAAAACCAAACCCATTGCCATCGAGTCAATTCCAACTCATAGTGACCCTATACAACAGAGTAGGACTGCCCCACAGAGTTTCCAAGGAGCACCTGATGGATTGGAACTGCTGACCTTGTGGTTAACAGCCGTAACTCTTAACCACTATGCCACCAGGGTTTCCTACTCTGTCCCATAGGGTCACTATAAGTCAGAATCGACTTGACAGAAATGGGTTTTTTGGGTTTTGATATTAAACAAACCCTGCTCAGTGAATAGGCATGTCCCAGGAATGCACCAAGGCAAAAGAGCCCAATTACACCCAAACCCGATTCAAAAATCTTTCAATGGTTCCATGAAATCCTGTCTCATATAAATCTTCAACTTGGTTTATGGCCCTCTGATTCCAACAAATTTTCAAGTTCATTTGTATATGACTCCCAGACACTTCAACGGAACTAGATTACTCATGGTTTCCCACACTTAACCCTTAATTTCCTGAATCTCTGCCTTTGTGCCATTCTTTCTATCTGTTCTCCTCCTTTGTCTGTGCCAGTCTTTCTATCTGTAACAACCTCCCCATCCGTCAGATCCATCTCATATGCCATATTCTTTTCAAGATCATCAAGTCCTACTTGGTCTCTGAAACTCAAGGGGACTTTCTTGTCTTTTAAGTCCCCGAAATACTCTGGGTAAATGTTACCTGTCATTTTTATGCTATTTGTGTTTAAAAATTTATTCGCCTCATATTCCTTTCTAGATTTCTACTCACTGCATCTTACCATTCTTGGATTCCTGTACTCACTGTTCACATTGCCTCATGCTAAGGTTTAGCATTGGGGTCAAGAACATGAGCTTTAGGGTCAAAATGAAATGGAACTGTGTTCGGACTCTGCCATGTACAAGCTGCGCGAATTTGGTTAAACGGCTTAAACCTTTTTAAAGCCTGTTTTTATTCATCTGAATAATAGCTAAAAACCAAGACTACTGCTTGGCTATGTCTCAACATAGTGGTGGCCCCTGACATCCAACATTTCTTAACCTGTTTGAGGCTGCATGGCAGCGTGTAACAATCTGATGAAGGCTCTGGACATCACCCTAAGAGAAATAAACAAACCTACATGCACATGGACTCTTACACTAAACTGCATCTATCCATTAGTGCTCGAGAGCAGAGGATCTCAGAGTGTGGTCTGTGAACTCTTGGGGATCCCCAAGACTCTCTTAGGACATGTAGGAGGTCAACCCTATTTTCATAATTATCCTCAGACTTTTTCTCTGTGTTGACATTCACACTGATGATGCAAAGCAATGATGGCTGAAACTGTTGACCCCTTGGCATCCATTCATGTGTACTTCGTTAGTCATTGTATTCTTCACTGCCATGTCCTTGCAGTTAAAAAAAAAATCCTGATGAAGCACTAAAAAATTATTAATTCTATTAGATCTCAATCCTTGAGTTCCATTCTGTGTATTAAATGGGAAGTACACACATAGCACTTCCACTTCTTACCGAAGTACAGTGGTTGTCTTGAGAAAAGGCACTCGTGTTTGAGCTGAACTAATCATTTCTTTTCTTTTCTTCTTTTAATGGAACACTGTTTTTACTTGAAAGAATGACTGACCAGCAAACTAATGTTCTATAGAGCACAATTTGGTTGTTTGGCAGACATTTCCTAGGGGAAAAAAAAAAAAAACAGTGAGCCTATCATTTCAAGGAAAAAGAAAAACCTGTAAGTATTAACTGCCAAAGATAAAATTTGAGCTTTCAAGTGGGAAATGAAAAATTTGGAAAACCTATATATGCCACCAGGAGCTTGAGCTTCCCAAAGCCTAAAGTCTTTTCTAATGATATCAAAGGTGTTATTAACAAAAATGATATTTTAATATATAATGACATGTGTCAGGAAACCTCCTTAAGCTCAGGAAAGAAGCAATTTAACAAAGAGAAGAGCTGTGTCTGAAAACTTACCAGAATGAATGCTTCATTACCTTATGTTCCCAGCAGAGTCCTGAAAATATAGGTGAAGATTCATTTTTTTTGTAAAATTAAGTTGTATTTCGGACACTCTGAGATGAAATATTTTTTGAAAAGAAAACTTGCACCCATTTCTTCAGAGCACATTTTCTTATAATGGGCCATATTCATACACAGCCCCCAAACGACACACACACACACAGTTTGAAAGTTCCTTTTGCATTTGGTCTATCGGTTTTATGAAAATTTTGATTATTTATTAATAAGAACAAGAACTGAGCGGAATGTCGGCAATTCACGGTTCTAAGGAGACTTTCATAAATTTTGGACACAGTACCTGCAGAAATATTCATCTTGGTGAATCTCGCACTCGTGAACACTCTCCAGAACAATATTAAAAATGAACTTCTCTTTCGGTGTTTAGACGGACTTCGAGAAGCCGTTGAAAGAAAGAAAGAAAAAGGAAGAAGAGAAAAAAAAAGTTACCTTTTAAGAATGGAAACTTTTAACCATCTCAGGAGTAGTAAGGCTTTATTGACGTACAAAGAACCAATCAGAAGCGAAGAAGTAGTTCAGAAAGGATTCCTCCGTCCTGCCCTTATCCCTGGCGTTCTTGGGTGAGCCCACTGTTGCCCAGGAGGTAATTATCACAAGGAGGAAGCTCAAAGGGGGCCTCCTCTTACTACTTGATGGGAAGTGCAGTTAGTTTGGCTGCTTATGTCATTCAATAGGTGAAGCTGTGCACTAAAAATTACTAAGTAAGCACACGTAAGCCCATCCGTACCTTGCTTATTGGGTAATCATCTCTGACCCCGCTCTGAATTTTGCCACATGTATCCCAATCTAATTCCAAGGAATCTTTCATGAATTAGTCACCTGACTCTGTTCGATATCTTACATATTTGGCTTCCCTTAATTCTCTGTTTATATTATAGCAATTTAATTTATTCAATAAGTATTTATTGAGCAGCTGCTCCATGTCAAGCATGGTACAAAGAACTAGGAATCCAGAGGGGAATAAAGTACTTGGAATTTAAGGATACTTGGGAAAGACAAGGACATAATTATAACACTGAACACTAAATGACTTAAAAATAATGTTCAGGTATACCTTATACCTCTGAGTTTTGTCTCATCTTGATTTTGAACTCCTTAAATGTGTGGTTATATGACTGTTTCTTTTAAGTCCATGAGAAACCTCAGGCCAGAAACAGCACTCGGTAAATATCGTGAACTGAAAGAAAGAGATGCTGAACATACTAACGGTAGTATGTCCGTACCACATAAAAAGTTTGAGCCAGCCATATCCTGTGTGTGGCCATACTGGACCACAAGAGGTGCAAGAGCTTATTTACTGATGTTGTTGAGAATTCCAAATGGAGTTTTCCCAGCATCAGTGGAATTGGGTGTGACCAGTTAAAATCATGGTCTGTGGCAGTAAACCTCATTGAAGAGTTGGCAGAGTAGATAAAACCTCAAGATTCTGGGATTAACAAAGCCTTAATTTCAGACTCTACAAGGTCAACTTAATCCTTATAAATATCATACAATAATAAATGGAATAATATGATGTTTGGAAAGCAGTGTCTCCTAACAGGGTCAGGCTACCCCAGAACACAACTGGACCAGTGGTTGGACTTTTTGGAAAGTGTCTGCTGACAGAGTCAGACTGCCCCAGAAGACAAGTGGGCTAGTGGTTGGACTTTATGACTATTTTGAGGCATATTGTGGTTGGCTAGGCAGGGGAGGAGGGTAAAGTGAAATCGATGGACCTTCTGCTCCTTCACTGAAAACTCCCTGCAGTGACCAGCTCTGAGGCCTGGATTCACAGCAATGTTCCCTGCCCATCTCTGTATTTCAGCTCAGTATCAAATGCTAAGAGTATGAAATGCAGATTTCAAAGTATCATTCCTGAAGAAGTTTCGTGTACTGCACTCATTGGATCTTTCCCACACAGCAGTGAATTAGACAGCCCAGGAATTTTTATCCTAATTTCATTCATGAACAAATTGAGGTGTTGAGAAGTTAAGTAACAAGGTTTATAGCCACATGTCCAGCGAATTCTATCACTGGTATCTCTCAGCAATTGAGATAGGCCTAAGCCACTCCATATTTTTAGAAGTGTAAGGAAAAATGCCAAAATAGGTGACAAACACCATGTAATATTTTAAATGTTTTTATTTATCAAATAAACATTATTAACACAATACAAGAGGTCTAATGCAAAATAAATTTGGCTTACAAAATAGAGTATGAGTATATATATAAAATATGTGCATGTATGCATGTGTGTGTGTGGTTTTTTTTTTTTTTTTGCATCTATTTGATATTGTCTAGTAATGGTCCAAAGTGTAAAACTGTGTGACAGACATTTGGTGGCAAGCAAGCTCTTGTTTACTTAAGCAATAACAACTTCCCCGTTGACAGCAATGTTCTCAGCCCTAGAAAATGATGGAAATGAATTGTTATTGATCTAATTTAATCATATTAGTGTCTTTAATTATTGGTTTAGGAATTGTCATGGGACCTAATTTTGGCCAATGAGAACTTAAAGAAAATTGACTAAGGGCTTCTGGGAAATATTTTCCTCCTTGAAAATGGAAAGCCACATAGGAAGAGAAGTTTTTTTTTTTTTTTTTTACCTCTTTCAGTTCCTTTCTACTTTGGATCATGCTGTGTAAGGATACGATATCTGATGTCTCATCTGTGGCAGCCATTTTGAAATAATGAGGTGACATTACTAAAAACAAAGCCAAGTTCTAACGATAACCAAAAAAAACCTGTTGCCCTCAGGTCGATTCCAACTCACAGTGACCCCATATGACAGAGTTGAACTTCCAAAGAGCAGCTGGTGGATTTGAACTGCCGACCTTCTTAACCACTGTGCAATCAGAGCTCCAAGGTCTAATGATAGCAGAGTAAAAAGATGGAAAAGCCTGAGTCTGTCCTTGATGACTTTATTGATTCACTAGGCCTGCCAGCTTGTAACTATCTTATTAATTAAACAGTAGCTTTTTCTTAAAACTTGAGACCCAACTTAGTTGGGTTTTCTCTTATTTGTAGTTGGAAGCATCTTAACTGCCATTCTTTGCTTTCAACCTTGTTCATGATATATGCAAAAACTTCTTTTGGAGAGAATGTGCCCTCTGGCCTATCGGTGACAAATGTTTTCTTTCCATAAAGAATGAGAGGCAGGTCCAAGCTTCCTAGACATCTGCGCCCCGGGCCAGCGTCCTCCTGTTGCCCAGTGCTTCATGGAATCACCACAAGGGTCCTCTGATCTTCCTAGCACTCAAAGAATCAGAATCTGTACCATGTTGGCCTCCTCCTAAGGGAGGTTTTGAGAGTAATTTGAAGTCAACAGGGACGCTCAACAAGAGCAGAATAAACTTCCCTTCGTGACTGAAAGTGCAATGAAGATAAACAATGATAAACCACTTCAGAAAAAAAAAATTTTTTTTTTCAGAGGTACATGGAATTATGCTCATTTTGCACCTCCTTTCTTCTCAGAACGATTATATAAAAGATGCCCCTCTTCACATCATACTTCGGTGTTATGCACGTGGACAAGCAAAAGAGAGGCTCATTCGTCATCCTGCTGTCCATCACTCCTCATGTGTGGTGCGTTGGTGTACTTAAACAGTATGCCTATTAATATTCAATCTACATATGGATGCTATATATAGATTAGGTATGGATGCTATATATAGATTAGGTATCTATAATGCAGATATTTTAAATATTTGTTTACCATTAACTCTTAATTGGGATTTTCATGAATAGAATAAAAGCTGTATGTGCTAAATATATGCAGATATACATGGGTATCTGATACAATTTATTATTATTTCTTTTTATGGACCAAACAGGAAAAGAATATACATATCTTAAAAATCGTTTGCCCAGTTCTATTTCTCACATCATGAAATAATATGTTTAATACAGAATAAACATCATTTTCATGGGAAAAGAAAAACAGAAAATTATCTAGAGAAAAAAGAAACTCCAAGTTAAAAAAACAAAAAAATTCCACACTGGGAAATTATTGTTCATTCTTTTTGCAGAAAATATTTGCTTGTTTATTTTAAGCCCATCATAAATATAAATATTTTAAACAAATAAAAACATGCCAGGGATAACAATAGACTATTTTTGAGTTGGGCGTCGGGGGAGGAGGGTGGTAAAAAGCCTGCCAGGAGTAGGCCTGTATATTTTTAAGCACATACTGAGCTGCTTCAAAAAGCAGGATGCCGGGATGTTGCATCTTTAATTTTTCTGTTAATTATGGATTGAGCATTGTTGTGAATCTTGTCCTCAAAACTGAGCTCAGAAAATAAGAGCAGCTGCTCATCCCCAGGTTTGGCTCATAAGGGAATTTAACGGAACATATTGGTTTATAATTAATGTAATTTGTTGGATTATCTTTTGTGAAGGAGCGAAGGTAAACAACCTTGCAGCATTGTGGTAATATCTTCAGAGCTTCGAGCTTCTACACTTATGGGGGCAGAAAAAAAAAGAACGAAAAAAAAAAAGCTCTTCCTGTGGATTACAGGGAATTTTGAAATGTCTGTCACAACCAAGCATATTTTAATTAATTCAAAGGAAAGAATTAGGTGAGAGACCCTGAAGCTAATTACAAATAGCGTGTAAAATGGGAGCCATTGGTTTCCCAGTAGGGACATTTTTGATAAACCAAATTTTCTTTTCTATTTGTTTTAATTTTATTGTGCAACGGCAGAAGGGAAGGAAAACATTTTCATTTCTCACTGAACAAAAAATTGGGCATAAGACAAATTCAATGATTTGAACATTTATAGAACCATTAATGGAATATACACAATGCATTTTTTCTAAGAAGTTCAGCGCACTTTGGGTGCTTCATCTTTATTCTCTTCTCTACGCCCCTCAGATGAGGAAATGTTATCTTCACTTTGAATAAACTCATTCTTAAATAAAAGAAAGTAACCAAAAGCCCCTTCAACACACAACCAAGGCAGGAAGAATAAATGTGTTTGATGTGACTTTTTTCAGTCATAAAAAAAACTTCTGCCTAACCCAAGAGATACCTTGTGGAGGCAGAGGGAACCAGGCTTCACGTTGATTGTGAGTACAAATGATCAATATGAATAACTAAAAAAAAAAAAGTAACTCTAAGTCTTTAACAATCTTTGAATACCCAGCTTAGATAGTGCGTGGTCTGAATTTTTATTCTTATGTTTTTCTGTGTACTACACACCATTTTTAAAATTGGGTTTCACAGCTTCTAATATAGGGTAGTAAGTTTGACAGCTTTTGCCAGCTTTCTGTGATTAGCTGTTGTTGTTAGGTGCCATCCAGTCGACTCAGACTCACAGTAACCTCAGGTATAACAAAATGATACCTTGCTCGGTTCCGTACGATCCTCACAATACTTTGTATGTTTCAGCCCAGTATTCCAGTGACCGTGTCAGTCCATCTCACTGAGGGTCACTCTCTGTTTTTGCTGACCCAATTTGCTTATCAAGTACGATGTCCTTCTCCTTATTCTATGAGTAAGATAGGGGATAAAGTCAATTTTAATAGTCCATTATTCTCATACTTTTTTTTTAATGCTATTGATGAAATCAAATTTCTTTTCTACTACCTCTGAACTATAAGTCTAATTAGGGTATCACAGGTCCAAAATATGGCAATAATTTGAAAATGAATATATACATTTAAAAATTGTATTTAAGAGCTAGTTATGCGTGCTTTTTTAAAAGCAACTAAATAAATGATATTAATCCTATTTTTATTGTTTGAAATGAAATCTCAGGCTTTATCTTATAAATTATTTGCTCTGGAACACTTTCAGACAACTTCCCACCCTGCAAAGACTGATTTAGTTCTCTTTCTGTGTACATTTATAAAACCCATTCTTACCCATGTGGTATTATTTACCACATTCTAATAGTATCACATGCCTATTTTTTTCTGATTCCTCCATTAAACTGTGAGTTCTTTTAGGAAAGAATCCTTGTTTATGTCAATGTCTAGCACTTTATTAGATTCTAAAAATATTTGTTGAAGCAATGGAAGAAATGGGGTGTTCTCATATGACCCAAAAAATCTAAAGAATGAAGATAATGTTTAATACATTAGCACCAGTGCTACTATCCTTAATTTAGAGTTTAATCTTATTTATGGAAGTTCAAGAAAACCAGAGAGACAACTAGTGTTGCTGTCGTTAGGTGCCATCGAGTTGGTTCCAAGTCATAGTGACCCTATGTACAACAGGACAAAACACTGTCAGGTCCTGCGCCATCCTAGCAATCATTGCTATGCTTGAGCCTGTTGTAGCCATTGCGTCAATCCATCTCATTGAAGGTCTTCCTTTCTTTAACAGACCTTCTACTTTACCAAGCATGATGTCCTTCTCCAGGGGCTGGTCCCTCCTGATAACATGTCCAAAGTAAGTGAGATGAAATGTTGCCATCCTTGCTTCTAAGGAGCATTTTGGCTGTACTTCTCCCAAGGCAAATGTGTTCATTCTCCTGGCAGTCCATGGTATATTCAATACTTCAAAGGCATCAATTCTTCTTTGGTCTTCCTTATCCATTATCCAGCTTTCATGTGCATATGAGGTGATTAAAAATACCACGGCTTGGGTTAGGTGCACCTTAGACCTCAAGGCGATATTGTTGCTTTTCCATCTTTAAAGAAGTCTTTTGCAGCAGATTTGCCCAATGAAATATGTGGTCTCGTTTCCTGACTGCTGCTTCCATGGACATTGATTGTGTACCCAAGTAAAATGAAATCCTTGACAACTTCAATCTTTTCTCCATTTGTCATGATGCTGCTTATTGATCCAGTTGTGAGGATTTCTGTTTTCTTTATGTTGAGGTGCAACCCATACTGAAGGCTATAGTCTTTGATCTTCATAAGTAAGAGCTTCAAATCATTTTCATTTTCAGCAAGCAAGATTGTGTCACCTGTAAAATGCAAGTTGTTAATGAGTCTTCCTCCAATCCTGATACAATGTTCTTCTTCATATAGTCTAGCTTCTCAGATTATTTGCCCAGCATACGGACCAAATAAGTATGGTAAAGAATACAACCCTGATGCACACCTTTCCTGATTTTAAACCACACAGTATCCCCTTCTTCTTTTCTAAAGACTGACTCTTGGTCTATGTACAGGTTCCTCATGAGCACAATTGTTTAGAATTCTGATTCTTCTCAATGTTATCCATAATGTGTTATGATCCACACAATCAAATGCCTTTGCATCATCAATAAAACACAGGTAAACAGCTTTCTTGTATTCTGTGCTTTCAGCCAAGTTCCATCTGCTATAAGCAATGATATCCTTTGTTCTATGTCCTCTTCTGAACCTGGTTTGAATTTTTGGTAGTTCCCTGTTGATGTACTGCTACTACTGCTTTTGAATTATCTTTAGCAAAATTTTACTTGCACTTGATGTTAATGATATTGTTTGATAATTCCACATTTTGTTGGATCATCTTTCTTTGATATAGGCACATATGTGGATCTCTTCCATTTGGTTGTCCAGGTATCTGTCTTTCATATTTCTAGTCATAGACAAGACAGCACCTCCAGTGCCACATCAGTTTGTTGTAATATCTCAGTTGGTATTCTGTCAATTCTTGGAGCCTTGTATTTTGCCAAAGTCTTCAGTGCAGCTTGATAGAATGACAGAATTTTGTAAGACCAATGACTTAATCATTGAAAATAACTTTTTCGACAACATAACTGGCGACTCTACACATTGTCTTCACTAGATGGAAAACACAGGAATCAAATCAACTACATTTGTGGAAAGAGATGATGGAGAGCTCAATATCGTAAGCCAGAACAAGGACAGGGGCCGACTGTGAAACAGACCATATGCAAGTTCAAGTTGAGGCTGAAGAAAATTAGAACAATAGACGAGAGCCAAAATACAACCTTGAGTATATCCCACCTGAATTTGGAGACCATCTCAAGAATAGATTTGACTCATTGAACATTAATGACTGAAGACCAGATGAGGGATGATATCAAGGACATCATACATGAAGAAAACAAGAGGTCATTAAAAAGACAGGAAAGAAGAGATAAAAATGGATGTCCGAAGAGACTGTGAATGTTGCTCTTGAACAAAGAGTAGCTAAAACAAAAGGAAGAAATGATAAAGTAAAAGAGATGAACAGAAGATTTCAAAAGGCAGCTCAAGAAGACAAAGTAAAAGATTATAATGACATGTGCAAATACCTGGACTTAGAAAACCAAAAGGGAAAAACAACAGAGAAAAGGACTATGATGACATGTGTAAATACCTGGACTTAGAAAACCAAAAGGGAAGAGTGCTCCTGGCATTTCTCAAGCTGAAAGAACTGAAGAAAAAATTCAAGCCTCAAGTTGCAATACTGAAGGATTCTACTGACAAAACGTTGAAGCATCAAAAGAAAATGGAAGGAATGCACAGAGTCACTGTACTAAAAAGAATCAGTAGACAATCAACCATTTCAGGAGGTAATATATGATCAAAAATTGATGGTATTGAAGGAAGAAGTCCAAACTGCACTGAAGGCATTGGTGAAAATCAATGCTCCAGGAATTGATGGAATACCACTTGAGAGAGAAAACTATGAAGATAGTATTGAATCTCTTACATATTCATAGTTTTGTTGAACTACTTGCTAGAAATCAGGAGCTGGGCAAGGTGAATGTCTCAGGTCAGTTAATTCACAAATACCTATCATCTATTGCAAACAGAGCAGTGTGTTAGGTGCTAAGAAGGATGTTGAATGTCAACTAATTCTTTTTGGTATAATGAGTCTGTGTATTCCTTCCATCTTCTTTTGATGCTTCCTGGGTCATTTAATACTTTCCCCATAGAATCCTTCACTATTGCAACTCAAGGCTTGAATTTTTTCTTCAGTTCTTTCAGCTTAAGAAACACTAAAAAGAATTAGTCTATGTTCAGCCATTTCAGAGGTAGCATATGATCAGGAACCAATGGTACTGAAGGAAGAAGTCTAAGCTGCATTGAAGGCATTGGTGAAAACCAAGGCTCCAGGAACTGATGGAATATCAATTAAGATGTTTCAACAAACACATGCAGCACTGGAAGTGCTTACTTGTCTATGCCAAAAAATATGGCAGACAGCTTCCTGGCCAACTGGATAAGATCCATATTTATGCCTACTCCCAAGAAAGGAGATCCAACCAAATGTGAAAATTATAGAACAATATCATTAATAACACATGCAAGCAAAATTTTGCTGAAGATTATTCAAAAGCAGCAGTATATCAACAGGGAAGTGCCAGAAATTCAGGCCGGATTCAGAAGAGGACACTGAATCAGGGATATCATTCCTGATGTCAGATGGACCCTGGCTGAAAGCAGAGAATACAAGAAGGATATTTACCTGTGTTTTATTAACAATTCAAAGGCATATGACTGTGTGGATCATAACAAATTATGGATAGCATTGCAAAGAATGGGAATTTCAGAACACTTAATTGTGCTCATGAGGAAGCTGTACATAGATCAAGAGGCAGTTGTTCAAACAGAACAAGGGAATACTGAGTGGTTTAAAGTCAGGAAGGTGTGCGTTAGGGTGGTATCCTTTCACTATACCTATTCAATCTGTACGCTAAGCAAATAATCTGAGAAGCTGGACTATATGAAGAAGAACAGGGCATTAGGATGGAGGAAAACTCATTAACAACCTGCGTTATGCAGATGACACAACCTTGCTTGCTGTAAGTTAAGAGGACTTGAAGCTCTTACTAATGAAGATCAAAGACCACAACCCTTAGTATGGATTACACCTCAACATAAGGAAAACAAAAATCCTCGCAACGGGACCAATAAGCAATGAGAAATGGAGAAAAGACTGAAGATGTCAAGGATTTCATTTTACTTGGATCCACAATCAACACCCATGGAGCAGCAGTCAAGAAATCAAACGACCCATTGCAGTGGGCAAATCAGCTTCAAAGGACCTCTTCAAAGTGTTGAAAAGCGAAGATGTCACCTTGAAGACTAAGATGCACCTGACCCAAGCCATGGTATTTTCAGTCGCCTCATATACACATGAAAGCTGGGCAATGAATAAGGAAGACTGAAGAAGAATTGATACCTTTCAATTGTGGTGTTGGAGAAGAGCATTGACTATGCCATGGACTGCCAAAAGAATGAACAAATCTGTCTTGGAAGAAGTACAACGAATGCTCCTTAGAAGCAAGGATGGCAAAACTGCTCCTTACGTACTTTGGACATGTTGTCAGGAGGGCTCAGTTTCTGGAGAAGGACATCATGCTTGGTAAAGTATAGGGTCAGTGGGAAAGAGGAATACCCTCAACAAGGTCGATTGACACAGTAGCTGCAACAATGGGCTCAAGCATAACAATGATTGTGAGGATGGTGCAGGACCAGTTAGTGTTTCGATCTGTTGTGCATAGGGTCGCTATGACTCAAAACTGACTTGACAGCACCTCATAGTCGCTATGAGTCGGAATCGACTTGATGGCAGTGGTTTGGTTTTTTTAACAACAACAATGACAAGAGGGATGTAGTGGAATTGTTGGGGTTGGTCCCTGTTTTATAATTAGAAGGACACATGAAACAAGAGCTACAGATAAAAGGTGATATATAAATATTAAATTACATGTGATATGCTTTCCTAAACTAAAAAAAAAAAGAAGAAAAGTTTGGGGGCTAGAATTATCAATGAAGATGAGCTAACTTGGGTGACTTGCATAGGTTAGTAGTAGCTCTGGGCAGGTATTGTGCTAGATGACTTTCAATAGATTCTCATTTAGTTATCATTGTTTCTTTTCAAGTTAGGCATTTTATCCTCATATTACATAGAAAAAAAATAAGAAATTAAGTAACTTTCCCAAAGTAATACCACCAATCAATAACGTATCTGATTTTGAACCCTGATTCTTTTGCGGTACTATAGAGTGACTTACAAAATATATAGAAATGAAGAGAAAAATAAAAACCTCCCAATAAAGAAAAGGGCAAAAGTAAGTAGATGAAAAAGAACTAGTAGAATGTCATTTCACTAAAAACAAAGAAGAAAAGACTTTCAATAAGGAAATACAGTGAATAGTGTCAAAAATTACAAACAGGTTTAAGCGACGGTGTTATTGTGTTTGACAACAAAGATGGTAATTCTGAAAGAGTTGTGTCAGTGAGTGAGTGGGATAAAAACTATGCTTTAGAGGTAAGAATGGAAGTGATGGTGTGAAGGAGGCATAGGTAGAGAGGACTGACCTAAAAATAAAACAGGTAAAAATTTACTGAAGAAAGAGTGGCAGTAGGGTCAAGTAAAGGCTTTTCTCAAGATGGGGAAATGTGCGTTATTGAAACAAAGGGTGAGAGAAAGGAAATACAGAAGAAAGAGACAAGCATGGGGCAAAATACCACAATCGAGCACACCAGGGGAAGGGTTAGCACTCCTGAGTTCTTCTGAGACGGGAAATTTGAAGAGATGTCTGTAGAGGTAGAAGAAAATAGGGTAAGATAAAGATGAGAATAAATGAGAGCTACCCGTGATCTTTTTACTTTAAGAACAAGGTGAGCTTACCAGCTGAGAAAAAGAGCACTGAGGGAAGTGTTGAAGGCTAGAGAAGAAACAAAGTCTGTTGCAGCTGAACTGAGAAAGATGAAAATGAAAATTCTCCTTCCACAAGATCATCTACATAAAACTAACTGCTTATAGGGTATCTTCCTTCCTGATCAAATAACATAATGATTATTTGGCTCTTGTAAATCCCCAAAGGACTTTAGGACAATCTGGATGGCATAAAATGGCAAGGTCTTCAGTGCAAAAAAAAAATACTTTCAAATGGACAGATTGACCAATATAGAAATTCTGGCCCTCCTCCAAAATTACAGCATGTCATTGGTAGAAATTGAGAGTATGAGCCAGATCTCAATTGAATTCTAGTTCTGCTACACTCTGCTGCCTCTCATATATAACATAGGTAATTATGTGTAAGTAGAAATAAAGGATTGGTTTAAAAACTGTATTATAAAGAAAAATGTAGTAAGGCCCTCTAACACGAGTTTACAGAGGCTTAAATAGGGCCTCTATTTTGTCGCAGGGAGTAAATAATTTGTTTCTAAGATTGAAAATTTTTACCCGAAGGTTATTTGTAAATGTAAATAATAGAAATCCACCAACCTTCATCTCATCATGTATTTGCTCATTTGTTTTTTGTTTTGCTGTTTTGTTTTTGTTTTTAGTTATTAAATGCTATTCAACCTGAAGTTCTGGATGAGCAGTAAGTCATAATAGGAAACAGAGAACAATGTCCAAGCAAATAGGCTAAAAGAGGCAAAGTCATTTTTGGAGCCTCTCTTCTCCTGCTCTTGTGTATTTCAAATGTCCGAAACGAAATTCAATTCCCTAATTATCAAATCCTTGACCATCTACATATCACTGCCATGGCCTTAAGAAGTGTAGACTGTAAGGAAGACACTTTCATAAATCACACTTCATTACTGTCTTGATTTGGAATACGAAATTCTATTCACAACAGATGATCATCTATATGGAATGTCATGAACCTGACTTTCTTTACATCTAAGCAAACAAAAGAACAAAAGCACACATATAAATAACATTAAAAGACAAGTGAAAGTCTTGGGGAAATATTAGCAATAGATTTATCAAAAACAAATACCAAGTACTCCATCTCCAATTGCCATCAAGTTGACTCCAACTCAAGGTGGTCCCTTGTGTGTCAGGGTAAACCTGTGCTCCATAGGATTTTAAATGGCTGATTTTTTGGAAGTAGATCAACAGGCCTTTCTTCAGAGGCATCCGTGAGTGAACTCAAACCTTCAACCTTTTGGCTAGCAGCTGAGCATATTGTTTCCAACATACAGGGACTCCAACATCAACTACAAAGACTCTTGTTTTAAACTGTGCTTTTGGTGAAAGTTTACAGCTCAAGTTAATTTGTCACAAAAAAATTGATACACATATCATTATGTGATGTTAGCTGCAATCCCTATAATGTGGCAGCACACTCCCCCTTCTACCCCAGGTTCCTAACTACAAAGACTGTTAAAAATTAAAGTAAGTAATGACCAAACTCCTAACGGAAAAACAAAATGAGCTAAGAACATGAACAATCAAGAAATGAGGTATATAACAGATTGAAAAACTTAAGTGTTCACCTTCACTCATAATAAAGAAAATGCAAGTAAAAAACAATGAACTATTATTTTTTGCATCAAAGGTTCTCAATAAAATACTGATAATTTATTCGATGTTCATGAGGATGAGAAAAAAAGCAGACACTTTCATATAGTGCTGATAGGAATGATAATTTATTAAAACTTACGGTAAGTAATTTGGCAATACATGTCAAAAACATGCATATCCTCTGGCCCAATGATTTCTCTTTTAAATGTTTATTCCAAAGGAGCAATCGGTCATGCACAAACATATGTGGAAAATACAGGCACAAAGAAATTCATCACCGTGGTGTTTATGATAAGGAAAAACTCACTACAATCTAATAATCTATTAGGATGATTAGGTAGTGTATCCACACAATGAAATAATCTGTACTCTTTTAAAAAAGATGATGTATTTGTATATTCATCTATGTGAAGTTTTTTTGACATGTTTTTGTGTGTATAAAGAAGGTTTGAGAACAATATATGTTAGATCGTACCCCCCCAGAAAAAAAAATTGCCGTGGAGTTGATTCAGACTCATAGCGACCCTATAGGACAGAGTAGAACTGCCCCATGGAGTTTTCAAGGAGCACCGGGTGGATTCAAACTGCCGACCTTTTGGTTAGTAGCCATAACAGTGAACCATCAAGCCACCAGGGTTTCCTTAGATCGTACACTTTCATGTATGCAAAGTGTGTATTCAATCCTAAAGAGAAGTCTGGAAGGACACTTAAGTAATGTTAACTATGCTTTCCTCTGGATGGTGGAATTTGAAGGGTTTTTGAAAGAATACCTTCTTCCTGGTGGCGTAGTAGTTAAGAGCTCGGCTGCTAACCAAAATGTCAGCAGTTTGAATCCACCAGCCACTCCCTGGAAACCCTATGGGGCAGTTCTATTCTGTTCTATAGGATCGCTATGAGTTAGAACTGACTGGATGGCACCTAACAACAGCAATATATTTTTCCATATTGTTTAAATATTTTTATAATCAAGAAAAAAGTAAAGCAAAGAGTACTTTGGATAGAATCCTAACTTTGAGAACTGGAAGAGACTGGACGTCTTAGTCATCTAGTGCTCCTATAACAGGAATACCACAAGTGGATGGCTTTAACAAAGAGGAAGTTATTTCCTCACAGTAAAGTAGGCTAAAAGTCCAAATGCAGGGTGTCAGCTCCAGGGGAAGGCTTTCTCTACCTGTTGGCCTTCTCTCCAATCATTCCCCGGACTAGGAGCTTCTTCACGCAGGGACCCCCAGGTCCAAAGGACCCACTCTGCTCCTAGCACTTGCTTTTTTGGTGGTATAATGTCCCCCTGTCTCTCTGCTCACTTCTTTCTTTCTTTCATATCTGAAGAGATTGCCTCAAGACACAAGCCAATTTTGTAGATTGAGTCCTGCCTCGCTAACACATCTGCCACCCATCCTCCCTCATTAAGTTCATAGGGGCAGGATTTACAACATACAGGAAAATCATATAATACTGGAATCATGGTTCAGCCAAATTGATAAACACATTTTTGGGGGACATAATTCAATCCACAGCACTGGATATATCATCAATTCCATCATTTTCAGTTATAGCTGATAAAACAAGTCATTGAGCAATGAGAAGACTTGATGGGAACCAAAAAACTAAGATTAGAGTGTGATTCTGGCAATTTGGCTGAGGAAATATAGAAATATGCTTTGGCCAGTATCAACAAATTCGTCTCCTAACGCTCTTGTACTCTTTCTTCTCCACCATACTGCCTAAGCATGAGTAAAATATGCACAGAAAAATCATTTAGATGTTTGTAAGTTGGTACAAGGAGCACTGGTGGAGCAGTGGTTAAAGCACTTGACTGCTAACCAAAAAACATCAGTGGTTCAGACCTTCCAGCTGCTCTGCAGGAGAAAGATACTGGCAATCTGCTTCCGTAAAAGACCTACAGCCTTGGAAACCCTATACTCTACTTCTAGGGTCTACTCTGCTTCTAGGATCGCTATGAGTCAGAATCAACTCAACAGCAGTGAATTTTCAGTGGGAAGTTGGTGGAGGAGAGTCTTCATTTATACTGTATTTCTAAAAGAGTTTAACATATTCTCTCTACTCAAAAAAAGGAGGAGTATGCCAAAGTTAACTCAGGAAAGATGCATTGGAATATTGAAACCACAAAAGCTTGCAAAGATTCTGAAAACCCTTCAAAATTTATGTTTGTTATTTTTAAGAGAGCATCTTTTTAGGCCACATGAGACATATATATTTCACAGAATCTTGAATTAACCTACAGCAATAGAAATGAGTTTTATGACCTGAATGCTAGGCTTTATGTCATAAATGGACTATATTTTCAGCTGAGAGATGTGTTTCTCTAATGATTCACAAATGCAACTGCTAGAATTATAGTTCCATGCCATATTCACAAGGAAAAAAGAAAGAAAGAAAGAAAGAAGTTCAGTCAAAAAGAATGAGGATCTTATCAACAGATTGATGAATTTCTGATATGGAATGTTCAAATTTTCATATCCTTATAAATTAAGAAATACTAGAATGAAGTGCCCAGATGTTCAGCTTCCTTTCTGGAATTTCAAACGTATGTGTGTGTGCATGCATACACAGAAGCCATGCCCCTGAAGAGCAGAAATTTCTCTTCAGAAAATGTGTGTCTTCTTAAGGCTGTCATCAGCCCTCATTTATTATCCATAGTGCTTACGTTTCAACACCTTGAATTTTATATACTATTTTATAACACTACACAGACTTCAGAAGACATTGTGAAAGAAAGAGAACTGCCTTTCTCTCACTAACACTTAGACAGACTGCCTAGGAAATACTAAGTAAAATTTTGGGGAAACCATCCATGAAACCTCAAAGGAGTGTTAAGGTAACTAATTTTTCTACATTTGTATTCTAGAAGTGAAAGAATTCAGCCAAGCATATGAAAGTAAGAAATTGGTGTCAAATACATGGCTTTAAATAGGTCTAATTCCTGTCTTTTCCTTTTAGTGTCTTAAGATGTCCACCCTCTAAACTACTTCAGTTTACCTGATGCCACAAGTTTCAGGACAAGGAGAACATTTCTTTGAGATGAAATCACAGCATGGTTCAAGTAGGAATTCTAAGACTTGTTAGTAAAGCACTATGGTGAGACTCTTGTGAATTTACATGACTTTTTTAGGAAATGTATGTAAGAACGACTTTAACAATAAACTTACAAACTTTTTTAAAAGAAGTTCAGAAATAAATAGGCATTGTTTTTTCAAAATTAAAATATAGCACATTATTAAGTAATAGTCAAGGCAAACATCCACCATAAACACATTATAATACTCATTGCTATTTTATTTCTAGCCTTCTTCTGATCTATGACCAGACTTGTATTTTTCAAAATTTGTCAGAAAGCAAATGAAAAACAAACTGTTCCTTGCCTGAGACTATGAATTCTTGGCAATTAACATAGTAAAAATAAATTCACTTTACATTGATTTACTCTGTACCATAATAGGGCTACAGACTATTTTTCTTATATTGTTATTTTCTTTTGAAATGCTATTATCTCTAGTAAGATGCGAAAGCACATTCTTTTACCTTTATTCATATAGTTATAGGAAGTTTAAACTTTCCAACCCATAAAGCTGCATTCCAGAAGCAGAAATCTAGAGTCTAGACTAGCTTCTCTCATAGGTTGGTTAACTTGATGATTTGATTGAGAAATATCTTCACAGAAGACCATTCCAGAACAGCCCCTGATAGTTTATTTAGTGGCCAAAATTCACTTCTTAAAGCTTCTTGACATGTAGGTTAAAAAAGCAGGTTTCTGGGACTGTATTTTAAAATACAAATATCTTTGAAAAAGTTAACATGTAAAACTGTTGGCACCTTAAAAGAGATTAGAAAATAAAATTATTACTATGTGAAAGCTAGCTGAAAGTAAAACCCTTAAGAGCTAGAAAATAATAGAAGAAAATCCTCATATGGGGTTGTGGTGAGGGATGGGAACCCAGGCACTCACTGAGTAATAAGAAGGATTGATGGGGACCAAAGAACTAAGATTAGAGTGTGATTCTGGCAATTTGGCCTAGGAAATATGGATGCATCTGTGAGCTCTGTATGTCTCAGGATTTACCTAGTCATAATTTCTTCCAGTTCTTTGAAAGGATGGACGATTGCCCTCTTCTACTATCTGAGGAGACCCTGGGTGGCACAGAGAGTTAAGTACTTGGCTACTAACCAAAACGTTGGCAATTTGAATCCACCCCGAGGCACCTCAGACAAAAGACTTGGTAACCTGCTTAGGAAAAGGAAACCCATGAAAACCCTATGGAGAGTAGTTCTGCTCTGAAACATGTGGGGTTTCCATGAGTAGCAACTGATGTGACAATAACTGGCTTGGTTTCTTTTTTTTTTTTCCACTATCTGACACCAGAAGTAGGAGAAAATAGGAAGGGGGTAAGTCCTAACCAGATGGCAACCTACAGGGTGCCATTGTAAGATAACCCAAAGCCATCTGACACACACACACACACACACACACACACACACACAACCTTTTCCATGTTTGGGAGCAGACGCTTAATTTTCCATTTGTCTTGTTTCAGTGTGGAGGCACTTGGCCTCCCTGAGTTCACCCCTTCACAGAGGACGGGATCTAACTTGAGTTTGGCGAGTTTACAAGAAAGAACTGAGCTCACTGTCTGTTAAATAACAGAAGAGAAGATGATAAGTGTATTGGATTGATGAGGTTAGGGAAACAGAGATAGGACTTTTGAGATGGGAGCAGGAATAAACGAATAATTAGAGGGAAGGACATAAAAGGAGGAGAAGTGGAAAGGAAGAAAGAGGTGAAATGAGCCAAAAGCCAAAGGCTAGGGACATTGCTTGCTGAAAGCAAAGAGGACTTGAAGCACTTACTGATGAAGATCAACGACTACAGCCTTCAGTATGGATTACACTTCAAGATAAAGGAAACAAAAATCCTCACAACTGGACCAATAAGCACATCATGATAAAAAGAAAAGATTGAAGTTGTCAAGGATTTCATTTTACTTGGATCCACAATCAACACCCATAGAAGCAGCAGTCAAGAAATCAAAAGACTCATTGTATTGAGCAAATCTGCTGCAAAAGACCTCTTTAAAGAGTTGAAAAGCAAAGATACCACCTTGAAGACCAAGGTACACCTGAACCAAAACATGGTGTTTTCAATTGCCTCATAAGCATGTGAAAGCTGGACAACGACTAAAGAAGACCAAAGAACAATTGACATCTTTGAATTGTGGTGTTGGAGAAGAATATTGAATATACTGTTTACTGCCAAAAGAATGAAAAAATCTGTCTTGAAAGAAGTACATCTAGAATGCTCCTTAGAAGCAAAGATGGCGAGACTACGTCTTACGTACTTCGGGCTTGTTGTCAAAAGGGATCAGTCCCTGGAGAAGGACACCATGCTTGGCAGAGGGTCAGCAAAAAAAGAGGAAGACCCGCAATGAGATGGATTGACATAGTGGCTGTAACAATGGGCCTAAGTATGACAACAATTGTGAGGATGGCACAGGACAGGGCAGTGTTGTGTTCTGTTGTATGTAGGGTTGCTACGTTTCGGGACCAACTCAATGGCACCTAACAACAACAAAGTTTAGGACAATTCCACCTATTTTAGAATTTTCCTTATAGCAATTCTTTTAACATTTTTTGAAAATTGACATTTTTTGCATATAATAAAATTCAATGTACAAATGGAGAAAACCAAGGAGAGACTTGGTAAAACCAAATTGTATATAAGCCAGAGTTAAGTCAGGAGTTGGAAATCACACCAGTTATAAGAACAGAGACAATTGCATACAAAGAATTGCTAACTAAATATAAAGTTGTTAATTAAGTGAAAGGGTAAAGAGGGAACAGTAAGGTGTCAGTGAGGTAGCAAATACAGGAAGAAGTTACCTTGCCTAGGGCAAGAAGGAAAGGCAAGAGATTGGAATTATTAAAACTTAGAAGATTGAAGGAAGGGCACCGCTCCCCTGGTGCTGGTGTCTCTGACCTCAGAGGAAGGACTCTATAAAACTGGGACCCACATCTCTGGAAGGAGATTCTACGCAGCCATGCTGGTGCCTCTGTGGAATGTATGATACAGCTGGTCCTGCCAATGTTGGATAAACTGCAAACTGGATTCACATGCTGCCATGGGAAGGCACTGGCAGTGCAGGGTTGAAGAAGCATTAAGGAGGGCACTAGCAGGGACAGGGATCAGATGGGAAGGCCATAAAAAGTTGATGGGCACTGACAGAAACAGGAAATCAATCAGCCTTCCATTCTCCATCTAGCATCCCCTATTAGCAGAGCCTAGCAAAGAACCACCTGGTGAAGCCGAATTGCGGTTTGCAGAGTTCCAGCACCAGCCTCATTAAGCAGCTGGATATGAAGCTAAGAGACAATAGCTTAATAATTGGCTCGCAACTTTTAGAACAATATTATCTTTCCAACTTTTTTCCTTAATTTTGAGGAAATTTCATAAAATCAGAAAACAAGGACAGCAAAATCCCAGTACTCTTAATACAGTTTCACCCCATTTTGAATAGACCAGATCATAGAATATTTGCTTTATATAAAACTATTATTGGACTCTGTCCCATTTACACCTTCTTTTTTTTTTTTTTTTTTTGTTAATTTCCACTACTCATCTGTCAGTTTGTCATGCTTTGATGGCTTGTGTGTTGCTGAAATGCTGGAAGTTATGTCACAGGTATTTCAAACAACAGCAGGGTCACCCGTGGTCTCAGCAGAGCTTCCAGACTAAGACAGACTAGGAAAAAAAGTCTGGCAATCTACCTCAGAAGATTAGTCAATGACTCAAAACAGAACATTGGATCGCCAATAGAACATTGTCTGACTCACTTGTTTTGGAAACATCATCAGGAAGGGTGGATCTTTGGAGAAGGACATCATGTTTGGTGGGGCAGAGGGCTGTAAGAGTAAGGGAGAGGAGACACTTGTTGAGATTGATTGGCACAATAGCCACAACAATGGACTCGAATTTGTTGCAGCACTGGGCAATGTTTTGTTCTGTTGTACATGAGGTTGCCATGAGTTGGAGTAGACTTGATGGCAGCTATCATCATGATCATCACTAATTTATCTATAACCTCATTCAAAAATATTTATTTAATATTTAAAGTGTGTTAGCAATTGTTCTAGATGATTAAAATACACCAGGAAACAAAACAGACAACATCCTTGCCCTCATAAAATATGATTCTTTACAGAAGTGTGATATATATCAACACTCAGAAATAATCAATTGCAAATATTTACTGAAGAATAGATCAGGTAAAAACTGAGGTACTTTTATTGGCAATTATGGCAATAGGCCCCCACCTGTCTGTCACTTTGTCATATTGTGTGGGCCTGCATGTTGCTGTGATGCTGGAAGCTATGCCACTGGTATTCAGATACTACCAGGATCACCTATGGCGGACAGGTTTCAGCTGAGCTTCCAGACTAAGACAGACTAGGAAGAATGGCCTGGCAGCCTACTTCTGAAAAGAATTAGCCAGTAAAAACATTATGAATAGCAGCGGAACATTGTCTGATACAGTGCCAGAAGATGAGCCCCGCAGGTTGCAAGACACTCGAAAGATGACAGGGGAAGAGCGGCCTCTTCAAATAAGAGTCAACCTTTATGACATGGATACAGTCAAGCTTTCAGGACCTTCATTTGCTGATGTGGCATGACTCATAATGGGAAGAAACAGCTGCAAACATCCTTTAATAGTTGGAACGTGGAATGTAGGAAGCATGAACCCAGGAAAATTGGAAATTGTCAAAAAATGAAATGGAATGCATAAACATCGATATCCTAGGCATTAGTTAGCTGAAATAGACTGGTATTGACCATTTTGAATTGGACAATCGTATAGTCTACTATGCCAGGAATGACAACTTGAAGAGGAATGGCATTGCATTCATTTTCAAAAAGAACATTTCAAGATCTATCCTGAAGTACAGTGCTGTCAGTTACAGAATAATATCCATACACCTACAAGGAAGACAGTTAATACGACTATTATTCAAATTTATGCACCAAACACTAAGGCCAGAGGTGAAGAAATTGAAGACTTTTACCAACTTCTGTAGTCTGAAATTGATTGAACATGCAGTCAAGAGGCATTGATAATTACTGGTGATTCGAATGTGAAAGTTGGAAACAAAGATGAAGGGGTAGGCAGAAAATATGGCCTTGGTGATAGAAATGATTCCAGAGATAGCATGATAGAATTTTGCAAGACCAACGACTTCTTCATTGCACATACCTTTTTTCAACAATGTAAATGGTGACTATACCCATGGACCTCACCAGATGGAATACAGAGAAATCAAATCTACTACATCTGTGGAAAAAGACAATGGAAAAGTTCAATAATATCGGTCAGAACAAGGTGAGGGGCTGGCTGTGGAACAGACCATCAATTGCTCATATAAAAGTTCAAGTTGAAACTGAAGAAAATTAGAACTAGTCCACGAGATCCAAAGTACGACCTTGAGTATATCCCATCTGAATTTAGAGATCATCTTAAGAATAGATTTGACACATTGAGCACCAATGACCGAAGACCAGACAAGTTGTGGAATAACATCAAGGATATCATACATGAAGAAAGCAAGAGGTCATTAAAAAGACAGGACCGAAAGAAAAGACCAAAATGCATGTCAGAAGAGGCTCTGAAATGTGCTCTTGAACATCAAGCAGCTAAAGCAAAAGGATGAAATGATGAAGTAAAAGGAATGAACAGAAGAGTTCAAAGGGCAGCTCCAGAAGACAAAGTAAAGCATTATAATGACATGTGCAAAGAGCTGGAGACAGAAAACCAAAAGGGAAGAACATGCTCGGCGTTTCTCAAGCGGGAAGAACATGCTCGGCGTTTCTCAAGCTGAAAGAACTGAAGAAAAAATTCAAGCCTCAAATTGCGATAATGAAGGGTCGCATGGGAAAAACATTGAATGATGCAGGAAGCATCAAAAGATGATGGAAAGAATACACAGAGTCTTTATACCAAAAAGAATTGGTCGACGTTCAACCATTTCAAGAGGTAGCAGATGACCAGGAACCGATGGTACTGAAGGAAGGAGTTCAAGCTGCACTGAAGGCATTGGCGAAAAAAAAGGCTCCAGGAATGGACAGAATATCAATTGAGATGTTTCAACAAACAGATGCAGTGCTGGAGGTGCTCACTCGTCTATGCCAAGAAATATGGAAGACAGCTTCCTGACAAATGACTGGAAAAGATCCATATTTATGCCTATTCCCTAGAAAGGTGATCCAACCCAATGTGGAAATTATTGAATAATGTCATTAATATCGCATGCAAGCAAAATTTTGCTGAAGATCATTCAAAAACAGCAGCAGCACTTTATCGACAGAGAACTGACAAACTCAGCCTGGATTCAGAAGAGGGCGTGAAAGCAGGGATATCATTGCTGATGTCAGATGGACCCTGGCTGAAAGCAGAGAACACCAGAAAGATGTTTACGTGTGTTTTATTGACTACGCAAACACATTCACACATTCAACTGTGTGGATCATAACAAATTACGGATAACATGGTGAAGAATGGGAATTCCAGAACACTTAATTGTGCTCATGAGGAACCTTTAGGTAGATCAAGAGGCAGTCATTCAAACAGAACAAGACACACTGCATGGTTTAAAGTCAGGAATAGTGTGTGTCAGGGTTGTATCCTTTCACCATACCTATTCAATCTGTATGCTGAGCAAATAATCTGAGAAGCTGGACTATATGAAGAAGAACAGGGCATCAGGATTGGTGGAAGACTCATTAACAACCTGTGTTATGCAGATAACACAGCCTTGCTTGCTGAAAGTGAAGAGGACTTGAAGCACTTACTGATGAAGATTAAAGACCACAGCCTTCAGTATAGATTGTACCTCCACGTAAAGAAAACAAAAATCCTCACAACTGGACCAATAAGCACATCATGATAAAAAGAAAAGATTGAAGTTGTCATTTTACTTGGATCCACAATCAACAGCCATGGAAGCAGCAGTTAAGAAATCAAAAGACGCATTGCATTGGACAAATCTGCTGCCAAAGAGTTCTTAAAATGTTCAAAGTAAAGGTGTCACCTTGAAGACTAAGGTGTGCCTGACCCAAGCCATGGTATTTTCAATTGCATCATATGCATGTGAGTGCTGGATAATGAATAAGGAAAACAGAAGAACTGATGCCTTTGAATTGTGGTGTTGGTGAAGAATATTGAATATACCATGGACTGCCAAAAGAATGAACAAATCTGTCTTGGAAGATGCTCAACCAGAATGCCCCTTAGAAGCAAGGATGACAAGACTACATCTCACACACTTTGGACATGTTGTCAGGAGAGATCAGTCCCTTGAGAAGGTCATCATGCTTAGTAAAGTAGAGGGTCAATGAAAAGAGGAAGACTCTCAGTGAGGTGGATTGACAGTGACTGCAACAATGGGCTCAGTCATAATAACGATTGTGGGCATGGTGCAAGACCTGGCAGTGTTTCGTTCTGTTGTACACAGGGGGGCTATGAGTTGGAATCAACTTGATGGCACCTAACAACAACAACAATATGGCAATGAGCTCATCTAGAAGCCTGCTAAGATTTTGGAAACTTATGTAGTGTGGTGCAGTAGATTAGTTTTACATGGCCTTCCTAGCCATGGTCTTTTAACTTCCAGAAAACAATTGGCTGGGACTATGCAAATAAGGAAACCCTCGTGGCACAGTGGTTAAGTGCAACTGCTGATAACCAAAAGGTCTGCAGTTCAAATCCACCAGGTGCTTCTTGGAAACTCTATGGGGCAGTTCTACCCTGTCCTATAGGGTTGCTATGAGTTGCAATTGACTCAATGGCAATGGGCTAGTTGGTTTGTATGCAAATAAGGTGTGTAAAACCCTTGCAGGAATTGGACAGTTTACTATGGCTATGCAAATAAGGTGACTGTTACCTACCAAGGGGTTTGGTCAATTTTGCCATCCTGCTTAAGCTTAAAAGACCTAATACCACAGAGGTTCAGGGGAACTTCACTATCATCAAGAAGAGTTTGGAGTAGATTATGTGCTTTAGACCAAGGATCCAGAGTCACTGAGTTGAGAACATCCCAGACTCAGAAGGAAGGGAGAACACTGAAGACAGCAAGAGATAACAGCGGTGAGCCTGCCTGACCCATGGAGCCTGAGCTGAGCACCTTCTGTCAGAAGGCTTGCTGGCAGAGCTAAAAGAGCTGTAACATTTCCTGTGCAGGGTAGAGGCCTGAGTGTGCCCTGTGTCAGGGTTGCCTAGGAGGATCCTGTGCAGTGGTCTTCCTACAGCAGGACAGAGCCAGATGACTCTGGGCAGGAGGCTTGCCAGTGGAGCTAAAAGAGCTTTGTAATGCTTGTGCAGGGCAAGAGAGGCCTGAGTGTACTCCACGCAGGGGTTGCACACCACCCCCCAGGCAGTCGGGGCCCAGGTAGCATGGCGACAAGAGGCCTCCTCAGGCCTGGGTAGTGTGGCAGAAGCTGGTAGCAAAGGCTTAAAAGGCCCAGTGGCAGAGGCTCAGGAGATCCTGTGCAGGGGTCTTCCAGGCAGCAGTGAGGCCCAGCAAGGCTCAGGAGCAAAGCAGAAGCCTCAGAAGCTGCTATGCAGGCCACCAAGCAATGTGGTTGTAGCCAGAAGCAACAGTGATGTGGATACAGCATCTGGATGAACCATGACATGCCTGCCTAATGATGTTAAGAATGGACGTGGGTAATTTGGGGAAGGGTAACCAGTTCTCCTTTGGTGATCTATTATTATTATTTAATGTTTCCTTTTTATAAATAATAATAGTGGCTTTCACTTTGCCAAAACTGTGTAAGTGTCTTATGTGCCCTGCACTATCATAGATGAACATAACACCCATGGAATGGTTGATGCCAGTGGGTGTATTTTTCTCATTCCTAGCAGCCTAATGGCTGCCTGGAAGTTAGAGGCACAGCCTACCTTCATGTGCAATGCAGACAGAAAGACAGACATGTGCATACATACAGACACATCCATTTTTCCTGCCGCTCTGGGATGTATTTCCCCCAACCATTCCCTGCATCCCTAAATAGAGTTGGAGATGTATTGCTTGTGATACAAGGTCCCAGGAGTACTCCTCTGAAAATATATCACACCCAATGGCCCCGCCTAGAAATGCATGGACTATTCCTCTTTTAGTGTCTACTGCCCCCCAAAATGGTAAGGATAATTTAGTGTGAAGGAGGGAAATGCAAGGTAGATTTTTTAATAATGTTTGACTAACATGCTCCCTTTAAAAAATGTTTACATATGTATATTTCTACCATATAGTGATTATCTATAACCTCAAATTCAGTTTCTAAGCCATTTCAATATCATGACTGTAACTTTATCCCAATTAAACCAATTACTCTGATTTATGCTTAGATCACATAGTGATTTCTAGAGCCATCAGAGTCATATTAAATTTACCCTCCACTTTTATTTTTACAGATTTTCATAGACATCTATACCAGACTTGAATTGTTGACCCTCCTCCCCTCCAAAAAAGAAAACCAATCCTCCTTTCTCATTGATCAAGAAAAAACAAATACACAGGTGTTTTATCACAGTTTCAGCATTTTCAGAGGAGGTATGATCTTCAAGGTAGGTTCTTCAAAACAGGTTTGCTGTCATCATAAATACTATTCAAACTTAAACACAAATCTTTACCAGGGACTAGCCCAGAGTTTTATATAAGTTTTCCTGTTAAAGTTTTCTAATCATATTGCTTTATTTTTAATAATAAATGAAGAATGTCTCTTTTATCTCTAAGCAATTTCTCTGTTTAACTGCCTGTTGTGAATTGAATTGTATCCCCTCAAGCTGTATGAATTCTTAAGCCCTGTTTTCCTAATATGACCCTGTTTAGAAACAAGGGTTTCTTTTGTTGTGTCAATGAGGTCATGCCAGAGTCAGGTGGGTCCTAAACCTAATCACTTCTGAGAAGTGTCTGTAAACAGATACAGAGACACACACACAAGGGTGAGACATGCCAAAGAACTCCAAGTAAAGCCGGGGAACTTCCAGAGCTACTGACAGGGAAGAACCTTCCGCTAGAGCTGTTGCCCTGATATGGACTTCTAGCCTTCAAAAGGACAATAACTTCCTGTTCGTTAATGCCACCCACTTGTGGTAGTTTTGTTATGGCAGCGTTAGGTAACTAAGACATTGTCCTCATACTCAAGTTTTTGCTTTTACCTAAAGTCACTCTCTCACCGCTCTATGTCTCCAGGCACATAAAAAAAAAAAAAAACCCACTGCCATCGAGTCAATTCCGACTTACAGAGAACCCTACAGGGCAGAATAGAACTCCCCCATAGAGTTTCCAAGGGGTGCCTGATGGATTCAAACTGCCAACCTTTGGCTTAGCAGACGTAGCCCTTAACCATTACGCTACCAGGGTTTCCTCTCTGCATACAGGCAGGTCAAAATTGTTTTCTTAATTTCTTCCTCCTGTCGCTAAGACAGAGGGCTGAAATGTCACCCTGCGGTCTAATGTAGCTGGTGACTGAAAAGCACCCATCCTCTTATATTCCTTAACCATGCTTCCCTAGAAGCTGGGTCTAGGCTTTTCTTTCTAAAACACACAACTGAACGTATCATCTAATTTCCTTTATGATTAGATAAAATCTTCTTAGTCTGTGAGTAAAGGCACTTCACAACCTAGCTCGAGCCAATGGTTATCTCCACATATCTTATGGATGTCCATCCAGAGGCACGAAAGGCCAAACTTTGCTCAATTCCCTTTGTATGGCATTTTCATATTAATACTGGTTACAGATTTAAAGTGTAATCAGAAAAAAGTATAATCAAATTGAGTACATCTCCGTGTCTCAGGGCACTGTCCATGTCAAGAGCTATGCAGCCATCTTACGTCTACTTTCCTTTAATTCTTCCTTTATTAATAATACATATATGCACAATAACATATATGACGTCTAAGGAGTACTAAAGCAAATGCCTACTGTCCGGCTTAAGAAAGAACATCCTCACATTTAAAAGACCCTACTGTTCTCTCTCCATCCCCTTGGTGTAACAGCCCTTGATTCTGCAAATGTAACCTCTATTGTGAACTGTATAGTACCCATTTCCTTGATTATCACCAACGTATGGATACCTGAACAATATTGTTTAATTTTACATGCTTATACTTTATATAAAATCAATCTGTGTGTATCCTGAAAAAAAAAAAAAAAAAGAGGTACATCTCCACCTGACAGGCAGTGCCCATTGGAGTGATGAAGGTCACAAATTTTCTTGTAGAAAATTCTTTTTCAAGACATCATTACTAACTGAGAGCTTCACAAGTCCTGCCAGATTCTTTCCTTTTGGGCATCAGTGACTTTGCTTCCTCTAAACCAGCTGCCAGCCATAGCCCATTAAATGCAAACAACTTTAAAATAACATTTCTCCCCTGACACATGGCAACAAAAGCTGGGTTTCTGAGAGACGCTTGCAGTCTTAGTTTGGGCTCTACCTTTGAACCGTTTTAAACTTTTACAAAGTGAAAGAGCATTGGTTAGCTATTGTCTTTTTAAAGTATTTGACTTGATGTTGGTTTATCTATCAAACTAGGGCTGGGTAGGTAAGTCTTTACATTATAATACTAATAAGAAAAGAAACGCTTCCTGCAAGAAATCTGGTCAAATGTAATGATTTGTTTTAGAGTCACAAGGGTAGACTGCCTGTTCTAGGAGTAGCTGGAAAGTGGGAAGCAGAGGAACTTGAAAGAAAAACAGTAGGCAATATTATTAAAAATAAAATCCTTTTGTAGCCTGTCATCTCAATGTTATGAAACCCAGTAGCATATTTTTTCTCCCTTTCAAATGAATTTTGTTTTTTAATAAGTTTGGCTGAAAGTGCAAATGCCTTTGGCGAGGTCAACTTGAACTTGTGGCTTTTCTTAGCCATTGGGGTCTACACCTCAGAGAGTTTTCTGTTTTTACTGGAAGTTTAAATTTTGTTGACTGAACTGGCCGTTTCTTTGTGAGAGCACTTGAGTCCTTTAATGTTTTCTTTTTTGGTCTCTTTTGCTGTTTAAAAGAATGACTTAAGGATAAATTTGGTGCCTTGGATAGATAAATAAATCTGACAAAATTATAAATGACTCAGTTAGCTGGAGCAGGAAGGGGAAAACAATAGCGAATTAATTTAAAAAAGAAAACACACCCCTCGGTAGAGTACATGAAAATTTAACAAAGACAAAAGGCACTTGGAAAAAAGTTTAATATTTTAGGAAAGGAGGCAGTCAATTCTTCCTTGTGCTAAAAAAAAAAAACAACCCTAAAATGTCACGGTAATATTTCTATACCTCACATATAATAGTTAGCTTTGTAATTTATGGAAATGTCCCAAGATTTTTTTTAAATATAATTAATATATGTTAGCATAATAATCTAAGTAATTCTTATATTTTTGTTAGAAGTTTATTATAAAGAAATTATCAAACATTTTTATGATTTTAAAAAGAATGAGTCATAGAGACCATAACTTGACTGTGAAAAAATACCTGATGCTACAAATTCAGACTGGCTGAGAAAGTCAAGCCTTGACTGTGTGAAATATGAATTGTTGTCTGATGCATAACCAGGGCTCCTCGTCTGATGCAAGTAGCACATGGGCACTCAAGGAGTAGATGTGTATTCGCATTATTGGCCAAGAGAAAGTTATATAAGGCATATATTTTTCATGTCTCCTTTCAGGCCTCCTATTCTGGGTCAAAGAAAGTCTTCTGAAAAACTGAAATACTCCACTTTCATTTCAATCATAATTGTTCCTCAGGAGGATTCAATTTTTTTAAACTATCATGAAGCTTGGAGGTTCAGGTTATAGAACATTTACTACAGGTCAGTAATAAAAAAAAAAAAAAAAACCAGGTCAGTGATAGTAACCACAATATTGTTAAGTGCCATCCAGTCAGTTCCAACTCAAAACAAACCTATGTACAACAGAATGAAATACTGCTCAGTCCTGCACCATCCTCACAATCGTTATGCTTGAGCCCATTGTTGCAGCCACTGTGTCAAGCCATCTCATTGAGGGTCTTCCTCTTTTTTGCTGACCCTCTACTTTACCAAGCACGATGACCTTCTCCAGGGACTGATCCCCCCCTGACAACACGTCCAAGGTATGTGAGAGGTAGCCTCGCCATCCTTGCCTCTAAGGAACATTCTGGCTGAACTTCTTCCAAGACAGATTTGTTCATTCTTTTGGCAGTCCATGGTGTATTCAATATTCTTCACCAATACCACAATTCAAAAGTGTCAATTCTTCTTTCGTCTTCCTTATTCATCGTCCATCTTTTTGCATTAACCACAATAGTTTGTTCCATTTCTGAACTCTGATTAAAAAGGAGCTTCCTCTATACAAAATATTCACATATTATCCATTTTCAAAGAATATCTTAATAATAATATTTAAAGTAAGAGTATTTTTCTTAATGGCTCAGAAAATATTTAGCTACTTTAGAGCATGGGTAATTTTGGCAGTTTTAAAAACACATACTATATATATGGAAAGGTATTTACAATAGGACTAGATACATTATTAAAAATTTGAGTTAATTCTAAGTATTTAGATATACATAAGAATGATCTAAATTGATGCAGTTTTCTGGTCTTTAGAATGGAAATAATAATGCTTACCTCATGAGAGCTTTTGAGATAAGTTAACACAAATAAGGAGCTTAGAACAATGCCTGGTCTATGGTAGATGTTCAGAAAGCATTGATTCTTTGGCCCCTCCCACTCTTTTCCCCTTTCTGGAGAAAGAGCAGGTTATAATGGAAAGAGTATGAATTTTTTAGATGAAGGGATCAATCAGTCCGTGTTTGAATTGCATCTCTACCACCTTTAAGCTTGTAAATGTGGCCAAGTTCTTAACTTTTTAAAGGTTTAGTTCCTTCATCTGTAAAGTAAAATAATGCCCACCACATAGGATGAATGTAAGGATTATACAGGATAGCAGCGCTGTTATCAATTAAATTGTGTCCCTCCACCAAATACATATTGTGTAATCCTAACCTCTATGCCTGTGGTTATGATCCCATTTTGTAAGGAGTTGTCTTTGTTATGTTAATAAGGCAGGATTATTTTCTTTTTTTATATCTTGAGTCAGTCTCTTTTGAAATATAAAAGACATTAAACAAGCAAGGGAGAGAAGCAGAGACTAGGAAAGATAGATCCCCAGACACATGGAGATATCCAAGGAACCAGGAAGCAGAGGCTAAAGACCTAAAGATCTTTCTCTAGAGCCAACCAGGAGAGAAAGCCTTTCCCTAGAGCTGGCATCCTGAATTCAGGTTTCCGGCCTCCTAAAATGTGAGAAAATAAATTTCTGTTTGTTAAAGCCGTCTACTTGTGGTATTTCTGTTACAGCAGCACTAGATAACTGTGCTTAACATACTGCCTGGGACATAAACCAGAAAAAAAAAAAAAAAAAAAACTCATTGCCATCAAGTCAATTCCAACTAATAGTAAGCCTATAGGACAGAGTAGAACTGCCCCATAGAGTTCCCAAGGAGCAGGTGGTGGATGCAAACAGCCGACCTTTTGATTAGCAGCCTGAGCTCTTAACCACTGTGCCTGAGACATAACCACTGTTCCTGAGACATAGTAGGGGATAAATACTCTTCTCTTGTAGCTAGATCCTAAAACAAGAACAATGAGATCAAGTAAAATTAGTATCACATGCACACCCAAAAACATTGTCTGAGACCATTCATGACTATTTTTTTATTTATTTTTTTTATCTTCATAATTTTTGTTGTGCTTTAAGTGAAAGTTTACAAATCAAGTCAATCTCTCACACAAAAACTTATATACGGCTTGCTACATACAGCCTGCCCCCTCCCTCCACTCCCTCTTTTCGTGTCCATTTCACCAGCTTCTAACCCCCTCTACCCTCTCATCTCCCCTCCAGGTAGGAGATGCCAACATAGTCTCAAGTGTCCACCCAATCCAAGAAGCTCGCTCTTCACCAGCATCCCTCTCCAACCCGTTGTCCAGTCCAATCCATGTCTGAAGAGTTGGCTTCGGGAATGGTTCCTGTCCTGGACCAACAGAAGGTCTGGGGGCCATGACCACCAGGGACCTTCTTGTCTCAGACCATTAAGTCTGGTTTTTTTATGAGAATTTGGGGTCTGCATCCCACTGCTCTCCTGCTCCCTCAGGGGTTCTCTGTTGAGTTCCCTGTCAGGGCAGTCATCAGGTTGTAACCGGGCACCATCTAGTTCTTCTGGTCTCAGGATGATGTAGTCGCCGGTTCATGTGGCACTTTCTGTCTCTTGGGCTCATAATCACCTTGTGTTCTTGGTGTTCTTCATTCTCCTTTGATCCAGGTGGGTCGAGACCAATTGATGCATCTTAGATGGCTCCTTGCTAGCATTTAAGACCCCGGACACCACTCCTCAAAGTGGGATGCAGGATGTTTTCTTAATAGATTTTATTATGCCAATTGACTTAGATGTCCCCTGAAACCATGGTCCCCAAACCCCTGCCCCTGCTATGCTGGCCTTCGAAGCATTCAGTTTATTCAGAAAACTTCTTTGCTTTTCGTTTAGTCCAACTGTGCTGACCTCTCCTGTATTGTGTGTTGTCTTTCCCTTCCCCTAAAGTAGTTCTTATCTACTATCTAATTAGTGAATACCCCTCTCCCACCCTTCTCCCCCCCATAACCACAAAAGAATGTTTTCTTCTCAGTTTAAACTATTTCTCAAGTTCTTATAATAGTAGTCTTATACAATATTTTCCATTTGCAACTGATTCATTTCACTCAGCATAATGCCTTCCAGGTTCCTCCATGTTATGAAATGTTTCACAGATTCCTCACTGTTCTTTATCAATGCATACTATTCCATTGTGTGAATATACCAGAATTTATTTATCCATTCATCTGTTGATGGGCACCTTGGTTGCTTCCATCTTTTTGCTATTGTTAACAGTGCTGCAATAAACATGGGTGTGCATATATCTGTTCGTGTAAAGGCTCTTATTTCTCTAGGATATATTCGGAGGAGTGGGATTGCTGGGTCATATGGTAGTTCTATTTCAAGCTTTTTAAGAAAATCCCAAATCAATTTCCAAAGCGGTTGTACCATTTTACATTCCCACCAGCAGTGTATAAGTGTTCCAATCTCTCCACATCCTCTCCGACATTTATTATTTTGTGTTTTTTGGATTAATGCCAGCCTTGTTGGAGTGAGATGAAATTTCATTGTAGTTTTGATCTGCATTTCTTTAATGGCTAATGATGATGAACATTTCCTCATGTATCTGTTAGCTACCTGAATGTCTTCTTTAGTGAAGTGTCTATTCATATCTTTTGCCCATTTTTTAATCTGGTTATTTGTCTTTTTGTAGTTGAGTTTTTGCAGTATCATGTAGATTTTAGAGATCAGGTGCTGATCAGAAATGTCATAGCTAAAAACTTTTTCCCAGGCTGTAGGTAGTCTTCTTACTCTTTTGGTGAAGTCTTCAGATGAGCACAGGTGTTTGATTTTTAGAAGCTCCCAGTTATCTAGTTTTTCTTTTACATTCTTTATAATGTTTTATATAGTGTTTATACCATGTATTAGGGCTCCTAATGTTGTCCTTATTTTTTCTTCCATGATCTTTTTCATTTCAGATTTTACATTTAGGTCTTTATCCATTTTGAGCTTGTTTTTGTGCATGGAGTGAGGTATGGGTCTTCTTTCATTTTTTTGCAGATGGATATCCAGTTATGCCAGCACCATTTGTTAAAAAGACTGTCGTTTCCCCCATTTAACTGTTTTCCAGCCTTTGTCAAGTATCAACTGCTCATATGTGGATGGATTTACGTCTGGTTTCTCAATTCTGTTCCATTGGTCTATGTATCTGTTGCTGTACCAGTACCAGGCTGTTTTGACTACTATGGCAGTATAATAGGTTCTAAAATCAGGTAAAGTCAGGCCTCCCACTTTGTTCTTCTTTTTCAGTAATGCCTTATTTATCCGGGGCCTCTTTCCCTTCCATATGAAGTTGGTGATTTGTTTCTCCATCTCATTAAAGAATGTCGGTGGGATTTGGATCAGAATTGCATTAAATGTATAGATTGCTTTTGGTAGAATAGACATTTTTACAATGTTAAGTCTTCCTATCCATGAGCAAGGTATGTTCTTCCACTTATTTAAGTCTCTTTTAGTTTCTTGCAGAAGTGTACTGTAGTTTTCTTTGTATAAGTCTCTTACATCTCTGGCAAGGTTTATTCCTAAGTATTTTGTCTTCTTGAGGGCTACTGTAAATGGCATTGATTTGGTGATTTCCTCTTCGATGTTCTTTTTGTTGGTGTAGAGGAATCCAATGAATTTTTGTATGTTTATCTTGTATTCCCATACTCTGCTGAACTCTTCTATTAGTTTCAGTAGTTTTCTGAAGGATTCCATAGGGTTTTCTGTGTATAAGGTCATGTCATCTGCAAATAGAGATATTTTACTTCTTCCTTGCCAACCTGGATACCCTTTGTTTCTTTATTTAGCCTAACTGCTCTGGCTAGGACCTCCAACACAATGTTGAATAAGAGCAGTGATAAAGGGCATCCTTGTCTGGTTCCTGATCTCTACGGGAATGCTTTCAGGCTGTCTCCATTTAGGGTAATGTTGGCTGTTGGTTTTGTAAAAAGGCTCTTTATTACATTGAGGAATTTTCCTTCTATTCCTATTTTGCTGAGAGTTTTTATCATGAATGGGTGTTGAACTTTGTCAAATGCCTTTTCTGCATCAATTGATAAAATCATGTGATTCTTGTCTTTTGTTTTATTTATGTGGTGGATTACATTAGTTGTTTTTCTAATGTTGAACCATCCCTGCATACCTGGTATGAATCCCACTTGGTCATGGTGAATTATTTTTTTGATATATTGTTGAATTCTATTGGCTATAATTTTGCTGAGGATTTTTGTATCGACGTTCATGAGGGATATAGTTACATAATTTTCTTTTCTTGTGGTGTCTTTACCTGGTTTTGGTGTCAGGGATATAGTGACTTCATAGAACGAGTTTGGGAGTATTCTGTCCTTTTCTATGCTGTGAAATACCTTTAGTAGTAGTGGTGTTAACTCTTCTCTGAAAGTTGGGTAGAACTCTATAGTGAAGCCAACCGGGCCAGGGTTTTTTTTTTGTTGTTGGGAGTTTTTTGATTACCTTTTCAACCTTTTCTTTTGTTATGGGTCTATTTAGTTGTTCTACCTCTGTTTGTGTTAGTTTAGGTAGGTAGTGTGTTTCTAGGAATTCATCCATTTCTTCTAGGTTTTCAAATTTGTTTGAGTACAATATTTCATAGTAATCTGATATGATTTTTTTAATTTCACTTGGGTTTGTTGTAATATAGCCCATCTCATTTCTTATCTGGCTTATCTGCTTCCTCTCCTTTTTTTCTTTTGTCAGTTTGGCCAGTGGTTTATCAATTTTGTTGAGTTTTTCAAAAAACTAGCTTTTGGTCTTGTTAGTTCTTTCAATTGTTTTTCTGTTTTCTGTTCATTTAGTTCAGCTCTAACTTTTATTATTTGTTTTCTTCTGGTGCTTGTGGGTTTCTTTCGTTGCTCTCTTTCTACTTGTTCAAATTGTAGGGATAATTCTTTGATTTTGGCCCATTCTTCTTTTTGTATGTGTACATTTATTGATATAAATTGGCCTCTGAGCACTGCTTTTGCTGTGTCCCAAAGGTTCTGATAGGAAGTGTTTTCATTCTCATTGGAGTCTATGAATTTCTTTATTCCATCCTTAATGTCTTCTATAAGCCAGTCTTTTTTGAGCAGGGTATTGTTCAGTTTCCAAGTGTTTGATTTCTTTTCCCTGCTTTTCCTGTTATTGATTTCCACTTTTATGGCCTTATGGTCAGAGAAGATGCTTTGTAATATTTCCATGTTTTGGATTCTGCTAAGGCTTGCTTTATAACCTAATATGTGGTCTATTCTAGAGAATGTTCCATGTGCACTAGAAAAGAAAGTATAGTTGGTTGCTTTTGGGTGGAGTGTTCTGTATGTGTCTATGAGGTCAAGTTGGTTGATTGTGGCAGTTAGATATCCCATGTCTTTATTGAGCTTCTTTCTGGATGTCCTGTCCTACACCGAAAGTGGTGTGTTGAAGTCTCCTATTATTATTGTGGAGCTGTCGATCTCACTTTTCAATGCTGATAGAGTTTTTTTATGTATCTTGCAGCCCTGTCATTGGGTGCATAAATATTTAATATGGTTATATCTTCTTGATGTGTTGTCCCTTTAATCATTATATAGTGTCCTTCCTTATCCTTTCCAATGGGTTTAACTTTAAAGTCTATTTTGTCAGAAATTATTATTACCACTCCTGCTCTTTTTTGATTGTTGTTTGCTTGATATATATTTGTCCATCCTCTGAGTTTTAGTTTGTTTGTGTCTCTAAGTCTAAGGTGTGTCTCTTGTAGGTAGCATATAGACAGATCTTGTTTTTTAATCCATTCTGCCACTGTCTGTCTCTTTATTGGTCCATTTAGTCCATTTACATTCAGCGTTAATTATGGATCGGTGTGAATTTAGTGTTACCATTTTGATGTCTTTTTTTGTGTGTTATTGACAGTTTCTTTTTCCCACTTAATTTTATGTGCTGAGTAGATTACCTTTATATATTGTACTTTCCTCATATTTCTCGTTGCTGATTTTGTTTCTGCTGAGTCTCAATTTTTTTCTTGTATTTTATTTTGATGAGCAGGATAGTTTTTCTCCTTTATGATTACCTTATTATTTACCCCTATTCTTCTAAATTTAAACTTAACTTTTATTTCTTTGTATTGCTGTATGTTCCTCTCCACATGGAAAGTGTATGATTACTTTTCTTAGTCCCTCTTTATTATTTTAACTTTGTCTTCTTTTGTATAATAACATCGCTGTTACACTGCTTTGAGCTTTTTTTTTTTATCCTGCTTTTTTTTTTTTTGGATTTTCCTGTTTCGGTTGACTTCTGGTCTGCCCAGTGTCCTAGTCTTAGGTTGATACCTGATATTATTGATTTTCTAACCAAAATACTCCCTTTATTATTTCTTGTAGTTTTGGTTTCATTTTTACAAATTCCCTAAACTTATATTTATCTGGAAATGTCTTAATTTCACCTTCATATTTAAGAGACAGTTTTGCTGGATACATGATTCTTGGCAGGCAATTTTTTTCCTTCAATTTTTTAAATATGTCATCCCATTGCCTTCTTGCCTGCGTGGTTTCTGCCGAGTAGTCTGAGCTTATTCTTTTTGGCTTGCCTTTGTAGGTGACTTTTCTTTTATCCCTCGCTGCTCTTATAATTCTCTCTTTATCTTTGGTTTTGGCAAGTTTGATTATAATATGTCTTGGTGACTTTCTTTTAACACCTACCTTATGTGGAATTTGATGAGCATCTTGGATAGGTAGCTTCTCATCTTTCACTATATCAGCAAAGTTTTCTGCCAACAAATCTTCAACAATTCTCTCTGTATTTTCTGTTATCCCTCCCTGTTCTGGTACTACAATCACTTGCAGATTATTTCTCTTGATGGAGTCCCACATGATTCTTAAGTTTTCTTCATTTTTTTCTAATTCTTTATCTGATTTTTCTTCAAATATATTAGTGCCAAGTGATTTGTCTTCGAGTTCAGAAATTCCAGCTTCTGCTTGCTCAATTCTGCTCCTCTGACTTTCTATTGAGTTGTCTACTTCTGTAATTTTATTGTTAATCTTCTGAACTTCTGATTGCTGTCTTTCTATGGATTTTTCCAGCTTATTAAACTTTTCATTATGTTCCTGAATAATCTTTCTAATTTCTTCAGTTGCTTTATCTGTATGTTCTTGGCTTGTTCTGCATATTGCCTCATTTCCTTCCTGATGTCTTGAAGGGTTCTGTATATTAAACTTTTGTATTCTGGTTCTGGTAATTCCAGGAATGCACTTTCATCTAGAATACCCCTGGATTCTTTTTTTTTTTTTTTTGAGAGCCTGTTGAGGTGATCATGGTCTGTTTCTTTATGTGACTTGATAGTGACTGTTGTCTCCGAGCGGTCTATGTTATTGTATTACTTTATGCTTGCTTACTGTTTCATAGCTTCTTGCTTTGTTTTGTTTTGGTATACCCCTATGGGTTGCTTAAGTGAGCTAGCTTGATTATTTTCACCTTTGGAGCTCTGGTGTCCTGTCCCCAGATGGCTAGAGCTGTTATCCAGTATATCAGTCTAGGAGTCCATTCAGTTTTCTTGTATGAATTCAGCTCAGGTTTCCAGGCAGCTGATCATCAAGTGTGTGGTACAGACTCTGTCCTACAGTCTTAGAGGGGCAGGAGTGATTGGCCTATATACCAGTATCTGATTACAGCAGGGGGTCACGCTCTGAACAAGGCAGTGATCTGAGAGCCGACCCCAAAGGGTCTCTGAGGAAAGTGCGTCCCCATTCCCTACAGCGTGCAGGTGACTGGGTTCTGCAGATGGACCATGGGCACCCAAAGTTTTTGGTTGTAAGGCCTGGGAGGTACCAGTTATCTTTGGACCCCTATCGTGGGTGGCTGGGTGACCTGAGTGGAGCTACCAGTCCTTAGGTCCCTGATGTGGGTAGGTGAGGACCTTGTTTAATAGGCAAAGTAATGTCAAACACCCACCTCTCCACCGCACAGCTGAAATGGTTGGAGTCTGCCAACAAGGGTCTATTCTCCCGAAATAGACCCACACAGGTCCATGCAGAAGGGAATGTGCTCAAGGTCCATGGACAGTTTATGCCTGGACAGGAGCTGCTTCTGTCCTGATCTCCCCCGGTTAGTGGAGCTAGCAAATTATCTTTTCCCGGAATTATAAACTTTGTCCTTCCCCAAGGTCGGAAGGATGGCTCTAGGTCCTCAACAGTGCCTATCTCAGGCCCAGGGAATTCAGCCATTGAAGCCGGCTTGGGGTTGGGTGGGGGCGTAGTAAAATTTACACAAGTACTTAGCTTTTGCCCAGAGTGCAGTTCTTCTCTGGTTCCAGAGGTGTGTGGCTTGCTGCTTGCTTCTGCCTGGGGAAACTGGCTGAACGCTAGTACCAGCCTTCCACCACCGCTGCTCCAGGAAAGGTGCCTGAGGGCTCCCTGTGATTCAGGTCCAGTAACTCCTCTCCGTTTCTGAATGGTCTCTTTCACTCCCTGGCCCTCAGTTCGTTTTCTAAGCTTACCTTTGAAGCTCAGGGCTCCCGGCTTGTCACAAATATGTTTGTTTCACTTGTTTTTTCGGGTATTTGTTGTAAAGAGGGCTCACCGGAATTGTCTGTCTATTCTGCCATCTTGGCTCCGCCTCCACTCATGACTATTTATTCAGCTAGTCTATTTACTGTGCTGAGGAATCTTTAATATTCATTGATGTGTTGGTTTCAGGCTTTCTGTGTATGTCTCTGTGATAACAGAATAGTTTCCAATATTGAGGAGACTTGAGTTTAAATCCCTGTGCTGCCACTCAGTACTCTATTCTCCTTTTCTCTCTTCCAGTTTCGAAGTTTTATTTATATTTCAAGTCTTTTGTTGGTTACTATTGAACTCAACAAAATCTAAATTTAGAATAGCAACTTAAGACAAGACCAAGTGTCATATCCTAGCTGGCTCTAAGGGCTCCTTCAGAGAGGTGTGTGAAATCAGGTTTAGAGTAAGTACCAAAACTTCCTCAGATGGTGTAGTAGTCAAACTTTGAAGATGGACTTCAATGATCTCCAACTTCTGTTTTTCCTAACCTTGTCTAATCCCCTTCTCTTGAGTGTGGGCTAGACCTAGTACCTTGCTTCTAACAAAAGAATATGGCAAAAATGATAGGTATCACTTCTGAGAGTAGGTCATAAAAGAAAGTATCTTCCATCTTGCTAGCACTGTCTCACTGTCTCTGGTTCTTTCCTCTTGTTGTTCTGGTGAAACAATTTGCCATATTGTTAGCCAAGACCTTGATGCAGCCTTGTGAGCCAGAGGGCCCAACTAAGTATACCTGGACTCCTGACCCTCAGAAACTGTGAGATAGTAAATGTGGTTGTCTTAAGCCACTAAGTTTGGGGGTTAGTTGTTACAAAGCACTTGATAACTAATACAAATGAGTAAGCAAGATGACTAAAATTATGATGGAATTACATATATTAAAACCGTTTTGTTTTCAAATACAAATAGTTTTTACTTCTATGCAATTATTTAGAACATCAGACCTATTTTAGTGCCTTTGCCCATTTTTTTTTAAACCTTGACTTTAACATTTGTTATCAAGACCTCATTTAATTTGGTAATTCTTAAAGCTCTCTAAACAGAAAAGAAGACAAAAAAACCAAGTTGCCTACTAAAGATCATTAAAGCCCCATATAGTCCTGTACCGTCAGCAATAGCTGCAATAAAATTAAGGCCAACAACATAAGTAGTCATCAAGACAGGGAGATATAATTCAGTTAAGAAAAAGTTCATATTTTTTTACATAATTCAAAGATTTCATAAAACACACATGGAAGTAAATATAATGTTGAAATCATCATTCTAAAAGTTGTCCAAACATTTTAAGAGATTCATTATAACCCTATTTTCCCAGTCAGGAAAGCTTTACTAATTCACATTGCAAAAAACTAAAGCCAATCACATTGCTCAGTCTTGCCAAGCCCTTCTTTTTGACTGGATTGGAAATGGCAGTACTCTCTCCTCCCAATGATCCATGTAACTACCTCCAAAAATCTTCCTGCCTTGCAAACCACAACATGTAGAGGCCATCTTGCCTAAGAGAGATTCAGAGTCAACATCTCAGAAAGTCTCAGAAGGGAGACTCATCACCCTCTGGGGCTCCCATCCCTGTCCTGACCAGGTCCTGGCTCAGCCAAAGCAGCTTTTTGCTTAGCTCCTCAGATTTTAGAAGTGAACCTTTGAAACTTGTTTGGATGTACACTGTACTTTGTGCAACTCACACTGTATTCTACCATCAGATAAGTAAGTAAATAAAAAAAATAGGCACTGAGAATTACCTAGGATTTGCACTCTGATATCTTTTCACAGAACTGCCTGTTACCTAAGGTCCCTAGATGGTGCAAACAGTTTGCACTGGACTGCTAACTTAAAGGTTGGCAGTTCGAACCCACCCAGTGGTACCTCAGAAGAAAAGGCCTATGACCTGTTTCCGTTAAGATTACAGCCAAGAAAACTCTATGGAGCAGTTCTACTCCGTAATACATGGGGTCCATGAGTCAAATTGACTCAATGGTAACAAACAACAGCAGCAGCATGTTACCTAATGGCCTAGCAAGTGTATCCTATAGCCAGAATCAAGTCATGAGGAGTTATTCAACAAATTTATCAGCAGAGGGGCTTCAAAGAATCATAGCTACCAAGACTCGGGGCTCTACTCTATGTTACACCAAAGCTGTCTGAAAAATATAAAAGTCTTTTTTTTTTTTTAGGTATTCTAAACTGATCAGAGCACTGCACTTATTGTCAACAAAATGCTGGATTTCATACTTTCTAGGGCTCATGGATTCCCTTTTTGTGGTCACAGGCTGAATCCCTAACTCTAGCTGGATATTTTATGAATGAGCATGACCACAAATCTATCGCTATGACAAGAAAAACAATCCAAGAGTCTGGTATACTAGTTATAGTTCATAAATATCATCTTCAAATTCAAGAAGAAAATTTCTCTACAGATCTATCAACTGGTTTGATATTTATTTTTCATGGTATTAATGGGTTTACAGATTACTTATTTTGGCCTCGTGTTGACAAACCTCTTTTCCCCAATAGCCCAGAAGTTCTAGCTCACGTAAATGAACAATACCCTAGCTTTCTATAAATTATATACTTAAGCATTCACCAGCACACAGCAAGTTGGTAAAACCAAATTAGTTTTAGTTTATCTCTATAACATTTTATTTACATTTGTTGCATTTATTATATTGAGAATATTAAGATATAAATATATTAACTACATTCCCAGTTAACCTTTATTAGAAATCTATGTTTCAGCCAGAATGTGTTGAGGAAGCCAACAAACGTATTTTGGAAGTTAAGATGAGTTAGTTTTTAAAATTATCTTCTTTTAGTCATGAATAAAGTATCATTTATCTAATTTCAACCAGTAGGACTGAATTTGATTATTGTAACAGAAGAGTAAAAGAAGTTTGTGTAAATTATAAAACTTTTTAAATGTAGCTTTATAATTTATTTTAACATTTGCAATAATTAAAGGTAGCTGATAATATGATCATACAAAATATTTACAATAAAAATCACAGTGATTCATTATGATGAAAAAGCTGAGAAAAAAAACTTACTGGTGCCTAATTAAATGTTTTCAGTATTTTGTTCTCATATCAAGAACCTTAACAATGTTCTGACTATTCCATAAGCATTTACACTTCTGAAAATTTATACCGAGGAACATAATCAAAATTGAGAAGAAAAATCTTTTTTCCAGATTTGTGCAATTGAATATTACTAATAGTAGAAAAGAAAATGAACTAAATGATCAGTAATAAGTAAATGTGTAAATAAATTAAGGAACTATATGCAATTCATTTTTTTCAATAAAATTTGTGTTGATGTGATAGATAAACCAAACAAAACCAAACCCAGTGCTGTCAAGTCGATTCCGACTCATAGTGACCCTATAAAACAGAGTAGAACCGCCCCATAGAGTTTCCAAGGAGCACCTGGCAGATTCAAACTGCCGACCCTTTGGTTAGCAGCCATAGCACTTAAGCGCCACTCCACCAGGGTGGCGGATAGATGGTGATGGATAGATGGATAGATGACCATATTAGTAAGCAATTTTTAAATAACTATTCTTTATCAAGTAAAGGAAGTTTTCTTTTATTCTTAGAAAAAAAAAATCTTTTTTTTTTTTTTATCTCAGGAGTAAGTGTTGATTATTTTTCAAGTGTCTTTTCAGAGTCTTTCAGGTTGATGGTTTTTCCTTTATGGTCACTTAATATGTTCTTGTTGTTATTAGGTGCCATTGAGTTGGTTCCTATTCATAGTGATCCTATGTATGATGGAACGAACTTTGCTTAGTTCTGTACAATTCTTAACGATAGTAGATATGTTTGAGCCCATTGTTGCAGCCACTGTGTCCACTGTGTTAATCCATTTCATTAACAGTCTTCCTCTTTTTCACTGACCTTCTATATTACCAAGCATGATGTCCTTTTCCAGGGATTGGTTCGTCCTGATAACATTTCCAAAGTATGTGAGATGAAGTTTCTCCATCCTTGCTTCTAAGGAGCATTCTGGCTGTACTTCTTCCAAGACATATTTGTTCAGTCTTCTGGAAGTCGCAGGTATAGTCAATATTCTTTACCAATGCCATAATTCAAACAGGTCAATTAGTTTTTTGGCTTTTCTTTTTCATTGTCCAGGTTTCCTACGCGTATGAGGCTATTGAAAAGACCACGGCATGGGCTGGTGTGCCTTAATCATCAAAGTGACATCTTTGCTTTTCTAGATCTTAAAGAGGTCGTTTGCAGCAGATTTGCTGGATCCAATATATTGATTTCTTGACTGCTGCTTCCATGGGCATTGATTGTGGATCCAAGTAAAACGAAATACTTGACAACTTCAATATTTTCTCTGTTTATTACGATATTGCTTATTGGTGCAGTTGTGATGATTTTTGTTTTCTTTATGTTGAGGGGGCCAGCTATATTATGTAACATGGCCAACTACATTTTAGATTTCCTAAACTTAAAGCAAGGAGTCCTGGTGGTACAAAGGTTGGCAGTTCAAACCCACCTAGCTGCTCTGATCTGCTCCCATAAAAATTATAGCCTTGAAAATCCTATGGAGCCATTCTACTCTGTCACATGAGGTCACTATGAGTCATAATTGCATGGCAACTAACAACGACAACAAACTTAAAAAGTCATTGCTTTGAATCCTACTTGACGGTTATATATATTCTGCTGGGTTTAGGTTGTTCCATTTTATTCTTTTAGGATTTTTCACGCATTCATAAGTAAGATAAGCCTTTTTTTTTCTATTTTACTTGTCAGATTTTTAGTATCATGATCATTTTGTTTTATAGAATGACTTGAAAAACTCAGTCTACATCCAAGAAGTGTAGAGTTTATCTGATAAGAATCTTGGTGAGTCTTTCTTGTAGAAGTGTCTTCGTCTGGAGCTTATTAAGGGACAGATCTTCAAGTCGCTTTTTAATTTCTTTATGATGATTGATTTAATCTGGATTTCTGTGTCTTGAGGAGTCTACTTTGGTAATTGTATTTTCCTTAGAAAATGGCTTTCCTCTAAAAATCCATTCGGTATGTGTAGTCATGTTCTATTTCTTAATTATAATGTCATTTTAATTTGAGTTTTTCCTAAACAAACTTGCCAAAAATTGGTCTATTTTATTGTTCTTTTTAAAAGAACCAGTTTTAATTCTTATTGATCAAATTAACTGTTTTTAAGTCTGGTTGTTTGTGTCCTATTTCATTAATTTCTGCTTTTATCTTTACTAACTTCTTCCTTGTATTTTCATTTTATTTTGTTGTTCTTTTTCCAGCTTCTTCAGTTGAATACTTCATGCATTCAGTTTTCATCTTTCTTATTTCATAATAAATAAATTTAAGGCCATAGTTTTTCTTCTCTTAGCAATCATTTTAGCCAAATCACAGGGACTTTGATTTGTAATGCTCTCATCCTGATTCATTTCAAAGTAGTTTTTTTTTTTTTTTTAACTCAGGAATTATTTATTGGATGTTTTAAAAATTTTAGGTGTATTCTTTTCTTCCTCTTTGTTCCTAATCCCTAATTTTGTTGCACTGTGATCAGAGATGATACTAAGTTTGACTTCTGGTTTGAAGAAATTGATATTTCTTTGGGGCCTAATATAATGATTGCGCTTAAAATGGTGCTTGGCACTTGGTAAGTGCCATGAATTCAAAGTCCGTTTTTATGTAGCCTGCATAGACATTTTAAAATGAGGGTTCTCTAGTGCCACCAAGCATCTATCAGTTTATAGTATTGTGGTGGTTTGCATGTTGCTGTGATGCTGGAGGCTATGCGTTATTTCAAATACCAGCCCGTGGGCAGGTTTCAGTGGAGTTTCCAGATGAAGACAGACTAGGAAGAAGGACCTGGCAATCTAGTACTGAAAAAAAAAACAGCCAATGAAAACCTTATGAATAACAGCAGAAGACTGCCTGATATAGTGCTGGAAGATGAGCTCTCCAGGTTGGAAGACACTCAGAATAGACTGGTGAAGAGCTGCCTCCTCAACTTAGAGTCAACCTTAATTACAGGGATGGAGTAAAGCTTTTGGTATCTTCATTTGCTGGTGTGGCATGACTGCAAATGAGAAGAAACAGCTGAAGACATTAATAATCAGAAAATGGAATGTACAAAGTATGAATCTAGGAAAATTGGAAGTTGTCAAAAATGAAATGGGACACATAAAGACCAATATCCTAGGCATTAAAAAGCTGAAATAGACTGGTATTGGCCATTTTGAATCAGGCAATAACATGGTCTACTATGCTAGGAATGACAAGTTGAAGAGGAATGGCATTGTATTCATCATCAAAAAGAATATTTCAACATCTATCCTGAAGTAAAACACTATCCAAAACCAAAAACCAAACGCATTGCCATTTAGTTGATTCCAACTCATAACAAACCTATAGTGGTAGGATAGTATCCATATACCTACAAGGAGGACCAGTTAACGTGACTATTATTCAAATTTACGCACTAACCACTAAGGCCAAAGATGAAGAAATTAAAGATTTTTACCAACTTCTGCAGTCTGAAATTGATCAAACATGCAATCAAGATGCATTGATAATCACTGTGGATTGGACTGCAAAAGGTAGAAAAGGAGAAGGATCTGGTAGATGGAAAACATGGCCTTAGTGATAGAAATGATGGCAGAGATCACATGACAGAATTTTGCAAGACCAACGACATCTTCCTTGCAAATACCTTTTTACAACAACATAAATGGCGACTATACACGTGGACCCCACAGGACGAAAAACACAGGAATTAAATAACTACACCTTTGGAAAGAGACAATGGAAAAGCTCAATATCATCTGTCAGAACAAGGCCAGAGGCTAACTGCAGAACAGACCATCAATTGCTCATATGCAAGTTTAAGTTGAAACTGAAAAAAATTAAAACAAGTCCATGTGACCCAAAATACAACCTTGAGTGTATCCCACCCGAATTTGGAGACCCTCTCAAGAATAGATTTCATGCACTGAACATTAATGATTGAAGACCAGGTGAGTGTGGAGTGACATCAAGGATATCATACATGAAGAAATCAAAATGTCATTAAAAAGACAGGAAGGGGAGGCCAAGATGGCGGACTAGGTGGACACTACCGTGGATCCCTCTTGCAACAAAGACTCGGAAAAACAAGTGAATCGATCACATACATAACAATCTACGAACCCTGAACAACGAACACAGATTTAGAGACGGAGAACGAACAAATACGGGGAGGCAGCGATTGTTTTCAGAGCCTGGAGCCAGCGTACCAGTCAAGTGACCTTCGGCACCCGATTTGGGGCAGAGCCCAGGGGGGCAGACGGCACAAACAAGGGGCCCAGCCCTGGCCCCCGAACTCATTCTGGGAGGGGGCCCAGCCGGTTCGCAAGGGCTGCATGGCGGCGCAGCCAGTGGGAGAAGTCCCTGGGAGGCAGTGACTGGTCTTGGAGCAGGGAGAGCAGCGTCCCAGACGGGGAACCGTCCCACCGGAATTTTGACTGGGCGCAGGCAAGGTATAGGCACGGAGAGCTGCTCCACCCCCCTGAACTAGCCCCGGGGGGGGCCCAGCTGGTTTGCATGGGCGGCGTGGCAACGAGGCCGGTGGGGGTGGTCCCCGGGGGGCAGCGACTGGTCTCGGAGCGGGGAGAGCGGCGTCCCAGTCGGGACGTGCAGTCGCAGCGCAGGCACGGGGAGCTGCTGTGCTCGTCTGAGCTGACCCCGGGGGGGGCCAGCCAGTTCGCGGGGGCGGCGCGGCGACGCGGCTGGCGGGACGGGGAGTCCCTGGGAGGCAGCGACTGATTTTGGAGTCGGGAGTGTACCGTCCCAGTAGGGGAACCTTGACGTTGGGCGTGGGGCTGGCAGCAGAGGATCTGACCGTGACTCCAGTGGGCCAGACCCCCCGGGGGCTATCTCCACACAGCCAGCACACATAGGCAACGCACCCCCCGGAAATCTCAGATATAATAGTCATTCCAAGCAAGACAAGCAACTCTGGCTATATTCTGAGTGCTACTCTCCTATCTCTCTGATCCCTCCCCCACTCTCCCCAGGCGGCTTCATTAACATCCGAATAGCCTGAGCCAGAGGGAGAACTCTGATAGGGATCTGACTGCATTTATTTAGCGGATTTTCTGGAAAAACTAGTTTCCCAGAGATGGCTCGGAGACAGCAGTCCATATCAAACCACATAAAGAAGCAGACCATGACAGCTTCTCCAACCCCCCAAACAAAAGAACCAAAAGCTTTCCCAAATGAAGATACAATCCTGGAATTATCAGATACAGAATATAAAAAACTAATTTACAGAATGCGTCAAGACATCACAAACGAAATAAGGCAAACTGCAGAAAAAGCCAAAGAACACACTGATAAAACTGTTGAAGAACTCAAAAAGATTATTCAAGAACATACTGGAAAAATTAATAAGTTGCAAGAATCCATAGAGAGAAAACATGTAGAAATCCAAAAGATTAACAATAAAATAACAGAATTAGACAACGCACTAGGAAGTCAGAGGAGCAGACTCGAGCAATTAGAATGCAGACTGGGACATCTGGAGGACCAGGGAATCAACACCAACATAGCTGAAAAAAAATCAGATAAAAGAATTTAAAAAAATGAAGAAACCCTAAGAATTATGTGGGACTCTATCAAGAAGGATAACTTGCAGGTGATTGGAGTCCCAGAACAGGAAGGGAGGACAGAAAACACAGAGAAAATAGTTGAAGAACTCCTGACAGAAAACTTCCCTGACATCATGAAAGACGAAAGGATATCTATCCAAGATGCTCATCGAACCCCATTTAAGATTGATCCAAAAAGAAAAACACCAAGACATATTATCATCAAACTCACCAAAACCAAAGATAAACAGAAAATTTTAAAAGCAGCCAGGGAGAAAAGAAAGGTTTCCTTCAAGGGAGAATCAATAAGAATATGTTCTGACTACTCAGCTGAAACCATGCAGGCAAGAAGGGAATGGGACGACATATACAGAACACTGAAGGAGAAAAACTGCCAGCCAAGGATCATATATCCAGCAAAACTCTCTCTGAAATATGAAGGCAAAATTAAGATATTTACAGACAAACACAAGTTTAGAGAATTTGCAAAAACCAAACCAAAGCTACAAGAAATACTAAAGGATATTGTTTGGTGAGAGAACCAATAATATCAGATATCAGCACAACACAAGGTCACAAAACAGAACGTCCTGATATCAACTCAAATAGGGAAATCACAAAAACAAACAAATTAAGATTAATTAAAAAAAAATACACATAACAGGGAATCATGGAAGTCAACAGGTAAAAGATCACAATAATCAAAAAGAGGGACTAAATACAGGAGGCATTGAACTGCCATATGGAGAGTGATACAAGGCGATATAGAACAATACAAGTTAGGTTTTTACTTAGAAAAATAGGGGTAAATAATAAGGTAACCACAAAAAGGTATAACAACTCCATAACTCAAGATAAAAGCCAAGAAAAACGTAACGACTCAACTAACATAAAGTCAAACACTATGAAAATGAGGATCTCACAATTTACTAAGAAAAACGTCTCAGCACGAAAAAAGTATGTGGAAAAATGAAATTGCCAACAAGACACATGAAAAGGCATCAAAATGACAGCACTAAAAACTTATTTATCTATAATTACGCTGAATGTAAATGGACTAAATGCACCAATAAAGAGACAGAGAGTCACGGACTGGATAAAGAAACACGAGCCATCTATATGCTGCCTACAAGAGACACACTTTAGACTTAGAGACACAAACAAACTAAAACTCAAAGGATGGAAAAAATATATCAAGCAAACAATAAGCAAAAAAGAAGAGGAGTAGCAATATTAATTTCTGACAAAATAGACTTTAGGCTCAAATCCACCACAAAGGATAAAGAAGGACACTATATAATGATAAAAGGGACAATTGATCAGGAAGACATAACCATATTACATATTTATGCACTCAATGACAGGGCTGCAAGATACATAAATCAAATTTTAACAGAATTGAAAAGTGAGATAGACACCTCCACAATTATAGTAGGAGACTTCAACACACCACTTTCGGAGAAGGACAGGACATCCAGTAAGAAGCTCAACAGAGACACGGAAGACCTAATTACAACAATCAAGCAACTTGACCTCATTGACTTATACAGAACTCTCCACCCAACTGTTGCAAAGTATACTTTTTTTTCTAGCGCACATGGAACATTCTCTAGAATAGACCACATATTAGGTCATAAAACAAACCTTTGCAGAGTCCAAAACATCGAAATATTACAAAGCATCTTCTCAGACCACAAGGCAATAGAACTAGAAATCAATAACAGAAAAACTAGGGAAAAGAAATCAAATACTTGGAAAATGAACAATACCTTCCTGAAAAAAGATTGGGTTATAGAAGACATCAAGGAGGGAATAAGGAAATTCATAGAAAGCAACGAGAATGAAAATACTTCCTATCAAAACCTCTGGGACACAGCAAAAGCAGTGCTCAGAGGCCAATTTATATCAATAAATGCACACATACAAAAAAAGGAAGAGCCAAAATCAGAGAACTGTCCCTACAACTTGAACAGATAGAAAGTGAGCAACAAAAGAACCCATCAGGCACCAGAAGAAAACAAATACTAAAAATTAGAGCTGAACTAAATGAATTAGAGAACAGAAAAACAATGGAAAGAATTAACAAAGCCAAAAGCTGGTTCTTTGAAAAAATTAACAAAATTGATAAACCATTGGCTAGACTGACTAAAGAAATACAGGAAAGGAAAAAACCCGAATAAGAAACGAGAAGGACCACATCACAACAGAACCAAATGAAATTAAAAGAATCATTTCAGATTACTACGAAAAATTGTACTCTAACAAATTTGAAAACCTAGAAGAAATGGATGAATTCTTGGAAAAACACTACCTACCTAAACTAACACATTCAGAAGTAGAACAACTAAATAGACCCATAACAAAAAAAAGAGATTGAAACGGTAATCAAAAAACTTCCAACAAAAAAAAGCCCTGGCCCGGACGGCTTCACTGCAGAGTTCTACCAAACTTTCAGAGAAGAGTTAACACCACTACTACTGAAGGTATTTCAAAGCATAGAAAAGGACGGAATACTACCCAACTCATTCTATGAAGCCACCATTTCCCTGATACCAAAACCAGGTAAAGACATTACAAAAAAAGAAAATTATAGACCTATATCCCTCATGAACATAGATGCAAAAATCCTCAACAAAATTCTAGCCAATAGAATCCAACAACACATCAAAAAAATAATTCACCATGATCAAGTGGGATTTATACCAGGTATGCAAGGCTGGTTTAGTATCAGAAAAACCATTAATGTAATCCATCACACAAATAAAACAAAAGATAAAAACCACATGATCTTATCAATTGATGCAGAAAAGGCATTCGACAAAGTCCAACACCCATTTATGATAAAAACTCTTACCAAAATAGGAATTGAAGGAAAATTCCTCAACATAATAAAGGGCACCTATGCAAAGCCAACAGCCAATATCACTCTAAATAGAGAGAATCTGAAAGCATTTCCCTTGAGAACGGGAACCAGACAAGGATGCCCTTTATCACCGCTCTTATTCAACATCATGCTAGAAGTTCTAGCCAGGGCAATTAGGCTAGACAAAGAAATAAAGCGCATCCGGATTGGCAAGGAGGAAGTAAAGTTATCACTATTTGCAGATGACATGATCTTATACACAGAAAACCCTAAGGAATCCTCCAGAAAACTACTGAAACTAATAGAGTTTGGCAGAGTCTCGGGTTATAAAATAAACATACAAAAATCACTTGGATTCCTGTACATCAACAAAAAGAACACCGAAGAGGAAATAACCAAATCAATACCATTCATAGTAGCCCCCAAGAAGATAAAATACTTAGGAATAAATCTTACCAAGGATGTAAAAGACCTATACAAAGAAAACTACAAAGCTCTACTACAAGAAATTCAAAAGGACATACTTATGTGGAAAAACATGCCTTGCTCATGGATAGGAAGACTTAACACAGTAAAAATGTCTATTCTACCAAAAGCCATCTATACATATAACGCACTTCCGATCCAAATTCCAATGTCATATTTTAAGGGGATAGAGAAACAAATCACCAATTTCATATGGAAGGGAAAGAAGCCCCGGATTAGGAAAGCATTACTGAAAAAGAAGAAGAAAGTGGGAGGCCTCACTCTACCTGATTTCAGAATCTATTATACAGCCACAGTAGTCAAAACAGCCTGGTACTGGTACAACAACAGGCACATAGACCAATGGAACAGAATTGAGAACCCAGAAATAAATCCATCCACATATGAGCAGCTGATATTTGACAAAGGACCAGTGTCAGTTAATTGGGGAAAAGATAGTCTTTTTAACAAATGGTGCTGACATACCTGGATATCCATTTGCAAAAGAATGAAACAGGACCCATACCTCACACCATGCACAAAAACTAACTCCAAGTGGATCAAAGACCTAAACATAAAGACTAAAACGATAAAGATCATGGAAGAAAAAATTGGGACAACCCTAGAAGCCCTAATACAAGGCATAAACAGAATACAAAACATTACCAAAAATGATGAAGAGAAACCCGATAACTGGGAGCTCCTAAAAATCAAACACCTATGCTCATCTAAAGAATTCACCAAAAGAGTAAAAAGACCACCTACAGACTGGGAAAGAATTTTCAGCTATGATCTCTCCGACCAGCGCCTGATCTCTAAAATCTACATGATTCTGTCAAAACTCAACCACAAAAAGATAAACAACCCAATCAAGAAGTGGGCAAAGGATATGAACACACATTTCACTAAAGAAGATATTCAGGCGGCCAACAGATACATGAGAAAATGCTCTCGATCATTAGCCATTAGAGAAATGCAAATTAAAACTACAATGAGATTCCATCTCACACCAACAAGGCTGGCATTAATCCAAAAAACACAAAATAATAAATGTTGGAGAGGCTGCGGAGAGATTGGAACTCTTATACACTGCTGGTGGGAATGTAAAATGGTACAACCACTTTGGAAATCTATCTGGCGTTATCTTTTTTTTTTTTTTTTCTTAAACAGTTAGAAATAGAACTACCATACAACCCAGAAATCCCACTCCTCGGAATATACCCTAGAGATACAAGAGCCTTCACACAAACAGATATATGCACACCCATGTTTATTGCAGCTCTGTTTACAATAGCAAAAAGCTGGAAGCAACCAAGGTGTCCATCAACGGATGAATGGGTAAATAAATTGTGGTATATTCACACAATGGAATACTATGCATCGATAAAGAGCAGTGACGAATCTGTGAAACATTTCATAACATGGAGGAACCTGGAAGGCATTATGCTGAGCAAAATTAGTCAGAGGCAAAAGGACTAATATTGTATAAGACCACTATTATAAGATCTTGAGAAATAGTAAAAACTGAGAAGAACACATACTTTTGTGGTTACGAAGGGGGGAGGGAGGGAGGGAGGGAGGGAGAGGGTTTTTTATTGATTAATCCGTAGATAAGAACTGCTTTGGGTGAAGGGAAGGACAACACTCAATACATGGAAGGTCAGCTCAGTTGGACTGAACCAAAAGCAAAGAAGTTTCCGGGATAAAATGAATGCTTCAAAGGTCAGCAGAGCAGGGGTGGGGGTCTGGGGAACATGGTTTGAGGGGACTTCTATGTCAATTGGCAAAATAATTCTATTATGAAAACATTCTGCATCCCACTTTGAAATGTGGCGTCTGGGGTCTTAAATGCTAACAAGCGGCCATCTAAGATGCATCAATTGGTCTCAACCCACCTGGAGCAAAGGAAAATGAAGAACACCAAGGTCACACGACAACTAAGAGCCCAAGAGACAGAAAGGGCCACATGAACCAGAGACCTACATCATCCTGAGACCAGAAGAACTAGTTGGTGCCCGGGCACAATCGATGAGTGCCCTGACAGGGAGCACAACAGAGAACCCCTGAGGGAACAGGAGATCAGTGGGATGCAGACCCCAAATTCTCATAAAAAGACCATACTTAATGGTCTGACTGAGACTAGAGGAATCCCGGCGGCCATGCTCCCCAGACCTTCTGTTGACACAGGACAGGAACCATCCCCGAAGACAACTCATCAGACATGAAAGGGACTGGTCAGCGGGTGGGAGAGAGATGCTGATGAAGAGTGAGCTAATTATATCAGGTGGACACTTGAGAGTGTGTTGGCAACTCTTGTCTGGAGGGGGGATGGGAGGATAGAGAGAGAGGGAAGCCGGCAAAATTGTCAAGAAAGGAGAGACTGAAAGGGCTGACTCAATAGGGGGAGAGCAAGTGGGAGTAGGGAGTGAGATGTATGTAAACTTATATGTGACAGACTGATTGGATTTGTAAACGTTCACTTGAAGCTTAATAAAAGTTAATTAAAAAAAAAAGACAGGAAGAAAAGAAAAAGATTAAACTGGATGTCAGAAGAGGCTCTGAAACTTGCTCTTGAACATTGAGTAACTAAAGCAAATGGAAGACATAGTGAAGTAAAAGGGCTGAACAGAAGATTTAATGCAAATGAAGTAATGGTTCATATTTGCTCTATTATTTGAATAGTTATATCTACTTTATTTTCATTAGTGTTCTCTTTGAATTATGGTGATGGTGAAGAATATTGAATATACCATGGACTGCCAGAAGAATGAATAAGTCTGTCTTGGAAGAAATACAGCCAGAGTGCTCTTTGGCAGCAAGGACGGTGAGACTTCATCTTTCATACTTTGAACATGCTATCAGGAAGGTCCAGTCTCCGGAGAAGGGCAACAATGCTTGATAAGGTAGAGGGTCATTAAAAAACAGGAATACCCTCAACGAGATGGATTGACATAGTGGTTGCAACAGTGAACTCAAACATAGCCAACAATCATGAGGATGGCCCAGGACCAGTGTTTCAATCTGTTGTACATAGGGTTGCTATGAGTCAGAACTGCCTCAATGGCACCTAACAACTAACAGCATTCTCTACTGTGTATATGATTTATGTATATTTGTTTGTACTGATTGTGTTAAATTTTAAAACAATTTTATTTAATTGACTTGATCTTTTAATTTCTCAGAGAACTTATGCTAAAGTCTCCTATTCTTTGAAATACTTTACTTCTTGATTTTCTAACATTTTTTCTCTATATACTTGAATGCTGTGTTATTTGCTGCATAAAAATACATTATATTCCTTCACATCTCTTTGGTGGACAGTATCATTTCATGCAAATGAAGTAATGATTCATATTTACAGTATTATTTGCATAGTTATATCTATTTTCATTAGTATTTGCCATTTATTTTCAATCTAGATCATTTTCTTTTTTTTAATGTAACTTGTTATTGAAATATCATTTCCTTTTGAGTGTATCTCTTCCAAATTGTATACTTGTGTGTGGTTTTTTTACCCCAAGAGGATATGTTTTAAAAGTGATCCATTTACAATGACTGTAATCATTGATATGTTTAGATTCATTCTTGACATTTTTTTTAATATTCATGCTTTCTTGTTATTTCTCTGTTTTGCCTTAAAACTAGCCTTTAATCTAATTCAAGAAATTTAATTGAATCCATGTTTATTCTTTTAGCAGCTTGGAAATTTTACATACTGTTAACATTCATTACCTCTTTACCCCCATACTCTCTAACAGAACCCTGCCTCTGTGTGGCCTTTGTTCTCTTCTGCACACCCATGTGCTTCTGAGCAGGCAGGTCCCATCCTAAACCACAGGAAATGATTTATTATTGGCCCAACTCAACTGTAGAAGCCCCATCTTCTTTTAATTGTAACTGGTTTAATTATGGACATGTGATGTAAATGAATGAAACTGAATTTATGTGGGAGGTGGGATTATTGGGAAACAATTTCTTCATTGATTTAAATTTACAAAAAACACACATAAGGAGACACAGACTCTCTTCTTGAATGGTGTACTGTCCTGTCTAGAAATGATATCCAGGAAAGCTGCTGCCATCTCCCAGCTATATATTAGATTGAAGAAACGCCTCCGCTTTGAGGATGGCAGAACAGAAAACAGAAAGAAGCTCAGCCATTTAGACACCAAATGGACCCACCAAGGAATTGTCCTACTTTGGGACTTTATGGAGGTAGATAAATTGTCCTTATTGTTTGAGGTTATTTTGAATTATATTTTCTGTTGTTGCAGCTGAATCGTTCTAGCTTTTTCAATATTTAAAGTCTCCTTTTTCTATCACTATCTAAACTGATAATCTCATCAGTCTTATACCTTCTTACTGAATTGTTGTTTTTGGGTGCCATCTAGTCAATTTGGACTCATAGTGACCCCATCTGACTGAGTAGAACTGACCCATAGGGTCTTTTTGGCTGTAACTTTACAGAAGCAGATTGCCAGGTTTTTCTCCCTCAGAACCACTGGGTGTGTTCAAACCACCAAACTTTCAGTTAGCCGCCCAGCTCTTAACTGTTTGCACCACCAGGGCTCCTTTTTTACTGGATTAGACAAGACTTAAACTTTCGAGGAGCCCTGGTGGTAGGAACAGTTAAGAACTCAGCTGCTAACAGGAAGGTTGGAGGTTCAAACCAGTCCACTCAGCTGCTCCCAGGGAGAAAGACCTGGCAATCTGCATCTGTAAAGATTACAGCCAAGAAAACCCTATGGTGCAGTTCTGCTCTCACATGGAGTCACGATGAGTCTAAATTGACTCGACAGCACCTTACAACAACAAATAAACTCACTCCCATATATCTTTGCCTGCTATATCCCAACTTTATCTACTCGTTTATACATTTAGTTACATACTGTTTTTAATGATCATATCCTTCTACTTTCAAATCTTAACAATTACTTTAAGTCATTTAGTCTTGCTATATTCCATTATTTATATTTAGCAATTTTTTTGTTTCTTCTTGAATACGTCATATTTTTATTTCGTGTCCTATAAACATTTTCTTTCCTAACTTTGAATATATTCTCCATTGTCTTTTAGCATCCTATGCCATCAAAGAGAAATATGGTAATGACTTTTTTCTTCTTCCTTATAGATTACCTACATTTTCCCTCTGAAAACCTTTATAAGCCTATCTATTTATCCTCAAGATAATTTGCTTAGGATGTTTCTTCATGTGTGTATGTTTGTTTTTGTTTCATTTTGTTTTGTTTTGCTTGTTTTAATTTTTATTTTAATTCTGCTGTGCATTCTAATAACAAACATGTATTTCTTCAGCTCAGAAAAATTTTCTTCTGTTATTTTCTTGATCAGTCTTTCCTTTCCGTTCCCTTGATTTTCTCCCTAGTATATCCTGTTAAAAGGCTGTTGGAACCACTGGCTTTCTCCACACTTTCCCCTTATTTTTCATTCATTCTTGCAGTTTCCTCATTCTTTAACCATGACTGTTTTCATATTCCACCCATATGTAGATTTTCTAGCAAACATATTTCAAATTTTTAAGCATCTGATTGTTTCTCTTTCATGGCAGTCTTATTTAATGGATAAAATAGTCTGTTAAATCCCTCAGCTAAAATTAATTACAATTATTTTAAATTTTGATTTTATTTCCTCTATCAACGCTAATCATTGAGGGTTCATTCTATTTGTTGAATTAGGTGTGTTTCTCACATGTTACTTTTCTTTAATTATATAGTATTCCTTGCTGTCTGCTCATGTTTGTCTATGTCAATTCATGTCAACAATTCTAGTAGCTACAGTTTGTTTATTCAGTCCAAATGGGAACCCTGTTTGCCTGGCGCAATGCAGGATCTGATTACCAGAGTCTGCAGCCAGAAACAATGTAAGGGAGATGACAGTGTATCAGTAGATAGATTTACTTTTTGATTTTATGAAAATACATCCTTGAGAAATTCTTTCAAGCATTTAGCCCCTGATACTTTACTCATAAGTCTCATAAGTCACTCAGATATTACCCACTTCCCCCTTCTCTGGCCCTTCTCTAAGAGTATCTCTTATCAGACCTTCTGTTTTAGACACATTTGTCTTAAGACATTGAAGGTTTGGAGAAACCAGAAGACATGCAACCCATAGGTCACATGGTAAAAATTTATAGACAATAGACAAGCATATGAAATGAGCCTGACATGTAAATAAAACTAAGGTATTTATATTGAGGTGATTCTTGTATTCTTTTACATAAAAAATTAACTGTCAGACTTTGGGGTGGCAAGTTCTGCAGCCTATGGACATCCTTCTTGGTTTTTCAGCAATTTTTTAAAAAAAATATCCTTTATGGGACATAGGGAGGAGGGAGAGGTAGACCAGAATGTTCAGTCACCTGTTTTGAACATGACCAGGCTAAATCAGCATTAGTCTGAAGAGTGAAGTGACTCTATAAGTCATAGGCAATATGAACAACAAAACATCTAGGCATAGTTTGATATATTTTAAAATTCCAAGCATACAGTAAAATAAATAAATCCTACAGACAGTAAACAAGTCACCTACAAAGTGACCAAAATCAAATTGATCTCAGTCTTCTCTACCACGTTAAGTTCCAAGGAAACAACAACAACCATGAACAAAGAAACAAACATAAAGCAAAAACAAAAACAGCACAATGCACAAAAATCCTAGATTATAACCTTGTGATACATGCCTAAGTTTAATGGAAAGACATTATGGTGTGTGCAAAGGCTCCAGTAAGTAAACCACCCTGTACAATTTCTAAATAAGTTATTTGAAAATGTTTCTTTAAAAAAGGATGAATTAAAAGGTCTAATTGACAAATGAGAAAAATGTATTGTAAGAAGATAGTCAATGAGCATTGACTCATTTTATAGAGAGTTTAAGAAGGAAAGTGGCAAAGAATATCCTTGAAAAATAAAATTAGTAATAACAATCTGGACCTAAAATTTCTATATTATCAAACTAAAACTCAGGAATGGAGTTGGAGAAGATGAGGTGGGGAGAGTAGGCAAGCCACTTAATTTCATGATATTATAGCAGAAGTCATTAGATACTATTTAATATTTTATACTGATAATCAGAGATTTGAATGTTTGTATGTTTTAAAAGTAAAGCTAGTAGAATTAAAGATGAAGATTCTGAATAAATACAAAAAATAAAACAACAAAGTTTTTATAAAATAGAGGTTATAGATTTAGGTAACTCATAAAGATTGTGGACTGAGACACAGACCTTGGTGTAAAACCAGAATAATTCTATCTGAACTATTATTGTACTGGGGCCCTCCTGCAAGTCCATTTATTTTCTTACAACCTGATACATCAGGCATTGCTCTTAGTCATTTTATTTTTACTCTAACTTCTTATGCAACTTTTATTATAACCTCTTATATAACATTTAAGTGCCAAAATAGAACTGGTAGGATTTAGCACCTCTGTCTGGACTTCAACTAAACTTATTTTTGTCTGACTTTTAATAACCAGAATTAGGTATAGCATTCTCATAGTTTGGTCCAGATAAAAATAAAGCATAATCTCCAACCTCACTGGAATCGCGTCTGTGCATAAATCACATTGTATGCTTCGTATGAGCTACACTACATTCGTTGATTTCCACGTACCTTTACATTTCAAACTGTCACAACTTGGCTGGTGGAAAAGAAATTAAGCTGGCTCCTTGGACTTTTCATATATATTTTTAAAGCATTTTTGCTTTCTAGTAATATTAAGATGCTACAATCCTGTTTGAACTTTCCTAACACAAAACACAGAGTCAAGTCTTCTTTCTAGAGCCCTGGTTCTTTCAACGGAAAAAAACAGTAATAGAAATAAAAATATGGACACTACCTGTGCAAATTTGATTTCATATACAAGTCCTGGTAATGGGTGATACTGTTTCTGGAACACTTAACAGGGATAGGAAGGATGTGGGTCTAAAGGGTTATGACTTCACTTTGGTGTTTCCAATTTAACCCAAAATTGATAAGTATTTTAATATTTGTGTTCTAATAAAAAACCCGAGTTAGTTTTTAGTTTACTACCTCTCAGCTCAAAATTCACCCTTCATCGCCTGAGCTAAGAAAATTTTATGGACCTTTTGACTATTTTTTCTTTACTAGCTGACGTGATGCTAAACGTTTTCAGTAGAGGGCACTGGAGAGACATTGCAGGAGGAGAGGGTTTTCTGTCCTGGTCTGGTGAATTTGCTTAGCCTAGCTTCTGCAGACTTGGACAGCTTTTTCAGCATGCAATCATTCCAGTGCACAGTGGTCAGCAACCTAATGGCCAGCAGCTTATCCTGACGTACAACTTGGATGGCTTTGTAGTGGAGTGCCACCCCAAGAAACCAATTTATTAACTGCTTTCCCCAACACCTTAGAGGGCCAATTTCCGGCAAGTTACACCAGTGCAGCACCTGCAGCTACTTCTCTGCCATTTAGTGAATTACTAACATACCCTACTGTCACAAAATGAATTGTGCCCCCCCAAATGACTGTCAACTTGGCTAGGCCATGAGTTCCAGCATTGTGTGATTGTCCACCATTTTGTCATCTGATGTGATTTTCCTGTGTGTTCTAAATCCTATCTCTATGATGTTAATGAGGTGAGATCAACAGCAGTTATGTCAGTGAGGCAAGACTCAATCTACAAGATTAAGTTTTGTTTTAAGCCAATCTCTTTTGAGATGTAAAAGACAGAAACGAGCAGAGAGACATGAGGACTTCATACCATCAAGAAACAAGAGCCAGGAGAATAGCACATCCTTTGGATCTGGGGTCCCTGTGCTGAGAAGCTCCTCAACCAGGGGAAGACTGAAGGCAGGGACATTCCTCCAGAGCTGACAGAGAGAGAAAGCCTTCCCCTGGAGCTCATACCCTGAATTTGGACTTCTAACTTACTAGACTATGAGAAAATAAATTTCTCTTTGTAAAAGACATCCACTTGTGGTTTTTTCTGTTATACAGCATTAGATGACTAAGACACCTCCCCAACAAGTTCTAGATCTCAGCCCTGCCTACGAGGAGTGGGGGAATGTATATTGGGGTGAACTATTCCTTGAGTACTCTATTTCTGAGAAAGTGGCTGCTCTTATATCTGCTAGTTCTATATTCTTTAACACTGTCTTTATTTCTTACTAACCAATCTCTTGTCACTCTAATGTTATAATTAATAATTCCTTGTCCAAACTTCCTTTGTCCAAAGTGCTATGTGGTTTTTGTCTCTTGATCCAACCATGACTGATTCAAAGCCATTTTTTATACTTCTCTTATATTCTGACCTATCAATTTATTTCCTTTGTGTCACAACGGCATCATTCCACTAACTTATGAACTATGCTACACATCATTAAACCAAACTAAATACATCTATTTAGATTTTGGACCCCACCCTCTGTGTACAGTTTTTCTCCCCCTTTCTTTTATAATCTATGCCACATCAACCATTGTTACTTATTAACAATAAAAATTTGAGAATACTTTCCTATATAATCCTTGATTCAATTCTAAATCCAAATAATAATTAAAGCCTAATTAGAAATTTACAATGAAACAATAAAATATCACATTTTAAATTTTATGAGGCTAAATCTACATTTACTAGAAATGACATTACATTGAATGTCTTCATTGCTTAGCTAGAAAGAGTAAAAAACAACAAAAAAAGGAAACTCAATATTTAAAATTTAACTTACTATTTTTAATAGAAATAAAATAATTCTAAAGGATTTAAGAAAAATACCTCACTAATGATAATAAACTTAACAATACTGGAAACAGAAAAAGAGTAAAACTGATGAATAAGTGTGAAAATTTATTCTTTGGGAAGATACATATGATTTGTTGTGTTCAGTCACCCCTTACTTACAGGATTATATTAGGTGAATGAAGAATGAAAGAAGTAATACATATACGCAACCAAGGGCAATAGGAAGGAAAAAAGAAGAAAGAAAGAAAGTGTAATGCTAAATGTGCAGGCCATTTTTAAAATAAATAAAATTCAAAATTTATCCCTGAATAAAACTCTTAGAAAAAGAGAAATAGAAGGATATTTCTTTAGCGTGATCAAGAATCCTATGTAAAGTCAACATTCAACATTATATTTGAACATAAAATAATGAAAGAATTACCACAGAATCACAAAACATAGTAAGTTTAAAAAAGAAAAGATTACAAAGAGAAAAAATAGTATGGTCTCAATGTCCAGTATGTATCTATAATCACACACACACACACACACACACACACACACACACACACACACACACATTACATCAAACTGTTAAGAAATTAAAGCCATAACTAGAGGTTATTTTTCCTACATTTGGAGAGATAGCTACAGTCCTCTAATAAGTGTCATTGCTGAGGGTGGCGTGATGGGACTGGCACTTCCACACAGTGCTGGGAATGTAAACCGGGTATTCATTCTGGAACACCTTGTAGTAACGCATATTCTGGATCTTTCAAAGGCAGTGTAATTTGACCCAGTAATCCCACAACTAGAAATCTAACACAAGAAAATTAAGAAGATTTTAATCATATATAAAGAAATTTACTGCAGTATTATATAAGAGCTTAAGACATACAAAATTGTTTTACAATGGGAGAATGTTTAATTATATGAAAGCCACGCTATAGAAACATGAGAGTGTCCCAAATCATATTATCAAATAATATTGACATGGGTAAATAGTTACAATATAATTTTAAGTGATAAAGAAGGTACGAAACTACACCCACAATATGATTCTTCTTCTACAGACAGGATGTGAAAAAAAAAAGAAGAAAGAAAGTGAAGGTGGAGAGAGGAACTGATGAAGGAAAGGAGAAAAAAATTAAAATCTCTAGGCAAATACCCTAAAGTGTCTTATAGTATATATATCTCTGAGGCAGCCTTGTTGGCTCAGTGGTTAAAGGCTTGGCTGCTAACTGAAAGGTCTGTGGCTCAAACCCACCAGCTGCTCCGCAGAAGAAGGATGTGGCAGTCGGCTTCCATTAAAATTTACAGCCTTGGAAAACCTATGGGGCAGTTCTACCCTGCCCTATAGGGTTGCTATGATTGGAATTGATTTGATGGCAGTGGGTTTGATTTGATTTACACATCTCTGGGTGATTATGAGTAGTTTTTAATTGTCTCATATATTTCTATATTTTCTCTTATTTCTGCAAACATTAGTTATCTGTTTGATAAGCGTAAAAAATAATTGACCTGTTTTTGATGTAAAACCATACTTTATACTTTAGTCTCTTTAAAATAGAGTTATCAGGTTTGGAGTACAAATAAAAGCTAATAGTTTTGATGAGGTAATGGCCATCATTGGGTTTTCATGAAAGCCATCTTATTTCTAGAATGATTCCTTTGAACCAGTCAAGGATTTATTCTGCCTGAGAAACCAAGCTTCCTTCAAGGGCTTTTGAAATGAAAATCTGGAGTTCCAGTGTCTGGGCATATGAAATAAAGCTCTCTTAAAATCACAAGAGACTAAATTTAAAATCCTTTCTCTGTGTTGGAGGGAAATTTATTAGTCCATCCCACACTCCAACCACTCATTATTCTACTTGTTCATTTATTGGCTGAGTATTTACTGAGTGCCTACTATAGACTAGTTTGCCAGGATACAAAGGCAAATAAGAAATGATCCTTGGGTCACAGTCTAGCAAGTTAAACTTGTGATTTACTCAAGCCTAGCTAGAAAAAAATAAGTTTAGATTAAAAATAAATAGCTAAATTTTACCAAAAGAAATCCCAATTTTTCTTAGACATTTTATTTCTTTAAATGGTCCTTAATATGTGTTACATTTTTAAATATAAAAACTCATGATCATTCAGATTGGGCTGTTTTGATAACATTTTATTAATACTTAAAAATTGTAATGTTGTAGAAGAGTCTGTATACTAAAAATTGAATAAATGATGTCTATATTTGAAAACCTAAATGTTCCAGCTGTGAAAGTTTTAAGACTCCACCTTATTCAAAATAGTTTCTGAATCAAATTTGAAACATAGTAGCCAGTAGAAAATAAATAACTTCATTCAGTCAGGCTATTTTTGCAAATATAAAAAAACTTTAAATAAATGGCATGGAATATTTCTGGTTGTCCCCCAATATATGTTCCCCTCTTTCCCTCAGCCAGAGCATCCAGGTTAGTTCATGGCTGCACAACTCCCTTGCAGCTAGTATGGTCATGCGACCATATTCTGGCCAATGGAATGTAACCAGAAATGGTAGACACATTTCTTGGAAGTGTTCTCCAGGCCTGGGGACATGACTTTTCCTGCTTTTTTTTTCCTTCTTCTTGATGGTCGGAATGTAGATGGGCTGGCTGGATAGGGAGCTGCCATCTTGAGCCACAAAATGGAAGCTGAGTGCTAAGAGTGGCAGAACACAAGACAGAAGGATCCTGAATCCCCAATAATTTTGGAACCAATATATCAACTCTAGATTGCCTATATTTACATGAGGGAGAAACGAACTGTCTTAAATCCATTGTTTTGGGGGTCTTCTCTCACTCATGATCGAATCTAACTATTAAAAAAATGGCAAATATCCCAGCCTAGCTTCTCTATTCTGCTTCCACTCAGGTATCCTAACTGTTCCTTACTCTGTGTTGAGAAGCGCCTCTCAATTTGATAGCACTGACAACTCAAGCTAACTATAATCTTTGGAATATTGTTTAGCTTTTAAACTCGCACAGGACTTGGGATCAGTAAACCTGTCAAGGACTTGCAATGTGACCTTGCTGTCATATAATACTTCTGTCCTCAGTTTCCCCATTTATCAAATGAGGACAGTAACTACTATCATGATAATAATAACATCCATTTATAATTCTTGCAGTGATGCTGTGAGGTCGTCATCATAATTGACTGCACATAAGGAAATGGAGTTTTAGAGAGGTTAGGTAAATTTCCCAAGGTTATACAGCTTAGTAAGTGGTGGAACAGAAATTCAAACTCAGGTAAGTCTATTCTAAATACTATGATCCTTCAGAAACACTTTATTACCTTCTACTTCTTGTCTGTGAACAGTAACTGAGGTAATCTGTGCAGAGCACATTATGCGTGGATTATCTTCCTCTCTGCTCTTACATGTTGGTGAAATGAAAGCATTTTGCTTTCATTCTCTTCCATATATACAAACTTACATTAGGACAGCTTTGTGAAAGAATCAGGCTGGATGATTTCCATGTTTAAATGAAAATATCATAGAATACAATTTTACCCTTGAAGAATCCCAGGCCCAGTCATTTTTCAACAGATTGAATGCATTAAGCTTTTGTGTATACATAGACCCATGCTGGAAGATATACAAAGTTAATCGCAGAGTAACAATTCCTGCCCTCTAAGAATTTATAACCTAAAATATATCACAGAGACGCAGGCTCAAATACACAAATTCAAACAAACATCAACACATGAATAAAGAAGAACAGCACAACCTTTCATTTCTGTGTTGAACAGAACCACTTTTAACATACACACACAAATTAGGATAATACTTAAACAGAAATCAGGACCCTCCTGAATGGAAGGGATGGAGAATGTGTCTAAAGGGGGAAGGTATCCTCTCAATTAAGTTCACACACCAGCATTTCTCTAGCCATTGTATTTCTCTAGACCCGCAGTCCCATGAAACCAAGCTCTCAGGCACAAGGGTTCAAAGGTACTTTTGCACAAACTATTTATTCAGCAAAATGGCCTTGGAAAAGTGAAGCTCTTTCAAAGACTGAAAAAGAAACAAACAAAATTTTCAAATGATTATGTTTTCAGCAAAAAGTGTAATTTAGAAGCAAAGATTTTCTTCCAGGTTTTGACATTTAGAAGCAAGCATGGCTTCTGGGAACCCTTGTGCCTTTTCCATTAGGCATTTAGATACTGGGAAATAAATTTAGAAAAAATAAATCAGTAATAAGGTTCACAGCAGAACCTTAAACCAACTAGCCAAAATTTTTAAGTCCTTTCTAAGTATATTCTAGTAAATAAAGCTGCAAAAGTTAGTGCTTCTTTATGGTATTTTTCATCGTGAATGAAATACTTTCTTGCCTCATTTCTGGAAGGTCCAAGTTATACTTCCCTTAAGCAGTGGATCTCTGTACTGGTTAAATCAAACACCTTCCACCCCTCTCCCACTGCTCTGTTGCTCAAATTCCCTTCCCTCAAACCTGACTTTCATTTAGGAAAAACTTCTCACTATAAATTTAAGTAAGTCAGGCCCATTCTGCTCCTCCTGGAAGCTTTAAAGAAAGTGAAGTTTCTACTGCAGCCCCTGGCCAAATCTACCACCTGTATATGAAGAGACTAAAAAACAAACAACATTACAAATAAACAAACAAAGCAAAACCCTACCTTCACTCCCACTTGTGAACTGTGTTTGGCAGATTAACCTGAAATTTAGAGTGGGAAAGATTCTGCCGTGATTCTATGGCTGAATATAAAGACAGCCTCAAGCTGAGGGTTTTCATCTTCACCTGATTTATTCCTTCCTTTCCTCCATCTGTTTCATTCCCAAGGCAGGGACTCAATCTTTTCTCCTATTGAAGTCATTGAAAAGCTGAAATCTATCTTTTCCAAGCAAAACAATTTCAATTCATCATATTGCAGTCACATCGATAGGTGTTAACGGATAAAATAAAGCATCAAGAACCCCCCTATTGACTCATGGGAGCTTTCTTGAACATTCTTGGTGCCCTGGGGCAGCTCAATCCAATCTCTTCCATGATTTATTAATTTATTTACCTATTCAGCAAACGTTATTGAGTGCCCATTGTGTGGCCACACACCACGCTAGCTACTTGTTGCTTAACACTTACTTGATATTTAGCTAATGCTGACATACATTGATCGAACTTTCTGATTCACACCTCTTACCTTCCCGACTAAATTAAAAGCTCTTTGAGGGTGGGGGCCATACCTTACTCTTCTCTTCATTGCCTAGCAGAGACCCTAACAGTATTTTCTCAGTAAGTATTTCGTATTATCGATGGTTTAAGCTATATATTAAGTCTTTATAAGGCCTCAAACCATTGCAACCCTTTTCTCAATTAAAATTTTTGAAGTTTCTTTCTGGTCTATGGACTATAGTGGGTACAATTCACATTTCTGCAAGTCAGAAGGAAATTGAATTTCCATCTTTGGGGATTCACCTACATTTCAGACACTGCCAGATGTGCTGGTTACACATGCCTGCTTTGTGAATACAATGAGCTCAACTTATTTTATTGACTGCATCAAAACAATGACTAATTTTATTCCAGACTCCACACAGGGCCACAAAACTGTAGCTGCCATAATGATATTATAAGAACCTGAATACTTCAGCTCAATGCTTGCCAACTAGAAACACACCTTAGGTGATATGGGTTGGCTTGAGAACGTTCTTGGGAAGGTGAGTGTCTTTTCAGTCTTTAGTCACTCATTGGACATAGGCATACAATTGCTCTATATACCTTAAAAATAAACAACCTTAAGTTCAAGAAATTTATAGCATTTAATTAATTGAAAATAGAGCATATTTTGAAACTTCTCTATAGTTAGTACATTTTTTTAATAAAGAACTATTTTAAACCACCCAACAATATTAATTTAGTATTACAATAAAAGCATAGTAATTCAGTTCTAAATAGCACATTTCATAATTTTTCATTCAGCTCATAAACAACAATTAAGTATTTACAATGTGCCAAATACCGTACAAGGGGGCAAGGCATACAGCCCTTAAGAGGATAGAAAGTATAGAATTTAAAGTCTGGTAGAAAATAAAGATATTGTAGAAGGCAGTCATAAGTATGATGAGTGCTATAGGAGACCTAGCCTCCCATAAGTTGCTAAATATATCCAAACCTCAGTTTTTCTCATCTGTAAAATGAGGATAATCATAGTAATTTTCTCTTAAGGTTGCTGTGTGTATTAAATGAAGTAAATGCACTTGTTAGTTGCTGTTGTTGTTAGGCGCTATCACAGATTGAATTATGTCCCCCTCAAAAACGTGTGTATCAATTGAGCTGGGCCATGATTCCTGGTTTTGTGTGATTATCCTATATGTTGTAAATCCTGCCTCCATGATGTTAATGGAGGAGGTTAGGAAGCAGTTGTGTTAGTGAGGCAGGACTCAATCTGCAAGATTGGATTGCGTTTTGAGGCAATCTCTTCAGATATTAAAGAGGTAAGTGAGCAGAGAGACAGGGGGACCTCATACCACCAAGAAAGCAGCGCCAGGAGCACAGTGCATCCTTTGCACCCGGGGTCCCTGCCCAGAGAAGCTCCTAGCCTGGGAGAAGATTGATGAGAAAGCTGACAGGAGAGAAAGCCTTCCTCTGGAGCTGACATTCTGGATTTTGAGCCTACTTTACTGTGAGAAAATAAAATCCTCTTTGTTAAAGCCATCCACATGTGGTATTTCTGTTATAGCAGCACTAGGTGATTAAGACAGGTGCCTTCGAGTCAGTTCCCACTCATAGTGACCCTATGTACCACAGAACAAAACACTGCCCGAACCTGAACCATGCTCACAATCATGGTTATGCTTGAGCCCATTGTTGCAGCCACTGTGTCAATCCACCTGGTTGAGGGTTTTCCTCTTTTCAGTGACCCTGTACTTTACCAAGCATGATGTCCTTCTCCAGGGACTGATCCCTCCTGACAACATGTCCAAAGTATGTAAGACACAGTCTCACCATCCTTGCTTCTAAGGAGCATTCTGGTTGAACTTCTTCCAAGACAGATTTGTCCGTTCTTTTGGCAGGTCATAATATGTTCAATATTCTTTGCCAGCACCACAGTTCAAAGGTGTCAATTCTTCTTCTGTCTTCCTTATTCATTGTCTGGCTTTCGCCGGCATATGATGTGATTGAAAATACCATGGTTTGGGTCAGCCCACCTTAGTCTTCAAGGTGACATCTTTGCTCTTCAACACTTTAAAGAGGTCCTTTGCAGCAGATTTACCCAATGCAACGTGTCTTTTGATTTCTTGACTGCTGCTTCCATGCCTGTTGATTGTGGACCCAAATAAAATGAAATCCTTGACAACTTCAACCTTTTCTCTGTTTGTCATGATGTTGCTTATTGGTCCAGTTGTGAGGATTTTTGTTTTCTTTATGTTGAGGTGTAATCCATACTGAAGGCTATGGTCTTTGATCTTCCTCAGTAAGTGCTTCAAGTCCTCTTGTCTTTCAGCAAGCAAGGTTGTGTCGTCTACATATCGCAGGCTGTTAATGAGTCTTCCACTAATCCTGATGGCCCATTCTTTGTCATATAGTCTGGCTTCTATGATTGTTTGCTCAGCATACAGATTGAATAGTTATGGTGAAAGGATACAAATTTGATGCACGCCTTTCCTGACTTTAAACCATGCAATGTCCCTTTGTTCTGTTTGAACAACTGCCTTTTGACCTACGTACAGGTTCCTCATAAACACAATTAAGCATTCTGAAATTCCCATTGTTCGGAATGTTATCCACAATGTGTTATGAGCCACACAATTGAATGCCTTTGCATAGTCAATAAAACACAGGTAAACATCCTTCTGGTATTCTCTGCTTTCATCCAGGATCCATCTAACATCAGCAATGATATCCCTGGTTCCAGTTTTCCTCATCTGTAAAATGAGGATAATCATAGTCATTTTCTCTTAAGGTTGCTGCGTGTATTAAAAAAAAAAAAAAAAAAAAAAAAAAAAAACCTGCTGCCATCGAATCGATTCCGACTCATAGCGGCCCGATTTATGATGAAATAAAGTATTAGGATATTATAATTCCTCAATAAATGTCAGCTGTAGCCATTGTAACCTCTATGGTTACATGATGACAGGAGAATGCATGACAGGGTCATCCATACTGGTCTTAAGGGTCTGGGAAGTGATGTTAAGGAAAAGTAACAGTAAGCTGAATAAAGTAGGAGAGAGTGTATGAGGCAGAGGAAATAACACATTTACAAGTTTAAAGGGCTGGAAATGAGGGATGGTGTACCTCATTTGAGGAACTACAGCCGTGCTATCCAATGTAATAGTCATTAAAAGCATATGGCTATTTAAATTTAAATAAATTATAGATAAATAAACTTCAAAATTCAATTCCTCAGTCACACTACCCACATTTCAAGTCCTCTACAGTCACATGCGGCTAGTGGCTACCATATTGAAGAACACAGATATAGAACCTTTCTATCATTGAAGTAAGTTCTATTGACAGCACTGAACTAAAGTTTAAAATGTCTTGAATTTGGAGAACCAAGGAAACAATGGTGGCTCACGAAGCTGGAGAAGCAGGTAAGGGCCAGGGGTTATGGAGGACCTTCTGAGTCACGTAATTGATTTTGGATTTTATCCTAAAGACAACGGGAATCTTTTCTTAACAAATCATCTATTTTAATAAAATAAATTGAAATTAAACTACCTTTTATTCCAAAAGCCTTATATAAATTGTTTAATTGTTGTTGCATAACTCGCTTTTATGATATAAGCTTCCACTGTGGAAAAATTGAAGCAGTGGGGGTTCCATTCGTGTTTAATGCACTGAGATTCTGTGACTTATCCAAAACCAAATAGCAGCCAATCAGTCAAAACTAGGATCCAAGTCTCCTGCCTTGTAACCAAAAGAGTCTGTCACTAAATCTAACCACATTATATGCATTTGCTTACTCGCAAAGAAACATTTAGAAAAGATACTAGTATTTCTGTCCAGAGATTTTATTTTAAAAACAAATATTTATGCCACCAAAATGTTGAAAGCACACTTTCGAAATGATTTTTTTCCAGTTTACTGTCTACAAACAGCTTATAATTTTACCTCTAATTTTCCTATCGCAGGAAAGTTAGAGAGACTTCTACATGGAAAACCAAGTAACCTTGAGAAGGGTAAAATACTGGCACAGTTGTTAAGAGTGGCATTGAGAATCGAGTGGAAGACATGTACAAAACTCAACGAATACTCACATTGTCCTTGTGTGATGGTCACCGCCATGCTTTTAAGTGTGATGAGGTCTTTTATTAATGAACTTAACAATATTTTTTTAAAAATTGCTGCTATTCTGTTAGCAGTGTGCATTCCTTGCATTATTAATCTCTCTAACCCCTTCGTGTCCTTACTTTCTAGCTATAAGAACACTTAAACAAATAATAGGGCCCAATAAAATTCTTCATTGCAAAGAATGCTATGTGAGGTCCAGGACAACAATATAAACATTTTCCATATTTCAAGGAAAACAGAATTCATATTAAAGCCAACTTATAGTGGGATGGTTTTATTGGGCTTTATTCTTGACTTCAACTTGACCTTCTCAAGAGCTTGTGAAGGTTACGATGCTTATTCACAAGAAACTCTTCATTATAAATGGAGAGATATGTCAGGACCAACAAAGCAATCTACAAATTATTAGGCATTATATTCAGCCACGTAGTTATAATGTACAGCTCTCAGAAATGTTGAGGATGGATGGCATAGTCAAATGAATTGATTAAATAAATCATTTGCTAGCTGAACTCTGATTTCACAGTATATTTATTTCTTCAACTTAGTTTCTTAACTCTATGAAAACCTCCAAAGTATAGGGTCTGGCTATAAGTGATCACCAAATTAATTCACTTAAGATCAAATTTATTTAAATTTATTCGTTCAACTTCTACCAGATCTATTATTTATCAATCCAGTGTATTTATTATTCTATAGCTGCGGTCACAGCTACCTATGCCAATATTTCCAAATAAGGCTCACTAATTTAAAAAGGAGACCAAGAAACAGACTGAGTCAAAACCCTTGCTTTGCACTATTCAGCAGACAAATTCCACATCATCATCAATTCTCCACAAAATGAGACTTTCTTATAATTATGCATCCATGGAAATAGCCTAAAACATTGGCAACCAGAACGAGCTTTCCAGCAGCTGCCAATGGATGAACCCAGAAGTCACTGATAGAAGCTGAGCAATTCCACACCCAAAAAACTTGAATATATGCACTTGAAATTTGTTTGTGTGAAGCTTTCAGTTAAAAGGGAGAAATGTTTTAAAAATTTACATTAAAAATTTTGTCTAAGCTAATTATCAACATCCTGATTCATAAAGTAAAATCAAGGAATCCATAGTTCACAGACTGATGAGTTAGAAAGCAAGTAGATCCTTGTTATGAAGGGAATTCTGAGGGGGTTAAATAGAAATTGCCTGTCAATAAGCACCACAGCACAAATTTACCTCCACACATTTTCAAGTCATCAATCATAGACGAATAAATCTACTGCAACTTCTAAAAGTCACAAAAGATCTTAAAAGTTGTGTCAAGAACAAAGGTTTCCATTCATTCATTTAAAAATTCTATGCATTGGGAATCTACCATGAAAAAAAAATTTTTTTTTAATCTTTAAATTTTAAATCAGTGCAACTTATTGGCACAATTTAGAGGAATAAAATATTACTTGAGTTGCATATATCTGTGAAGAACAGTCATTCTTTAGCTAAACCTTTGCGGAAATGGATTTTCTTTAGGCCCTTTATTTACACATTTTTCTTCGACTTAATGGCTGACAAGTGACCATTTCATTATTATGGACTGTCTGTCTGCTTTCCAAGGATGTGGAGGAAACAAGAAAGACATGGTCTCTGTTCTCATGGGCCTAGGGTGAGTAAGAAAAAAAAGTATGGTTTAACAAGAACTTGTATTTGATCCTTCACCCTGTGAGGTGGCCAGGGAAGTTATCCTTAATCCTGCTTTACTGATTAGAAAATCAAAGCCCTACTAAGAAAAATAACTTCCTCTTCAACTCCATTATTATGTGAAACAACTTTTACTTGAGCAAAATTAATCCATATCTGATTTCAATACTACTGTATATGTCTCTAGGGTTTACCAAGTTTAAAATTAGACAACTTGTAAATGCGCTGACTGATCAAAGAATTCATAGAATTTAAGAACTATATAGGAACTTGCTTACAGAATATTCCTGTCATTTTACAGATGAGGAAACTGAGGACCAAGAATCTGATCAAATCCACAGTTATTTTGGGTGTAAAATTAGGATAGGAAGCAAGGTCTCCTAAATACATTATTGATGTTTCTGAAACACTACATTGTTCCTCAAATTTTCATATTTCCATAGCAACCAGGATGTTATCTAAGACGACAAAAAATATCATCAATATCCTCTCTGGAGAAGAACATTGCATTTCATAATGCCTAGAATAGTCTAAAACCTTTGAGAAGCAGATGAAAATAAAATTAAACATGCATTAAATGGAAGCAATGTGGTTCTTTAGTTTAAAAAAAAAAAGTGGCAAATCATTGGTGCAATTCAGAGGAATAAAATATTACTTGAGTTGCAATTATCTGTGAAGAACAGTCATTCCCTAGCCAGCACCTATGGGGAAATTGATTGTTTCTTTAGGCCCTTTGTTTACACATTTTTCTCAGACTTAATGGCTGACGAGTGACCATTTCATTATCATAAGGTGGCTCTTCTCTTCTCCAGGTTGATACTTCTCTTCCCTGTGCTTAACAGCAGCAGTAGTGTGTTCTGAAGACTTATTTTAAGTATGTGGATACACCTTGGTTTTCATTCCCAAGTTGGCTTAGTGAATGGTTTTGTGACAGTGTCCTAAGTTCTCAAACATTTGCTATTAGTAAGAGATGAGGTGCATTTGCTCAGATGTACAATTACTCACATATTTGTCCTGTTTTCTCTCAGTGGTAAAATAAGAATGTATCTGTCCTCCCAAGTCAAGGAGAGCAGATTCATGACTCTGTAAACCTTGGCCTAAAGTTCACCTAACTAGTAGTATTTTGGTCCGGAAAGGCCTCTATTCATACCTCTTCCTCCTGCCCAGACCTACACTAATCAGTGCAGATATCAATCCACTTACCTTTAAAGGATGGAGGCTACTTAGGAAGTCTTAAAGGCCACAGTGGTTAAGAGCATGGATACAGGAACAAGACAACCTGAGTTTGAATCTCAAGCTATACAGCCTTGTGCAAAATACCTTACTTGTGTGTACTTCAATTACCTCATCTTTAAAATATAGGTATAAATTGTCCCTGCCTCATATGCTTGTTGTGAGAACTAAATGAGATAATTCAAGGAAAATGAGAATTAAATAATTTTTTTTCATGTAACATGCTTAGAACAGTACATGTTACACAGTAAGAACAGGACGTGAGTTAGCTATCTGTATTGGCTTTTATCTTTTCACTTGAAAAATGTTATTCACAGACTTCCTTTCATTGCTCTAAACAGTATTGGTTGCATGCCTTGTTTATAACTTGGCTTAATAGTGTTACACCTCTAGGACCTCTATCATCTCTAAACTACACACACACAGGGAATAATGTCCTGGAAAGAAAGAGAGTTGTCCATTATTACTTGGTGGAGAAGAATGAGATTTGCCTCCACTGCTCCCTCCCAGAGATTAGAAAGTAGCATGGCACTCTTCACTTTCAAAGAAGCATGGTAATGCTCAGGCAGGAAATATGAATAGAGTATGCAGTGTATCTAGTCTTTATCACATGACAGGTGCTATTCTAAGTACGTGATTCATTGTAATGCTATGAGGCTGGTACTATTAGCATCCCCATTTTATAGGCAAAGAGACAGAAGCAAAGCCACTTACCCAGGGGCACACAGCTGAAAATTGGAAGAGGCAGGGATTTGAATCCAGGTATTTCGGTTTCATAGTCTGGCTCTTAATTACTCTGCAGCCTCTCATTGTAAAATTCTCAAAGTAAATCTGGAATAATCTTCTGCAAAAAGTCATGAAAATAGGAAGCATGCAAATTTTTACGTATACCACAGTAGATTTTCACAAGGATATTTAACTCAAAGTGACTTAAACAAAAAGGAATGTTATCTGCTTACATCACTAGATGTCTAGAAGATGACAGAATTCAGACAGAGTTCAGTCAGGATTCTGTGTCCTTTTCCCTGCCATTCTCTGGCCTCAGTCTTTCTTCCATACACGTGATTACAAGGAGATTGGCTTCTACAGCCAAGGCAAAGAGCAAGATTCATTGTTTACCCCCAGCAGTAGAGACAGAGAAACTGGCTTCTTGCTTTCTCTTAAGATGAAGGCACTTTCCTTAAGACTCATTGGCTCAAAAAAATCACATGCCTATTTCTGAACCAGTCATTGACAAAGGAGACATCAATTCCTTGACCAGCTTAGACTCATAAGAGCCCAGCCCTGGGGCTGGGTGTTGGGGTCAGTTTTTGGTTTTGTTTTCCCCAACCACATGGACTTCAGGTGTGAAGACTTCATGCTAGAAAGGAGGAAAGGGAGAATGGATGTTGGGGAGGACACCAATAGCACTCCCTATAATGGAGACACAACACTAAGAAGACAGAAGCAGCAGCAACCACCACTGATATTTTGTGAGCAATTACCATGTGCTAGGCTAAATTTATTACCAACATTACCTCATTTAACCCTCACAACATTCTTACCAGGAAGAAACTATTATGATCTGGAGTCCCTGGGTAGAGCAAACCCAGTTAAGTGTTTGGCTGCTAACCAAAAGTTTGGTGGTTCAAGCCTACCCAGAGGTGTGTGGAGTTTCCATGAGTGGGAATTGACTCAAAGGCGGGGAGAGGAGGTTATTATTACCCCTATTTTACAAATAAGAGAACAGATAATTCTCAGGGCTATTTAGCAATTTGCCTAAAGTCACACAGCTACCAATCAAACTCAGGTCATATTCCAAGCCTGGTAGAAAGCTCTTTTCTTCCATTGGGAATTCTGAATCTTTCTGCTGCCTTAAGACGAATGCATCTCCTTCTCCCCAGCATAATAATGCTGATGGAAGTTTTCATGCTCTAAATTAACATACAAGAAGAGAAAAATGTGGCAAATTTTTAAGATAATATTTTCACTTCTCTCTTGGGAGAGAACAGTCTTTGCAGCCCCATATGAAGCCTTGGCAAATGGGAGGTGGCATTAGAGACAAAATGAAATGAAGAGAACGTTAACAATTTACTATAAACAATTTTTCAATTGAAAAAAAAACAGGAAATGTGCCAGAAGGCTGTGGATTGGAGGTCAACACCTGCTCCTCCCTGCATGTGTCCACAGTCCCTGACATCTCATCTGCTGGGAAATCAGACTGCACTGAGATGCCGGCAAAGCCAGGGAGTACCAGGGCCTTTCTGCCAGCTACTGCCAGGTCTTAGCCTCCAGAATGCTACCCAGTGACACCATACTTCATGAAATGACTTGCCCAACCCCTTTTCAGTGTGGCAAAATAAAGACCGAGTGTAACTTTACTTGGGGAACAAATGCCTCAGTGCCTCACTGGTGTATGCCATAAGTGACATATATTGCATCACTGATAATGTGAATTCACAGGACTCTTTGGCAGTAGAGAAATGGAATATTCAGAAAATACTGAGTTCTTACCATGGCTAAGTACTGCTATTCATTAACAAAAAACTTGGCTTGAGGTACCAGTTTCTTGTGGGTGATTTTTTTTTTTTTTAAATCCAAAGTTGTAGATGAACAACATTCTTACTACTTTTCCAGGCCTGTAGTTGAAATTTTCTAGTCTACAGTTCATTCATAGGAAGTCCTTCCTATACCCAGTCTTATACTGGTAGTTCAAAGGCTTATGGCTGGTACTCTCCTTTCTGAATAGAAATTAAAGGCAAAGGTCATAGACTTTAATATCTATATCTGGTTCTAAACCCCTGCAACTCTCACACATCTGTCAGTTTATAGTATTGTGGGGCTTGTGTGTTGCTGTGATGCTGGAAGCTATACCACTGATATTCAAATACCAGTAGGGTCACCCATGGTAGACAGGATTAAGCTGAGCTTCCAGACTAAGACAGGCTGGGAAGAAGGGCCTGACAGTCTACTTCTGAAAGAAATTAGCCACTGAAAACCTTATGAATAACAGCAGAACATTTTCTGATATAGGGCCAGAAGATGAGGCCCTCAGGTTGGAAGGCACTCAAAAGACGATAGGGGAAGACTTGCCTCCCAAAGTAGAGTCGATCTTAATGACATGGATGGAGTAAAGCTTTCGGGACGTTCATTTGTTGATGTGGCACAACGAGAAGAAACAGCTGCAAATACCCATTAATTATTGGAATGTACAATATACAAAGTATGAATCTAGGAAAATTGGAAATCATCAAAAATGAAATGGAACACCTAAACACTGATATCCTAGGCATTAGTGAGTTGAAATGGACTGGAACTGGCCATTTTGAATCAGACAATAATATGGTCTACTATGTAGGGAATGACAAACTGAAGAAAATGGCCTTACAGCCATCATCAAAAAGAACATTTCAAGATTTATCCTAAAGTACAACACTGTCAGTTATAGGATAATATCTACACACCTACAATGAAGACCAGTTAATACAACTATACTTCAAATCTATGCACCAACCACTAAGGCCAAAGATGAAGAAATGAATATTTTTACCAACTTCTGCAGACTGAAATAGATTGAACATGCAACCAGGATGCATGAAAAATTACTAGTGATTGGAATGCCAAATTTGGAAACAAAGAAGAAGGATTAGTGTTTGGAAAATATGGCCTTGGTGATAGAAACAATGCTGGAGATTAGATAATAGAGTTTTGCAAAACCAATGACTTCTTCATTGCAAATACCTTTTTCAACAACACAAAGAGCAACTATATACGTGGTCCTCACCAGATGAAATACACAGGAACCAAACTGACTACATTTGTGGAAAGAAACAATGGAGAAGCTCAGTATCATCAGTCAGAACAAGGCCAGGGCCAACTGTAGAACAGACCATCAATTGCTCATATATATTTTTTTTTAAGTTCAAGTGGAAGCTGAAGAAAAAAGAACAAGTCCACGAGAGCTAAAAAATGACCTTGATTATATCCCACCTGAATTTAGAGACCATCTCAAGAATAGATTCGATCCATTGAACACTAGTGACTAGGGGCTAGGCAAATGTAGAATGACATCAAGGACATAATATATGAAGAAAGCAAGAGATCATTAAAAAGACAGGAAACAAAGAAAAGACCAAAATAGATGTCAGAAGAGACTCAGAAACTTGCTCTTGAATGTCAAGCAGCTTAAGAAAAAGGAAGAAATGATGAAGAAAAACAGCTGAACAGAAGATTTCAAAGGGCGGCTCGAGAAGACAAGGTAAAGTATTATAATGACATGTGAAAAGAGTTGGAGATAGAAAACCCAAAGGGAAGACCACGCTTGGCATTTCTCAAGCTGAAAGAACTAAAGAAAAAATTCAAGAGTCGAGTTGCAATAGTGAAGAATTCTGTGGGCAAAATACTGAATGATGCAGGAAGCATCAAAAGAAGATGGAAGGAATATGCATAATCACTATACCAAAAAGAACTGGTCGAGGTTCAACCATTTCAGGATGTAGCACATGATCAAGAATCAATGATATTGAAGAAAGAAGTTCAAGCTTCACTGAAGACATTGGCAGAAAACAAGTCTCCAGGAATTGACAGAATATCAATCGACATGTTTCAACAAAGAGGTGCAGCGCTGGAAGTGCTTACTCATCTATGCCAAGAAATTTGGAAGACAGCTACCTGGCCAATCAACTGGAAGAGATCCATATTTCTGCCTGTTCCAAAGAAAGGTGATCCAATCCAATGGGGATATTATCAAACAATATCATTAGTATCACACACGAGTAAAATTTTACTAAAGATCATTCAAAAGCAGTTGCAGCAGTACATTGACAGGGAACTGCGAGAAATTCAAGCTGGAACCAGGGATATCCTTGCTGATGTCAGATAGATCCTGACTGAAAGTAGAGAATACCAGGAAGATGTTTACCTGTGTTTTATTGACTATGCAAAGTTATTCAACTGTGTGGATCATAAAAATTATGGATAACATTATGAAGAATGGAATTCCAGAACACTTAATTGTGCTCATGAGGGACTGGTACATAGATCAAGAGGCAGTCATTCGAACAGAACAAGGGGATACCAGTAGTTTAAAGTCAGGAAAAGTGTGTGTTAGAGTTGTATCTTTTTGCCATATTTATTCAATCTGTATACTGAGCAAATAATCCGAGAAGCTGGACTATACAAAGAAGAACAGGGCATCAGGATTGGTTGAAGGGAGACTCATGAACAACTTGCAATATACAGATGACACAACCTTGCTTGCTGAAAATGAAGAGGACTCGAAGTACTTGTTGATGAAGATCCAGACCACAGTCTTCAGTTTGGATTATACCTCAACCTCAAGAAAACAAAAACCCTCACAACTGGACCAATAAGAAACATGTAAACCGAGAAAAGAATGAAGTTGTCAAGGACTTCATTTTACTTGGATCCACAATTAACACCCATGGAAAGAGTAGTTAGAGAATCTAACAACACATTAAATTGGGCAAATCTGTTACAAAAGACCTCTTTAAATGTTAAAAAGCAAAGATGTCACCTTGAAGACTAAGGTGTGCCTAAACCAAGCCATGGTGTTTTCTAATGCCTCATATGCGTGTCAAACCTGGGAAATGAATAAGGAAGACCGAAGAATTGATGCCTTTGAATTATGGTGTTGGCGAAGGCTATTGAACATACCATGGACTACCAAAAGAATGAGCAAATCTGTCTCGGAAGAAGTACAGCCAGGATGTTCCTTAGAAGCAAGGATGGTGAGACTTTGTCTCACATGCTTTGGATGTGTTATCAGGAGGGATCTGCCCCTGGAGAAGGACATCATGTTTGGCAAAGTAAAGGGTCAGTGAAAAAGAGGAAGACCTTCAACAAGATGGATTGACACGGTGGCCTCAACGATGGACTCAAGCATAATAACAATTGTGAGGATGGTACAGGACCAGGTAGTGTTTCATTCTGTTGTGCATGGGGTTGCTATGAATCAGAACCAATTCATAACAACAACAAACCCCTGTGAATTGTTCAGCCTTAACCCCTCTCTCACTCTGAGGTAACTATTTCTCACTACTACTATGGATTTCCCCATCTTGATTTTTTAATTAATTTCATTGGTGTGTGTGTGTGTGTGCATGTGTATAAAATAAAACATCTACCATTTCAGCGTTTTTTACATCAACCATCACCACTATCCATTGAACCTTATCTAGATTTTGTACTCCATTAATTTTTAAATAATATTAGTATGTGTTTGGGAGGAGACTTTCTATATTAGCTCAGACTGCCTTGGGAGGTAGGCTATTAGGGAACTCTGCAGAGGTTTGTTTGTTTGTTTGTTTGTTTTGTTTTGTTTTGTTTAAGAACTTTTTTATAAATCTAAAATTATTTCATAATAAAAAAGATAAAAATATTTAAATTTCCTTTCTTCAGATTTCATGTTATGAGGAAAGATCATAGGCTCTGGGGTCAAATAGACTCAGATTCAAAGCCTGGTTTTATCCCCTATTAGTTACGTGTCTTAGGACAAGTCAGTTAACCTCGTTCAGCCCCAATCTTCTCAGTTGTATAGATAACCCACCTCAGACGTCTATTCCAAGGCTAAAGTTAGGCAAGACATACTTAGGGTTCAACATATATCATTTCTCTTTATCTCTACCATTTATTCAAAAAAGTTCACAAATTAAAACCATTGCTTCCATGTGATGTTAAACTGGCATAAAAAAAAATTTTTTTTTTTTAAACTGGCATACTCCCTTATAATCAATAGTTGTCGTTGAGCTTTGAAAAAATGCATTATCTGACTGTATAATCTAATGCAATCAAACAATATTTAGGAAAGTGTTATTCAGTTGGTTATTAGAAAATTCGGAAGCTAGGGTGTGCGTGTGACCCTTACTTGTTACCATTCCAATCTATTGTCACACGAATTTCCCTTTGCCACATAAGGTAACATAGTCACAGATTCTGGTGATTAGGGCATGGACACCTTTGAAGCCCATTATTCTGCCTACCAGACACAGTAATGAACATCATTTGTTTTCACTGTGGAGGTGCTTAAAATGTTTGTGCTGTCTTGACAAAAGCTCTGTTAAAAAACCTACAGTACAGATATGGAATGTGTGGCTAATTGCCTCCAAGAACAACTGCCACCTTTGCCACATAACCAGAATTGGGTGGTGTCTGACTACCACTACTGATCATTTTGATCGAGGATTCTATAGAGTAATCCTCATCAAAAGGGAGAAAATGAAGAACAGAATTTCAAATTCTCATGGGCTCCAGAACTTCTGGAGCCATGGAGGCTGGATGAACCCCTGAAACTATTACCCTAAGATAATCTTTAAACCTTAAACTAAAAATATCCCCTGATGTCTTCTGAAAACCAAACAATAGTTTAACGTAACTAGTAAAAAGTGTCTACCATTATGCTCTTTTAAGTACCATCTGGGTGCGACAAAATTGACAACCCCGAGATTAGATAGGAATCTTAGGGGGCACAGAGTTTATATTAATGAGAGGAACAACTCAGAAAAGGAGGATAAGAATCATTACAAAACTTGAAGAATGTAATCAATGTCACTGAATCGTACATGTAGAAACTGTTGAATTGATGCATGTTTTGTTGTATGTATCCTCAATAACAACAACAAAATAAATAAATTTTTTAAAAAACCTATGTTGCATCAAAAATCACCTGAGACATCTTTTCAGAGAGGCTGGTACCCCCCAAAAAGATTTAAACATACATACACATACATACACACACTTTCCCAGGTATCAAGGTGATTTCAGTGAGGTTCTGAGAAATATAAGGTGAGTAATAATGAACATGTATGCAGAGAGAGGTTCCATATTAAACCAAGCACATCTAACATGACTGACCCTGTATTGGTACATGACAGCCAGCTGGGTTTAACTGAGGCCAGCCTTTGGTCGAATAAGAAAGCCATCTTTCCCTGAAAGTGTTTCATTACTCAGTACTAGCCTTTGTTGCACTCTTCCTTTTGATTAGCTATCAGGAAATCCCTGCTAATGTGTTGGTGACATCTTAGGTATATACCTTGGGGAGTGGGAGAAGAAGTGTCCTTTGCATTTTACAAGAAGTCTCTGGAAAAAAAAAAAAAAAAAAACCATTTGTTAATAAGAAGGAAGTGATATTTGGAGAAGGGGGCTGCTCTATCAAGTGGGGTGAGGTGTTCCCATAGGTCTTTGGGTTCCATGTGCTCATCCACTTACTGCCCTTTCAAATTGACCTGAAATGCACATCTTTCCTTCCCAGGCTCAGTGGGACAATCGCTCTGACTTAGTCATGTGATGTAGCAGCCATTCTCTTCCACCAGCACCTACAGGCACACCCAAAGATCTGCCATACTCACAATCTGAGAAAAAATAAAAATTGAAATCTTAACTTGTTGTTTCTGAAAGTTGGTTTACTCTTGGCATTCACTTAACATTATAACAAAATACTAAGGAAAAATTCATAGGCAAGTTTTTTTTGTTGTTTTTTATTTTAGAACTGGCATAATAGCTAAACAATGGGAAAACATTCATGATAGTTTAATTCTCTTATAGAAGTCTATATGCACAAAAAGTCAAAGTATGGACAAAGGGGCAAATATATATAATGTTGTCAAGGACATCTTCAATCTATAAAATAAAAACATTATCTATGTTACAGAGTTTATGGTCACCCTGAAAATAGAAACAATGAAATATGCTGAAGGTTGCCAAAGCCCACTCTCAAGAAGCATTACTATCATATACTACTAAAAATAACTACAACGCTACAAGGTTTAGCAGGTGCAAAGATTTTACTAGCAGTCCCTGGGTAGTACAAATGGTTAATGTTATCAGCTGCTAACACACACACACACATACATACCTCAAACGTTATACTTAATGGTGAAAAGCTGAATCCTTCCTACCTAAGGCTGGAAACAAGGCAAGAATGTCTGCTTTCTTCAGTTATCAGTTGTTTTCATAATTTATTGTACATATAAACCAGTACAATGGGGGGAGGAAAAGAGAAATAAAAAAGACATATAAGTTGGAAAAAAAGAAGTATAATTGTCTCTATTCACAGACAACATAATTGTGTAAGTAGAAAATTCTAAGCAATCTACACAAAAGCTACTAGAACTACCAAGTAAGTTTCACAGGGTTATATGAAATAAAGCCTATATACAAAAATAAGTGAAGAATTGGAATATGAAACACCATTTAAAATAATATTTTTAAAAACCATACTTTTAGGGTTAAACTAAAAAAAAATAGATGAACATAACCTATGCACTAAAAACTATAAAATATTTCTAAGAAAAATCAAAGAAGACCTAAATAAATGCAGAGATATACTATCTTCATGGATTAGAAGATTCTATATTGTTAAGATGTCAACTCACTCCAGATTTATTGCAACTGTAATTGATATTCTAATATACGAGACATCTAGTTTCAGCTCTGAGATTTAGAGCTAGAAAGAGTACTGCACCCTGTTTATAATAAAAAAAAAAGAATCAGGCTAACATCAATTTCATGATTTTTGTTAAACTGGTGTTGCAGAGGAAGCAAGTGGTCCAAAATCTAAGAAGAGATGCGAGCCTGTGGGGTAGCTGTAATCAGACACTGATAAGAATTCAGCAGATTAACTGGTGAAGGCAACTATAGGCTGAGCAACAGTATGAAGAACCTGTAGGATGCATACATTGGGGAGTCTGTACCCAAAAAGACCAGTGAGAGCACAAATAAAGTGTCCATTGTTGTGCAGACCTGAGGAAAGGTAACAGCCTCTGGGCAGGAAAGGCCAAGAACTCCAACTAGAACCTTTTTTCTCCCCTTTGTATAATTAAATCCTCATCTATCAAAACAAATACTGTCATTCTTAATGCACTTGTGAAATCTCATTGCACCTGGGGAAGGAAACTGAAAAAAAATTACTCCTGGAGAAGGGGAAGGAGAACTAAAGAGACCCCACCTGTGAGACCCAGGGTGGAATGCCTTTATAAAACTAAAGCTTAATAAGAAAAAAATAGAAAATGCTCTTATGCTCCTCTCCCCCACCAAGCTGACAAGCTTTGACTAACAAGTAACAACAGGATATTACTGGAATAAGGAAAAGAGAAAAATAAAAGTGATGAAAAGAAAAACTCTCTAAGGTGCAGTGCAAAGGCAAAACCTAAGTCTAAGGAATGAGCTGACATTGCTTGGGGAAACCAGTCCCTACCTGAAGACAACCATAGGAACAACAGACCTCAAATACAGCCAAACTCCAGTTTAGACTAATTTAAATGCCCTCACTAAAAACGTAGCAGAAGAAAAGGTGTACCCATTTCCAGGCATAAAATTATCTAATTATCTTTACTCTTCAACACAAGATGTTGACTTTTCAACAAAAAATTAGAAGGCATACTAAAAGACAAGCAACTCCCAAAAGACAAATCAATCCTCAGAACTAGACACAGGTAAGACACAGTGGTTAGAACTACCTAAAAGGGCTTTTAAGTAAAGAAACTCTCTAATGAAAATAGTGGACAACATGTAAGATCAAATGAGTAATTTCGGCGAAGTGGTGGAAAGTATAAGGAAAAAAATGGGCATGGTAGAGATTAAAAAAATGGGCATGGTAGAGATTAAAAAAAAAAAGAGAGAGTCACCAATAGAATTGGCATAGCTGAATAAAAACAATCAGTAAATATATAAATAAACCATTGCCGTCGAGTTGATTCTGACTCATAGCTACCCTGTAGGACAGAGTAGAACTGCCCCATAGAGTTTCCAAGAAGAGGCTGGTGAATTCAAACTACCGACCTTTTAGTTAGGGGCCATAGCTCTTAACCACTGCATCACCAGGGCTCCAAATACATAAATAGGTCAATAGAAATTACACACACACAGACACAAAGAGAAAAAAAGAATTAATAAACATCTAGGAGGTGTGGAACAATATCAAATGGTCTAATATATGCATGATTGAAATACATAATAAAAAGAAGAGAGAAAGCAGGGTAAATGGAATATTTGAAGAAATACAGTGAGACATTAAGTGGTTTATGCTATAAAACTTGTATTCACATAAATTCAATAACTTAGATAAAGTAGACCAATTCCCTGAAATGAACAAACTACCAGACTCACCCAAGAAGTAATAGATAACCTCAATAGTCTTGTAACTATTAATTTGTAGTTAAACATTCAAAAAGAAAACACTATGCCCAGTTATTTCAGTGTAAAATCCTACAAAAAACTTAAGAAATAAATAACACAAATTCTACACATTCTCTTCCAGAAAATAAAAGACCAGGGAACATATGCCAACTCATTAGATTGAACCAGCATTACCATAAATCCAAAACCATACAAAAATATTACGAGAAAAGAAAAATGTAGACAAATACATCTCATGACTATAGATGCAAAAATCCTCAGCAAAATATTGTAAAATAAACCCCAAAATATATAAAAAGAATAATGTATTATGATCAGTTTACCCCAGAATAAAAAGCTGCTTGAACAATCAACATATTAAGAGAATAAAGGTAAAAATTTATACAGTCATATCAATAGGTGCAGGAAAATGCATTTGACAAAATTAAACACCAATTTGTCAAAAAAAGAAAAAAAAATGGAAGTATGTTAAAAAGTGTAACAACAAACATAATAATTTCCCATGCCCAATGTTGTAACAACCTAAGCAAAACAAAATAAATAACAATAGTATTGGAGCCCTCACATGAACAGATATACGCACACCCATGTTCATTGCGGCACTGTTTTCAATAGCAAAAAGAAGGAAACAACCAAGGTGCCCATTAACAGAAGAATGGATAAATAAATTATGGCATATTCACATAATGGAATACTGTGCAACGTTAAGGACAGCAATGAATCCGTGAAACATCACATAATGTGGAGGAACCTGGAAGACATGCCATGTGAAATTAGTCAACTGCAAAAGGACAAATATTGTACGAGACCACTATTATGAGAAAAAGTTTAAACACAGAAGAAAATATTTTTTGATGGTTAACAAGGGTGGGGAGGGAGGGAGACAGGTATTCACTAATTAGATAGTAGACAAGAACTATTTTAGGTGAAGGAAAAGACAACACACAACACGGGAGGTCAGCACAACTGAACTAAACTAAAAGCTAAGAAGTTTCTTGAATACAACCAAATGCTTTGAAGGCCAGAGTAGCGGGACCGGGGTCTGGGGACCATGGTTTCAGGGGACATTTAGGTCAATTGGCATAACAAAATGTATTAAGAAAATGTTCTGCATCCCACTTTGGTGAGTGGTGTTTAGGATCTTAAACGTAAGCACGTGGCCATCTAAGATGCATCAATTGGTCTCAACCCACCTGGAACAAAGGAGAATGAAGAACACCAAAGACACAAGGTAAATATGAGCCCAGGAGACAGAAAGGGCCACATAAACCAGAGACTACATCAGCCTGAGACCAGAAGAACTGGATGATACCCCTCTATTACCAATGACTGCCCTGACAGGGAACACAGGAGAGAATCTCTGATGGAGCAGGAGAACAGTGGGAGGCAGACCTCAAATTATCATAAAAACACCAGACTTAATGGTCTAAGACTGGAGGGACCCCAGAGGTCATGGTCTCTGGACCCTCTGTTAGCCCAAGACTGGAACCATTCCCGAACCTGACTATTCAGACAGGGATTGGACTGGACTATAAGACAGAAAATGATACTGGTGAGGAGTGAGACTCCTAGCTCAAGTAGATATATGAGACTATGTGGGCAGCTCCTGTCTGGAGGTGAGATGAGAAGGCAGAGGGGAAGAGGAGCTGGCTGAATAGCCACTAGAAATACAGGATAGAGAGGAGGAGCGTGCTGTCTCATTAGGGGGAGAGCAGCTAGAAGTGCATAGAAAGGCGTGTATAAGTTTTTGTATGAGAGACTTACTTGATTTGTAAATTTTTGCTTAAAGCAAAATCAGTAAATTAAAAAAAAATAACAATAGTATTGGATTATGTCTCAAAAAATAAAATATTCAGCTTATACTGATCTAAATAAATAACTGAATAAATAATTGAGGGAGCAGGGACAACTTTTTCTTACAGAAGTATTTCAATTAATAAATGTAGAAAGAATGATCAAAATAGAAAAATGACTATTCTTATGCCACAGTAATGATTAATTCAAGAAATAAATGCAGGCTAGAGCCTTCCATATTTGCTGTTTAGTGGCCAAAATATTAAGTAAAAACAGAGTATCAGTATAGTCTCAGGGTATCTCTTCACAACATTTAGTAATTTCAAAGGCAAAAATAATAACTTTAGAGTGGGCAATCTTAGCAAGCACAACTTAAACCAAGGGATTAAAATTAACATCATATATGTTAATATATATATAGTGTACCCTAATAGCACAGAGAAGGGTACATCACCTTGGTCGTGTCCTTTGCAGTAATGTGTAACCTCAATCTAATAACAAGAAAAGATCAGACAAATGCAAATGGAGGGACGTTCAACAAAATCACTAACCAATACTTCAAAAGAGTCAAGGTTATGAAACACAAGTGCAGATTGAGAACTGTCAGGGATTTAGAAGACTAAAGAGGCATAAACACAACTAAACACAATGTGAGATCCTGGATTGTATCCTGGGACAGAAAAAAAAAGGACATTAGTGGAAACACTGATGAAATCTTAAAGTTCCGTAAATTAGTTAATAGTATAATATCAAAGTTAATTTCTTAGTTTTGATAATTTTTCTGTGGTTATATAATATGTTAGCACAATGGGAATCTGGGTGAAGGATGTATGGAAACTCTGTACTATTTCTGCAACATTTATGTAAGTCTAAAATTATCTCAAAATAAAAGACTAAAATAAAATTTCAGCAGAATTTCTTTTTTTTGGCAGAAATTGGCAGGCTGGTTTTAAAATTTCTAAGGGAAAGCAAAAACTTAGAGTACCCAAATCAATTTTGCAAAAAGAAGGTCAAAGTTAGAGGACTCACATCACCTGATTTGAAGACTTAGTAAAAATCATCATAATGAAAACACTGTGATATTTGCATAAGATATAAACTAATAGAGCAAAATAGAATCCAGAAATAGACCTACACTTACATGGCCAGCTGATTTTTTAAAAAAGGTGCCAAGATAATTCAATGGAGAAATCATAGTCTTTTGCTAAAATTTTTGCTGAAACAACTACTATCCATATGGGAAATATAAATGAACCTCAACCCTTACCTTACACCATATGAAAAAATTATTTCAAAATATATCATAGACCTAAATACAAAAACTAAAACTTTAAAACTTCTAGAAGACATAGATGAAATCTTCACAACATTGAGGTAGGCAAAACTTCTTAAATAGAATGCACAAAAAAGCATAAACAATAAAAGAAAGCAGATAAATTGAAAGTTATCAAATTAAAAACATAATCTTCAAAAGATACCATTAAGAAAATGAAGAGACGCGTCACAGATTAGAATGTTTATAATATGTATAACTGACTAAACACTTGTATCCAGACTAGATAGAGAATTCTTAAAAATTAATTATAAAATAAATGACCAAATTAAAGAATGGGCAAAAGATTTAAACGCACTTTACAAAAGAAGGAGTATGAATCGCCAATAAATACCTGGAAAAATGTTCAACATTATTAGCCACCAGGGAAATACAAATTTAAACCAAGTTATGATACCAATACACACACATTAGAAAGACTAAAATTCAAGACTGAAATTTCTAAGTGTTGGTGAGGATATGGAGCAACTGCAACTCTCATTGCTGGTGGGAATGTAAAACGGCACAACTTTAGAAAACTGTTTCGTTTTGTTTTTAATAAAATTAAATGTATATTTATAGTACATCACAGAAATTTCTCTCCTAAGCATTTACTCAAAAGAAATGGAAACCTATGACTGAGCACAGATCTTCTACATTAATGTTCATAGGAGCTTTAGTTATAATAGCCTAAAACTGGAAACAACCTAAATATACAAAAAGTGAATAATAAACTGATTTTGGTATATACATAAAATAGACTATTACTCAGCAATTAAAAGGAATAATCTAGTGATGCTTACAACTCGCATGAAGTTCAAAACGATTACGTTGAGTGAAAGAAGCCAGACACAATAGATTACATACTTTGATTCCATTTATAAGAAACTCTCAGAAGTTGAAACTATAGTGATAGAAAGCAGACAGTAGTTTTGAGGGGCCAAGGGTTGGGGAGAGGGGATTGATTGACTGCAAAGGGGACTGAATGAAGGAACATCTTTTTAGGGTAATGGAAATGTTCTATATCTTGCTTGTTTGGTGGTTACATGACTGAATACTTTTGTTAAAACTCATCAAGCTGTATATTTAAAAATGGGTACACTTAACTGTATATAAATAATACCTCTGTGAAGTTGATTAAAGTTTTTAAAACATTATAATTTTAAAAACTGAATTTTATGTATGAACTATAATTACCATACACTTTCCAAACAATTTGCATAAGTAATACTGTAGCATATATGACTATCCTAACACTAGTTTGAACATGTATTCGGAATGTTTTAGGGAATTTTTTATAGAAAATAATTCCTCAGCACCCAATTTCAGAATCAATTGAGAGCTACAACAAAAGAACAAGGCAGATGAGAAGCCAAAGTGCCAACTTCATTACTGTTAAAGCAAATATTGGGAATGTGGCTTACACTGGTGGGCAAGAGGGCTTCCAGTACTGAAGTTCAGTTTTCAGCAGAGCTATTTTTTTTTTTTTATCCAGGGTAGGCTTCCTTGTGTAGGGACAGCCCTTACTGGTATGCCTACTGCATGGCCAAATGAAGCATGACCTCTGAAACAGTTGGTTCCCAGGAAAACAGGGAAAGAAGAGAACTTGCAGGTATAAATGGAGTTCCTCTCTCAAACTCACCAATCAAGTAGATCACCCACCTCTCGTGGCATAGTGTGATTGAGGAGCTGAAGAAATGCCAGTGGTATTACATTAATGGAGTACCCTCTACACAGAAGAAAACATTGGGGCGAGGAAAAAGAATATCCTTCCATAAGAATGCTTATAGGTTGTTAGAAAAGGTCGCCTGTGTCTGTCAGCTTTTATTTTTCTCTAAGTTTGAATGTTTAGTTTAGAAATGTTATTAATAGATTTTTTATCATATATTATATTAGGGACTGGCAAATTTTTTCTGTAAAGGGTCAGCTTTTAAATTTGGGGGGTCACATAATCTTTATTGCAACTAATCAACTCTGCTGTTGTAACATAAAAAGAGCCACAAACAATACATAAACAAATGAAAGTGGTCATGTTCCGATAAAACTTTAATTACTAAAACAGACAGTGAACTGGATTTGGTCCATGGACAAAAGTTGGTCCACCTGTGAATTATGTTTTAAATTTAGGTATGACATTTTATTAGCAACAGAATAATTTAAATGTATTAATGACAAACAAGGAATTCCTATTTTTTAAATCTTTCGAGTCAACATTTTTCTAAGCAATGTGTATTAAATTTTCAGCAAATGTTGTTAGAGGAAAATCTTTCAAGATATTTCGGACACTATAAAAGACAACATTTCTCTTGATGTGAGTTTTGGGACTAGAATGGAAGTTAAAACCGAAGATAAAAAGTACTTATGGCAAAGATGTTTTTATATTCCAAGACTACATGTAACATACTAAGCTGATAAACACTTTCCATTGTGAAGAATGTTTTCCATAGTATGGTAAAAATCTATTAGAAATTCAAGCAAATGATTTAACTTCCTTTCTAGCCACATGACCTGTCAAGGCAGATCATAGCACCAATATATTAAAAAAAAAAAAAAAAAAAGGACACACAGAAGCTGAATTTTCTTAACATTATTTTTGAGAAGAGAGGCAATAACCAAATAATGAATTATGCCATGTATACTTTGGATTTATAAGCCATTAATATTTAGATTCTCAACTGGTTAACAATATGTGAGTAAGGCATAATATGAACAAATCAGCATTACTAGCAGAGCTTTAAGGTCTGACTTTTCTTCTTCTGTCATTTAATTTTCATTCAAAACATTACCTAAACATAGGTTTCTGTAACTAATGTGCTAAAACATATATTGAAAATAAAACGCATTATCAACCTTGATTTTTCTCACTCCATGAAACGGTCTAAATCATAAACCTCACAAAAATGCATCTTAGATATACTTCTGTAAAAGTCCTGCCCATGATGCTGATGGCACGATTTCCCCATGGTAACTTCTATGCTTAAAAAGGAAAAAACAGGAGTCTTAAGAAAACTGCACAAAGTGAACAAAATAAATTATTAGATTGAACATATGTGGTATAAACAAAATATGGGGTGCAGCTATTAAAAATGAATTGCCTTTTTAAAAAATGAAAACAAGCAAAACTCAGGCTTATGAAAAATGTGGTCATTCTCAACTCACAGCAATAAAACAATCCCAGTGCCTCTTATGTCACCAATTTGGGAACTCTAATCCATATCAACATATCAACATACTGAGTAGTCAGTCCTTCTGTCATAGATGCTGAAATGTCCGTGTAATTTTTACTTCATTAATGAATTAAAAGTACAAAAATTGATGTGTAGACATTAGATTTGTACCAATAATAGAATCTATCTACCAATATTTGCATTATACATAAAATATATATTTTAATATTACTGTATAAATTACTTTCTGCCCCCAAACTAGAAATACAATTTAAATTTTATACCAAAAGATACCTTTTCCATATTGTTGTTGTCGCAAATTCTATGCGTTCCACTTAAGTTTGATATTTTCAAGATTAAATCAATGATATTGGAACAAATCATAATGAATTAAAGCTAGTAATAGCTAAGAACACAATCAACTTTATTGCTAAGTGAATTATTCTTATACAATTGTGCTTGAGTCATCTCAGCTAAAATCAAGCCATATTTAATTTTTAAATACATTTACTTTCTCATAGAAGAGTATCTTAGATTACATTAAATCTATTTCATTAAACCCTTACTTCCCAGTTCTGGGTTTTTGAATGCCTGTACTTCTATTACTATCAACTTTGAATATTTTGGTGAGTGAATTATCTACCCGCAGTCAAACAGCTTTGGAAAGAGAAGCAATGTAGAACCACGAAGACTCATTTGACCTACATCATCATTTTACCTTAGTTTGGCTCTGATAATATTAATGCTGTAAACTGAAAACTAAAATTTGATTTTCAATTGTTCAAGGTCTCTAATCCAATATAACCCTGCATAATAAGATGTGATGTCTTCAGAATTATGAACTAAAATTTGATTCCCAATTGTTTCATTTAACTGATGAATGTGTTGAAGGCCTACTATGTAAGAGCCACCAACTTTGGCACTAGGGACACAAATACAAATCTGGGACGGTGCAACCCACAGGAGTTGATCTCTAGTGAAAATGAGAGAAAAGTAAACCAGTAATGACTTGCAGTGTGACAAAACTGAAAGAGGCCTCCCCAGGGTAAGACGGTATCTTAATTTTTTTTTTTTAACTTAAAAAGAAAGAAATCTGAATGTAAGAAATATGAGATGTTAGAAACCATCTAGTTCAACACCTGTTTACATCTAAAGATTACCAGAGTCTATACATGTGCACCCATGAGTGTGTCTATGTATGTTGTCATGGATTGAATTATAAGATTGAATTATGTCCCTCCAAAATGTGTGTGTATCAACTTGGTTAGGCCATGACTCCCATATTCTGTGGTTGTCCTACATTTTGTGATTGTAATTTTATGTTAAAGAGGATTAGGGTGGTATTGTAACACCCTTGCCAGGTCATCTCCCTGATCCAATGTAAAAGGAGTTTCCCTGGGGTGTGGCCTGAACCACCTTTTATCTCTTGAGAGATAAAAGGAAAGGGAAGCAAGCAGAGTTGGTGACCTCATACCACCAAGAAAGCAGCACCAGGAGCAGAGCAGGTCTGTACCTGAGAAGCTCCTCAACCAGGGGAAGATTGATGACAAGGAATCTTCCTCAGAGTCGACAGAGAGAGAAAGCCTTCCTCTAGAGCTGGTACCCTGAATTTGGACTTGTAACCTACTAGACTGTGAGAGAATAAATTTCTCTTTGTTAAAGCCATCCACTCATGGTACTTCTGTTATAGTAGCACTAGATGACTAAGACATATGTCTCTGTGTTTTTCTAGTGTCCTAACAAAATATAGAGAAATTATGCAAAATAGGATCTCATTGATATATTCTGTAAATACATATATACACATACATGGTATGATAAAAAGAAGAGTGTACTTGAATGGAAATCTGAAGAAGGGTTCTATTTGTGCATTGCCAAATTTTAGGTATATGAGCATGAACAAGACATTTAGCAGTATTTTTATTCAAATTATGAGTTCATTTGATATCTATTACCTAATCTCTAGGTTGTTGTGATTACTGAATGTAGTAATGGATATGAAAGCTTTTGTAAAATTTAAAGCATAATAAAATATAATATGTGATAGTATTTAACAATATAACTGGATATATAAAGATTATTAATTTAATTGTAGGAAATTAACTGGATTAATAAAATAAAGTACACAGTTAATTGTGAATTAAAAGAGAAAATGAAGGTTATTTACTTCTTATCCATTCATTATTTGTTGTCATATTCAAGATATATAAATGCTGAAATCAACAGAGAGGAAAAATAATTAGCGAATTTAAGAAATGTATTTCTATGTCTCTTTCCATTCCCAAGACAGAAGCATAGGATTTCTGTATTAATTAGAAAAGTTGGTATGTATGAGAGTTTACATGCTAATCGATCAGTGCTGGTGCCTTCTGCACTCACAGTCCCACCTAAAGAAAGCTGTCCCACCCATTGCCCCCACTTAGGAGAAAGCTGTAAGTAGGCTGGTTTGATACTATGTATCATCCTCCCCTTACTACCCCAGCTTACTGAAAACTGGTAGGTGCCAAAGCCAAAGGTGATCAATCCATAAAAAAAAAATCTATCCTAAAATAAAATTTTCCTCTTTCAGGGATTGGATCTTTGAGGTATTGGGAGGATGAGGTAGTGAAGAGCAGAGGGCAGAAGAGTACAGATTTGTGTGTGGCGAGAGAGGAGGAACAATCAAAGACAAACAGAAAGCAGCCTTTAAAGTTGCCTTTACTCATGAGGGACAACCCTAATTTTATCTTTATAATAAATTCTTCAGTTTTAGCTGAGTTCCTAAAACAGCCTGGATATCCAGGGAAAATTTAAATCATATATTAAATATGATTAAAGGTGATGACAACAGTAGCAGTATCTAGAAGTGATAGCTAGTGAAAGAAATCAGAAAATGAGCTGCTATCTAGGGATTTCGCTGATTTTATTATTCACATCATCACTAGGAGGAAGCCGGCCCTGTGTAACAGTCAAATATCCTGTTGGTGATTCAGTTAAAGCATTTGTAAAGAGACAGCACCTTATGAAATTAGGGTGCTACCCTGAAAAATGTGAGAAACGTTGTATTGGACATTTCAAACCCACCCTCTTGCCATGCCATTTACTCTGGCTACTGTTGGCAATGATTCAGGCAGGTAAAATCGGATAGCACTTCACCTTGGGCCTAGACTGCATAATCTGCTTGCTTTCTGAGGAATTCTCTCTCATCATGAAATGCGATGTCTACCAGAATCTGCAAAGAGTCCAGTGAAACTTCTAGTGACCCATTCACAGAATTTGGGCTTTCCATCCCAGAAGCTTAGTTTCTGTTGGATTAAAGGTCCTGTCCTGGTCCCCAGAAGGCAATGGTTCCACATGAAGACACAGTAAGAGTTCCACTAAATTTGAAGTAACTACCGTCTAGTCATTTTGGGCTCCTTATTACAGTGGATGGCAAGTAAGTAAAGGTTTTTGTAGGGAGTAATCAACCTTGATTACCATGAACAGCTAAAGTTGCTGCTAAATAATAAGGTTCAAAGAGAAAGTGTCTTGCATCCAGTTTCATTGGAGTGTCTGGTGGTGTTTCCACAACCCATGGTAACGATGAATGTAAAATTGCCACGACTACAGACTGACAAGGGAAAAACAACTAAGTGCTCAGACATGTCACGGATAATGACGTGGATCACACTCCCAGCAAGTGACTTTACTAACCAATGTTCTAATCGAGAGTGAGAGAAATCTAGAATGACTGACAGAGGAATGGCATGAGGCCTTGTAATCAGCTTCAGCAGCAATGCCTGTAGTTCGTTCCATTAACCCTCTTGTATCTCTTGCAGAGATTGCATCAGACTAGCCTTGGTGGCACAGAAGTTAAGAGCTCAGCTGCTAACCAAATGGTCAGCAGTTCAAATCCACCAGCCATTCCTTAGAAACCCTATGGGGCAGTTCTACTCTGTCCTATAGGTTCACTGTAAGTCAGAATCAACTCTACAGAAAAAGAGTTGGCTTTTTTTTTTTTGGCCACCTTAGAGAAGAATCTATGACATATTGGATTTATGTATAACACTATGGATCTGAATAGTGCAAGGAGTTGACCGTGTTGGACCCTTTTGGTGCATGGTGCACCACTTCAAGTGTTCTCGGTCCTCTCTCTTACAACAGCTACTGCTTTAGCAACCAGTTCTTCGTAGCCTTTGACTAACTTTTCACAAGTACAACCTGATAGCATTTGACTTCAGGTCTGCTCTGCATATGTATTGCTTCATGCCCCAGAGCTCTCTGACGTGGTTCTTTGAATACACACAGGAACCTGCTCGAAGTTACACATGTGCTACTGAGAAATGTAGGGAAATCATTGCTCATGGAGCTATCTTTGACTGATGGGGCATGGCAGCTAAAGGATAAATGCTTCCTCTTTTCTTGCCATAGATATATTTATTAAAACTTATTAGGTCTCTCAGAATCAAGCATCAGTATTTATATGTAGTAGTGGCTAACACATGTACCTTTGTATTTTCTTTCCTCACCCTGCACTTCCATTGTCTGAGATCTCTTTCCAAATAAACTAACTGCTGTGACCCTTTGTCTCAGGCCTTGCTTTTAGAACTTAAATTGGGAGAACACTGAATTGACTAAGATTGAAAAAGTGCCATGGTCATCAACAACAACCAAAAATATGTGTGTGTTTACATAAGTATGTATATATGCATGTGTGAGTATGGTATATATGTACATGTGTGTGCTATATGTATGTGTATATATACATGTATGTGTGTGCACACATGTATATTCACATATATAATAAGCCACATAGGGAACACTGTCACAAATACTTCTTAGACATAACCAAACGTTTTGCAGGATTAGTTTTCTGGGTTAAAGGCTTAGGGCCATGGTCTTGTGGGATAACCTGGTCAATTGGTTTAATATAGTTCATAAAGTTTATGTTCTACATCCTAGTTTGGTGAGCAGTGTCCAGGGTCTTAAAAGCTTCCAAGTGGCCATCTAAGATACAACTATTGGTTTCCTCTTATCTGAAGCAAAAGAGAAAAAAGGAAACCAAAGACTGAGAAGAAACTAGTCTACAGGACCAAGAGTTTACATGAACCATGACCTCATCTACCTTGAGTCTAGAATTAGATGCTGTCTGGCTACTGTAGATGGATCCTGACAGAATGGGAGAAAAACGTGGAACAGAACCCAAATGCTTAAAAAAGTTCAAACTTACTGGACAGGTTGAAACTAGAGAACTCAGACTATTGTCCTGAGTTACTCCTTAAACCTTGAACCAAATCTACCCCCTGAGGTCACCTTTTACCTAAATAAGAGATCAGCTAACAAAATAAAGAATAGTAACCATGAGTACTATGCATCTTTAAGAAATCATCTATATGAGACCAAAAGGTCAACAATTACTCTAAAGCAAAGATGAAAGTGTAAGGGGACAGGGAAAACAGGTTACTGGAAATGAAACATCCAGAACAGAATGAGAATGTTGACACATTGTGAAAAATAAAACCAGTGTCACTGACTAATATGCGTAGTAATTGTTAAATAGGAACCTAATTTGTTGTGTGAACTTTCACGGAAAACACTATAAAATATATTAAAAAAAAAAAAAACTGCCATGGAGATTTCTATCATTCTTTGTAAGCATCTAATAGAATAAGACTTAAAATGTCCAGAAACAACTCTTCCAATCTCCCCTGGCTTCTAATAAATGGGAAGAAAATACACTTTGGCAATAAAAAATGAAGTAGCTGAGAACTCACAGAAATCTTATCACTTTAAGGAAAGCAATACTCTAAATTGACTAGTAATATGAGTAATGAGTTAACCAATTTTGCAGGAGAATTGAGGGAATAGAAAATATGCAGAAAAAAAAAGAAAAGACAGGAGAAAACTACAGCAGTATTGGTGATTAGAGCAACTAAAATGGACAAACCTAAATGGAGGCAAATACTCTAATATGACAGGGAAGAAGAAAGCCAAGGAAAAATGGTGGAAGTCGGGGAACAGTCTGTAGTAGAAACATGTTTGTATAAACCCTTTGCCATAGAGTCAATTTCAACTCATAGCGACCCTATAGGACAGAGTAGAACTGCCCTATGGAGTTTCCAAGGTTGTAATCTTTACTGAAGCTGATTGCCACATCTTTCTCCCACAGAGCTGCTGGTGGATATGGACCACCGATCCTTCAGTTAGTGGCCGAGCACTTTAACTACTGTACCACTGGGGCTTCTCAAGTTTATGTAGAACTTAATATATGTCAGGTACTTTTAAAATGTTTTACATGTGCTAATTGATTGAATGATTATAAAAACCTGATGGGTTGATAAATGTGATAAAACTAAAATACATAGAGCTGAGGTAATTTGCCTAAGATGACTCAATTGGCAAGTGACAGACGTGGGATTTGAAAGCAAGAAACCTGACTCTGGAGTCTATTATTTTGTAGAGATTCACAAAACAGCCTCCAATGTCAGAATACTATTTCTTGGTAGGGGAAGAGTGGAAAGGACAGCTTTCGTGATGTATGACCATCCGTATGAAGATGCAGAGGGCAAATATAACTGAACTTTCATACTAAATCATTCTTTAAGTCAATGACTATTTTGGGGGGGTTGGGGTATCAGTGGAGTGAAGCAAATAGAGTCCTTTGCTACATCTCAAAGGCATAATATTGTCACCCTAAAGGCACACAAATCAGGACACTTTGGCATTGGAGTAATTAAGATGATATGGGAGAAGACAGAATTGAAACTCCCTACAAAATGGTAGTGCACTCAAACTGTTTCCAAATAGAGTCTGTTATGGATTAAATTGTGTCTCCAAAAAATGTGTGTCAACTTGGCTAGGCCATGATTCCTAGTATTGTGTAGTTGTCCACCATTTGGTCATCTGATGTAATTATCCTATATGTTGTAAATCCTAACCCCTAGGATGTTAATGGAGCCCTGATGCCTCAGCGGTTAAGAGCTCTGCTGCTAACCAAAAGGTCAGCAATTCGAATTTACCAGACACCCTGGGAAGCCCTATGGGCAGTTCTACTTTCCCTGTAGGGTCACTCACTATGAGTCAGAATAGACTGGATGGCAACAGGTTTTTTTTTTTTTTTTATGTTAATGACAGAGGATTAGAGGCAGTTATGTTAATGAGGCAGGACTGAATCTACAGGATTAGGTCATATCTTGAGTCAATCTCTTTTGAGATATAGAAGAAATGAGGAGAGAGAAGAGGGACCTCAAGCCACCAAGAAAGAAGCACCTGGAGCAAAGCACATCCTTTGGACCCAGGGTCCCTGCACTGAGAAGCTCCTAGACCAAGGGAAGGTTAATGACAAGGACCTTACCCCAGAACCAACAGAGAGAAAGCATTCCCCAGGAGCTGGTGCCCCAAATTCGGACTTCTAGCCTCCTTGACTGTGAGAGAAAAAATTTCTGTTTGTTAAAGCCATCCACTTGTGGTATTTCTGTTACAGCTGCACTAGATAACTAAGACACAGTTTGATTTTCTTCTCTCTTCTGAAAGACAGCTCCTCATCTCCACACCCACAAATCAAAGCTTTCACCTCCCACACCTCTGCCTGGCTAAATTCAGATCATTTCTCAAGGCTTTCCTAATGGCATCTCCTCCACATGCCTTGCTTGCATGACCTTCACAGGAACAACTGCAACCTGCACTATGTTCTTGTGGTTGGTAAGGGCCTCATATTAGTCAAGATATGTGCATGTTTGATTGCCCCCATAGATCAACAACTGAATTTAAATACACGTTTGTATGCTTAGTAGAGGCAGTTCTACTCTATCCTATAGGGTTGCTATGAGTCAGAATTGACTTGATGGCAGCAGGTTTGGCGGATTTATGCTTAGTATAGTGCCAAGAACATAATCAGATACTCAATAAAGTTGTTTGTTGAACGATCTGTTTATTTATGATAAGGCTTCTATAGCCTCAGCTATTTCTGTATCATAGCCCAAAACTGATATTGACAATATTGACCCTGAGCCATTAGAAAGTGTCACTGTATTAGTTTTTGGAAGGCCAATATCATATTAAATACATATTTTAAAAATATGTCATATTTATATCACTAACCATGTAAAGGTTAAGCCTTGGTCATCCAGTAAATTCAGATATTCAATCAACTCATCCTTTGAGAGTTCTACATAGTCAAGTTTTTACTTTATTCTAGCATTTCCCAAAGCTTTTTCCTTAAAGTATATATAAAAAAATAAATAAATTTTTATAAATTATATATTGGTGTTAAAATACAAAAACCTTCTGTGGTCAAAGAAGTATGAAAACTTCTGGGTTACGTGATTTTCAGTTTTTAACTGTAGGACTTTTCATAGCAATTAAATTATTAATTCTTTGTGACTCTACTAGAGTGGGAGAGAATGTGGAGGATTTTTTTTCTTCTGAATATTATATAGAATCAGTGTCCTAAAGAACATGTTTTAGGAAACATTGCTCTTCTACATAATTCAGATGTTTTAGGAATTCTGACTGATCTCCACTCATACACCATTAGTCCAAATTCATTAGGTTTTTTAATAAATCATTTATCATAAAATTCAAATCCTTATTAACATATTAATATTGTGATATAACAACAGTCTTAAAATGCTTAGCATTAGATATACCTGAGAGAGATAGGAACCGAACTGTGGATTAAACAAGAAGCAGTTTGTTTCTCTCCTAAGTCTACATCCAGAGGAGACAGCCGAGGGGCTGGTCTGGAGCACATTGTGTGCAGCCTCCTTTCCCAATGAGCACTGGTGGTGCAGTGGTTAAGAGCTATAGTGAGTTACGGCTGCTAACCGAAATGTTGGCAGTTCAAATTCACCAGCCACTCCTTGGAAACCCTATGGGGCAGTTCTGCTCTGTCCTGTAGGGTGACTATGAGTCAGAATTGACTCAACAGCAACATGTTTGGTTTTCTGAGGGTTTGTTTGTTTTTTTTCTTTCCCTTCCCTAGACCACCTCATGACCTAACAAGTATTGATAGTGATAATATACAATCAGGATATTTGAAATAGCATGCAAAAAGAAGTAACATTATTTGACAATTCACTTGACAGTAGTGCCAAAGAGATGGTTCTATTACTCTGAAGCAACTCTTAAAACAGAGAATATTGGTATTGGAGGAAGTTGTTTAGAGAGCTAAACGCTCACCCACATTGTGCTTGTATATGTATTTAAATGTTGCTGTTGTTGTTAGGTGCTGTCGAGTCAGTTCCGACTCATAGCAATCCTATGCACAACAGAACTAAACACTGCCCAGTCCTGAGCCATCCTTACAATCATTAAACTTGAGCTCATTGTTACAGCCACTATGTCAATCCACTTCGTTGAGGGTCTTCCTCTTTTCCACTGACCCTGTACTCTGCCAAGCATGATGTCCTTCTCCAGGGACTGATCCCTCCTGACAACAGGTCCAAAGTATGTAAGACCCAGTTTCACCATCCTTGCCTCTAAGGAGCATTCTGGCTGTACTTCCTCTAACACAGATTTGTTCATTCTTTTGGCAGTCCATGGTATATTCAATATTCTTTGCCAACACCACAATTCAAAGGCATCAACTCTTCTTCGGTCTTCCTTATTCATTGTCCAGCTTTCACACGCATGTGATGTGATTGAAAATACCATGGCTTGGGTCAGGCGCACCTTAGTCTTCAAGGTGACATCTTTGCTCTTCAACACTTTGAAGAGGTCCTTTGCAGCAGATTTGCCCAATGCAAAGCTTCTTTTGATTTCTTGACTGCTGCTTCCATGGCTGTTGATTGTGGATCCAAGTAAAACGAAATCTTTGACAACTTCAATTTTTTCTCCATTTGTCATGATGTTGCTCATTGGTCCAGTTGTGAGGATTTTTTGTTTTCTTTATGTTGAGGTGTAATCCATAGTGAAGGCTGTGGTCTTTGATCTTCATTAGTAAATGCTTCAAGTCCTCTTCACTTTCAGCAAGCAAGGTTGTGTCATCTGCATAAAGCACATTGTTAATGAATCTTCCTCCAATCCTGATGCCCTGTTCTTCTTCATATAGTCCAGCTTCTCATATTATTTGCTCAGCATACAGATTGAATAAGTATGGTGAAAGAATACAACCCTGACGCACACCTTTCCTGACTTTAAACCATTCAGTATCCCCTTGTTCTGTCCAAACAACCGTCTCTTGATCTATATAAAAGTTCCTCATGAGCACAATTAAGTGTTCTGGAATTCCCATTCTTCACAATGTTATCCATAATTTGTTATGATCCACACAGTCGAATGTCTTTGCATAGTCAATAAAACACAGGTAAACATCCTTCTGGTATTCTCTGCTTTCAGCCAGGATCCATCTGACATCAGCAATAATACCCCTAGTTCCATGTCCTCTTCTGAAACCAGCCTGAATTTCTGGCAGTTCCCTGTTGTTATATTGCTGCAGCTGTTTTTGAATGATCTTCAGCAAAATTTTGCTTGCGAGTGATATTAATGATATTGTTCTATAATTTCCACATTCGGTTGGATCACCTTTCTTGGGAATAGGCATAAATATGGATCTCTTCCAGTCAGTTGGCCAGGAAGCTGTCTTCCATATTTCTTGCATAGTCGAGTGAGCACCGCCAGTGCTGCATTTGTTTGTTGAAACATCTCAATTGATATTCCATCAATTCCTGGAGCCTTGTTTTTCGCCAACGCCTTCAGAGCAGCTTGGACTTCTTCCTCCAATACCATGGGTTCCTGATCATATGCCATCTCTTGAAATGGTTGAACATCGACTAATTCTTTTTGGTATAATGACTCTGTGTATTCCTTCCATCTACTTTTGATGCTTCCTGTGTCATTTAATATTTTCCCCATGGAATCTTTCACTATTGCACCCTTTATGCCCCCTCAGTTATCTGTCTTCCTTCAATGTCTCCCTCTGTGAAGGATCCTCCACTTCAGATGGGGAGCAACCCAAGTCTTTCCCATTCTGACAGTAAAACCACGCTCAGGTTCTTATAGCTTCCTCCTTCTATTTCTCCTCTTCACTTGTGATACAAATTTCTCTGAATACTGATGCATGTTTCCCCCTACTCCATTTTCTATGCAATTTGACTTCAACCCCACTGGAACATTTTCCCTGAGACATCGCTGGCCTCCTAATTACCAAACCCAATGGATATTTTTGAGTCATTATCTTAGTTACGCTTTCTGTGGCATTTAATAGGGTTACCTATTTTCTCCCACTTGAAACTATTGCATAATGAGGTTTCTGTGATGCCATACTATCCTGGTTTTCCACCTATTTATAATTCTTTCTCAGTCCTCTTCAGAATATTCTTGTCAGAATCCCCCAGAGATCCATCCTTGATCATCTTTTCAGTTTAAATGACATCTTTAATGGTCTCTTCTACTCTCATGTTTTACCAACTATATATCAATAATTCCCAAGTCTATTTTTTTCTTTATGCCTTCAGGTCTTTACATAACCTAACCACTTTCTGGATTCCCCACAAGAACTTCAAATTCACCATGTCCAAGATGAAAACCTTACTTTTTGTTCTTCCTCATGTTTTCCTTATAAGCATTGGAAATATCTTCACCTTCTCAAGTACCAAGTCAAAACTCGTGACTCAGTTTTAGGTTATTCCTTTCCTTTTTCACTATAGCAAATTAACAAACATTACTAATTTCATTTCCAAAATCTCCCTCAAATACATCCCAACATGCACCTTTTCATTAAAGTCACTGTATTCTCTTGTCAGAATCACTACAATAGACTCCTAACTGATCTCTTAGCCTCCAATTTTGCTTACCACAGATCCGTGTCTCAGGCTGTCACCAGAAACCTCAGGTAAAAACCTGGCCACATTCTCTTCCTGGTTAAGACCAGTGGATGATTTCCAGGATAAATTTCCAGCGCCTTGGCATGAGCTACTACGTCCTCCATGATCTGGCTACTGCCTCCCTTTCCAGGCTTACCACCTGCTGCCCACTAGATAATCTAGTACTTCGCTCTCCTGGAACACTGAATTACTTTAAATCTTTGGATACACCAAGGTTTTTCACTACTCAAAACCTTTGTTGATGTTCTCTGCTCTTCATTCCCTGCTCCCCACCTATCTGGTAAATCTTATTCATCTTCCAAAGCCCTTCCAGGCATCAACGTCTCTCTGAAGCCCTCCCTAAGGCCCTAGGCAGAGTTAATCATTTCCTGATCTACTCCTCTGTCTCCTGTATACTTTTATCATTGCACTATTGCTCTCTATTATAATTACTTATCTGCATGTTTGATCTCCCCCCAGTGAATTGTAAGCTTCTCAATGGCAGGAATCTTGTGCTAGTCATCCTTTTGTCTCCTGCATCTAGCATAATTATCTCTAGTGCCTTGGCATTCAGGAAATGTTTGTAGAACTAAACTGAACTGAACATGTGGTTGTCACAGTGTATTTTGTTTTCTTTATAAATATAATAGATTTTTAATTATATCATAGGGCTGTCAATTCAAGATGATGGAATAAATTCACATGCTTACTTCCCCTCCTTTTCGAAACTCATTAAACATCATAATATACAAAGAGGGGTGAATTAAGGATTAAACTGAGAATAGGAGGCGGGGTTCTTAGAAAACTAAAGTGGAAAGGATGTATAGGATGATTAACCAGAAAGTGAGCTATGCTCAGAACACAAGAGATTTTTCCTGAGAGGAGTCTTATAGAGTCAACATAGAGTAGTTTAAGAAACAGAGAAAAAATCCAGGAGATTATTTATAGATTCCTAACAAAGATTTTATAAACTGCCCCTTCCCCATATGCCAAGGCTAAAAACTGCAAAACGTATCTCTAATGATATGTAAGTGTCCTTTAGAGCTGGTGGCATTCCATAACGAAGTCCTCCTTATTTGGGCTTTGGCTGGTTGAGGTGCACCCAATTTAGCTGCCTGTCTGATTCCTGCCAGCTCTTTGCTCAAACACACTAAAGAAACCTGCCAGTTAACACATACTATGACTACTGAAAGTTCACAATGAGCCTTTCCATTCAAGGAGAGACCTGTCAGGAAACAGAAATTTATAAGTCAGAGAGAACCTAAGCTAGCTGACTATATTTAGCTACTTATTTCTTTGACGGTATTAACACATAACCAAGAATCACCAGATATTTAAAGGAAAGCAACAACAACAAAATAAAATAAGTGAAGACCGAGAAGAAAAAACGGAAGACTAACCCTGGGGAAAAGATGCCCACGGTAGAGCCCATATTGCTATAAATTTTGAACTATCTCAAGATAGTTCAACTATTTCAAAAGATGAAAAGACAAAAAAAAAAAAAAAATCAGTAGACATATTAAAAGAGAGACAAATCTGGGAAATTAGAACAAAATGTTCCCAGTTTTTTGGTTTTTTTGGGGGGGGGTGGAGGGGAAGGTGAGTTGTGGTAGAAAAGAGAAAATAAAAGATATGTATATATCAAATTTGAATTTTCAGTGAGATTTGAGATGGCACAATACAGAACAGGCTGCCATGAAAATAAATAAGGACAAGAAAGCACTCTTGAAGTTGCAAAATATGATTGCCTAACAACACAATGAACGACAGAAAAAAATCCTTCAGAAGCTCAATTAATGCACTAGAATATCCTGAGACCAGAAGAACTAGTTGGTGCCCGGCCACAATCAATGTCTGCCCTGTCAGGGAGCACAACAGACAACTCCTGAGGGAGCAGGAGACCAATGGGATACAGACCCCAAATTCTCATGAAAAGACCATACCTAATGGTATGACTGCGACTAGAGGAATCCCAGAAACAATGCTCCCCAGAACTTCTGATGGCACAGGACAGGAACCATCCCCGAAGACAAATCATCAGGCATGAAAAGGACTGGTCAGTGGGGGGGAGAGAGATGCTGATGAAGAGTGAGCTAATTAAATCAGGTGGACACGGGAGAGTGTGTTGGCAACTCTTGACTGGAGGGGGGATGGGAAGATAGAGAGAGAGGGAAGATGGCAAAATTGGGACGAAACGAGAGACTGAAAGGGCTGACTCAATAGGGGGAGAGCAAGTGGGAGAAGGGAGTAAGATGTATGTAAACCTACATGTGACAGACTGATTGGAATGGTAAATGTTCACTTGAAGCTTAATAAAAATTAATTAAAAAAAAATTAATGCACTAGAAGAAAACAAAACTAGAACAAAAAATATGGGAGAAAGATAAGCAATATACGTCCAATAAACTGCTTCTCTATGGAACTGGAATTCCTTAGTTCTAGAGATGCAATGGTTAAGCATTCAACTGTTAGAGGTTGTTAACTGAAATGTCAGCAATTCAAACCTACCAGCAATTCCACAGAAGGAAAGACCTGGCAATCTACTCCCGTAAAGACTGTGCTGTTGTGTACAGTCTAGTTGATTCAGACTCATATTGACCCCACAGGACAGAATAGAACTTCCCCGCAGGATTTTCTAGGCTGAAATCTTAAAGGGAGTTGATTGACAGGTCTTTTTTCCCATAGAGCTGCTAATGGTTTCAAAATACCGACCTATAGGTGTGCGGTTGAGTGCTTAACCATTACACAGGCAGGGCTCCTCCCTATAAAGATTACAGCCTAGGAAATCCTATGGGGCAGTTCTACTCTTTCCTATTGGATCACTATGAGTAGGAATAGACTCAGTGGCACACAACAAAAACAACGGGAGAATAGAAAGGACAAAAGAGAAACCATAATGAATGAAATAATTAAAGAGAATTTTCATGAGCTAAGGAAAGACTTTGAGTCTTCAGATCAAAGAGCTCATTGAAGGCTCAGAAAAACTAAACTAATGAAAAACAAACTAAATTAAATACATCCTTGAGAATTTCTGAACTTCAAGAATTTTTTGTTTGTTTTATTAAGTATGTCATATACATGGAAGAGAATCAAGCTTACCCACCAAAAAAAAAAAAAAAAAAACTTTTTATATGCAAGACAAATTTATAGATTTTTTTTTTTTAGAGAAAATTATAATTCTATACCCAGTCAAACTATCACTTATACATGAGGCCAAAACAAAATATTATCAAGTAAGTTAGAATTTAGAAGTATGCCACCCACATATCTTTCTGGAAAAAAAATCTCAAGGTGATATTATATCTATGTATATCTAATAGAAAATAGTTAATCAATAAAGCAAATATGGCAAAACAGAAACAAAGTAACATAAGTATAAAAATAAGTTGATAAGAATAAAGCCAAATACAGTTGTGGACACTCCAAATATAAATGAGTTAATTTCCCTATTAAAAGATAGATGAAGTGCTATGCAGTGTTTGAAATAGATAATATAGAACTATATTTAATACGGAAAGGTTAATCTAATAAACTTTAAGTGAAAAAATAGTTTATAAATAAAATGTACAGTATAATCTCACTTGATTAAAATTGTGTGTGTGTATGTGCATCCACATGTACAGAGAGTGAGTTCTCACAAAATATATTATTATTTTTACTTCTAGGAATAGAAATTTTTATATTTTTGCTTTTTACTTTACTTTCATTGCTTTATTTTTTTTAAATGAACATGTATTATTTTATGATAAAAACAAAAAATTGTATTTTAAAAGCAAGTATACTTTTTGAAAGGCTATTAAATTGAATCAAACAAAAAAATTCAATGATACACTAGTTGTAAGAGATAATGTAATGAAATTACCAAAGCTGTTAAAAGATAAAGGAATAGTCCAAACAGTTCTAGGTAAATTTAATTAAAAAATGTTGTTGTTATGTTGTTAGGTGCCTTCGAGTCAGTACCGACTCATAGTGACCACATGTACAGCAGAACAAAACACTGTCCAGTCCTGTGCCATCCTCACAATCATTATTATGCTTGAGCCCATCATTGCAGCCACTGTGCCAATCCATCTCATTGAGTCTTCCTCTTTTTCCCTGACCCTCTACCTTACCAAGCATGATGTCCTTGTCCAGGGACTGATCCTTCCTGATAACGTGTCCAAAGTATGTGAGATGTAGTCTCGCCATCCTTGCTTCCAAGGAGCATCCTGGCTGCACTTCTTCCAAGACAGATTTGTTTGTTCTTTTGGAGTCCATGGTATATTCAATATTCTTCACCAACACCATAATGCAAAGGCATCAGTTCATCTTCGGTCTTCCTTATTCACTGCCCAGCTTTCGCATGCATATAAGGTGATTAAAAACACCATGGCTCGGGTCAGAGATACCTTAGTCCTCTAAGTGACATGTTTGCTTTTTAACACTTTAAAGGGGTCTTTTGTAGCAGATTTGCCCAATGCAATACATTATTTGATTTCTTGACTGCTGCTTCCATGGGTGTTGATTGTGGACCCAAGTAAAATGAAATTCTTAAATAAAGAAAATAATAAATATTAATTGCAAGTAAGTAGAATATAATGGATAAAGCATTACACAACTGGCGAAAAAAAAAAAAGAACAATTAACAAAAGAAAGAAAGGAATTAATATGAAAACAACAAATTAGAAACAAAAAAGAAATGCTTTTTAAACAAGCAACATGATAAATAAAACCAAACATTTAGCAATTCTCTCCAAGTGGGGGGGGGGGTGCGGGGGGATTACTACTTAAGTTTAACCCACAAGAAGAGAAGCCCTGGCTGCCTTGGAAACAGTTGTGTCCCCATGCCTAGAAAAGTGACTGGCACAATAAACCCTGTTGCCATCAAGTCGATTACTCATAGCAACCCTATATGAGAGAGTAGACTGCCCCATAGAGTTTCTAAGGAGCGCCTGGTAGATTCGAACTGCTGGCCTATTGGTTAGCAGCTGTAGCATTTAACCACTATGCCACAAGGGTTTCTTGGTACACAGTAAGGACTCCTTATTAGCCCAGGAATAAAAATAAATTTTGATTTGGAGATTTAAGAAGAAACAAAAAGCACGCAAATCAAGAAATTAACTTTGAAAGTCTGAATGAAATAAATTACCAAATTACAAATTACAAATTACCAAAATCCACTCAGTAAGAGAAGGTAAACCTTTAAAAAAATAGAGATAGATAATATTTCTAAAGTTGTTAAAGAAGTACCTCTCAAAAATATGTCAGGCCCTGTTGGTTTTATGGGCAATTTCCATTAAAACACCAAGAAAAAAAATATCTGTTTAAGCTATTCCAGAACTTAGAAGAAAAAATAGAAAGCTTCCCAATTCATTTTAACACCAAAATATTACGCAATACTACAAAACAGAAAACTATACTCATGAATATGGATGCATAAATTATAAATACAATAATAGCAAATTGAATCCAGCAACATATTAAAAGAAGAATATGCAGTGACTTAGAATTTATTCCAGAAAGCGAGAATGGCTTAATGCTAGAAATTCAACTAATGCTTTGTATTACATCAATAGGTTAAAGAAGAAAAAATGTATTATATTAAATGATATTAATAAATGCCAAAAAAGCTTTGCTAAAATTCAACTTTAAATCCTAATAAAAATCAAGTGAAAGAAAAAAAAAATGGTTTAATCGTATTTAAAAAAAGGAATTAGAAATCAACAATAAACTTCACACCGAATCATGAAAAATTAGAAGTACCACATTAGAAAGAAGAAAATAAAAGATATGTTCAACATGGTTCTCTTGTTAAGATAATAAAGAAAAAGTCTGCTGGTGGTGGCTATTGAAGTTAGGAAAATCTTTAACATCAGAATCAAGGAATACTATGGTCTATGTTTCATGGAGGAGATTCTTGTACAGGATAACACAACTTACTCCTTCAAGGACAGAAAGGAGAGAAAAGGCAAGCAGGAAGATTACATTAAAGGGCTTTGTGAGTTCCATTCTAAGTGGACACCTAATCTCTGAACTCATCTTCAACTGCTAATATCTCAAATAAACCTTGCCTTGTGTTGGTCTCTCCTTCCAGTTTATCCCTCCTGGAAATTGATGTAGTCCAGATTTTAAGGCAGAAGCCCTGAGTTCAAATTTTGACTCTGGTACTCACTAGTGCTATGATCTTGGGCAAATTACTTAACACAGCCAAGCCTTCAGTGTCTGCAGGTATCAGATGGGAATATCAACTGTACATAACATTCATGGGCTGTTATAAACCACAAACTAAACAGGTGCCAAACCCAAACCAAATCCATTGCCATCGAGTCAATTCTGACTCATAGCAACCCTATAAGACAGGATAGAACTGCCCCATATGGTTTCCAAGTAGCGCCTGGTGGATTCAAACTGCCAACCTTTTGGTTAGCAATTGTAGCTCTTAACCACTACGCCACCAAACCAGTGTCAGGATATAAGAAAACATGCAAAATAGAAAATTTCAGTCACCCAGAATTCCAGGCCCCAGAATACTGATTCTTTCCAGAAAAGCATCAGAATAAAAGATAAATTAAAATTTCTAGGAATTGGGTGCAGCAGGGGGGACTATTCTACACAGGAGTTCAGGATACGAACAGCACAGAAGCACAGAAAATGAGAAAGGGAATAGTAAGGGAACCCCATATGGATTACAGAGACTTTTCCAAATGGCAATCAATTAGAAACTCTGGGTATCCTATGGGTTAAACCCCAGGATTACCACTTTCAGAAAATCTACTGTAAAGATAGATGTTTCTCATCAATCCTTCTGGAGTTAATACTGCCATTTCTTTAAAATCAGACAGAATGCTCACGTTGGACCGTATGGGAGCTTGGGATTTTTTGGGTTAAACTAAGCATTCATAAAACCAAACCTGATGCTTTGCAGCTAGAATTAACTCTGACTCTGAGTGACCCTATAGGACAGAGCAGAACTGCCCCATTGGGCGTCCAAGGCTATAAATCTTTACGGAAGCAGACTGCCACAACTTTCTCTCATGGAGCAGCTAGTCGGTTCGAACAGCCAACTTTTTGGTTAGCAGCCAAGCGCTTTAACCACTGCACCACCAGGGCTCCTGCACTCATAGATGTGTATATATATTATCTATATTTATATTTGCATTTAAAATATATGCATTTATGTGTATATATGTATATATTCATATTTATATATACTATTTTTTTTATTTTATAGTATATACATGTATGTGTATGTATATATGATATACATACACATACATATATACGTGTGTGTGTATATATATACCATATGCATATACATACACATACATATATACGTGTGTGTGTGTATATATATATACACCATATTCACCAATTCTATTAGGAAGCTCCTTCCATGTTTGGATCTCATCCTTCGTTCTGCCAGCTTTTCCTTACAGCCCTCCCCAAGCCTCAGTCTGACTCCAGCATTGCTTGTCTGTTTTCATCTGAAGTTAACCTCCTTCATAAGCAACACTGCACGTGGCTCTGTTGTCACTACCTCCACAAGCCAGACCTAATGACCCTTTTTTGGGTAGTCTGAGCCTGCAACAGCAAATGTCTGAGAGAAATAAGAGAAAAAAAGCAGAAATATTCCCTGTGAAGTGCTAAAGGTATAGGAAATTATCAAAACGGTATGTGATAAAGTTTTCTTTGATGGCCAGGAAAGCAGGGACAAGAAATACAGGGGAGAAGATGAGAGCAGAAAAGTGACATCTACATATTAAAGAAAATAAGCAAGAAGTGAATGATGCTATAATTCTACCCCCGGGGGTTCTGGTGACAAACCACTCAGATTCTGACTTCATGGTGCATGCCACCGCCAGCACCCCTCAGTGGAATTATACCCTTGCGTTACAGAGTTGCTTGTCTGTTATTATGCTCAGAAGAGTTTAAAAAATATGCCCAGTGTTGTTGAAATGAGAAGTGGAGGCAGCCAGGCATAGCTTGCAATCAGTTCTCCCTGAATATGTTCCAGGGGAGCTTTGATGGGCTGAAGAGGCTGCCACATGGCCTAGTTGGTAGGCTATTTTCAAAGAAGTCCATCTTCCATTAGGTTTCTTCTATTCCTCACTGGGCCTCACAATCGTGATAGCCACTACTAAGCCATGGGGTACTAATGACCATCCTCATGGTAGTGGCTGCAATCCTAGAAACAAGTTAGCAGTCTTGGGATTCAAAGTTCTTGTGAAATGCCCATTACAAAATTGCCACATGTTTTGAGAACTGCGCCATTTTGAATAGAGCAAAATAAGGTGGGTGGTGGAAGAGTTGTGGGGGAAGCAAAGAGATTAAGGCTAACACTCGTAGGAACTAAGTTTATGAGTCTTTTAGGAAGACTTTGTTTAAGGGCTTTTGGCATGGAAAGTTCAACCACCCTGAATGTTCTTTTGTACAGAATCACCTAGAAATGGGATCATTTTATCTAGAATCATAGTTCTCTTTTTCATTTAACTTCAGTGAGCATTTATTTAAAGCAATAAATTACGGGACCCTGTAGATATTATCCAGTATAATATGTAAACATGGACAATTCTCATCAAATTACAACTTGAATGGGTACATTACTCATCTTTGTATCTCTACTCTTCCCAAATTCTCAGCAAAGTGTTCAAAATATTTGAATGAGTTCTTTAAATGCATGAATGAATAGATGGCTGAATGCACAGACACATGGACAGATGTTTCAAACTGATAACCAAGATCTTCATTGAACATTGATGGCCCACCTCAAAATCAAGGTTTGAATGTCCATTTCCGTATCCTCACTTGTGACAAACATTTCTTACAGATCATGGCATTCATTTCACTGAGTGGCTTGGAATCTTGAGAATAAAGTCTTCCAATAAGATAAGAGCACCTGAGATAAATTCTAGAATTGTTAACATCATAAACCAACATTTTTTGTCTCATACACCAGTCACATTACAACGATCCAATTTAGAAATAAGCTGGGTGATGATAACAGCTTCCTGTGACATAAGTTTTTAGTTATTCAATTACTACACAGAAGCTCTTCAATTAGTTTTGCACTCATTGGTAAAATTTTTAAAAATCTGCTCTAGGGGCCCATCTTCTGCCTATGAAATCAAGAGTCTGGTCTCTAGAGCCAAATACAGAACTTCGAAGCCCAACTATATACCCTTTATACATGCTTATTGTTGACCTGATTTCTATTTCATAGTTTAGTTTGCTATTTTAAACACAATGTTTTTTTGCATTATATTCCATGATTGTTTTTTTTTTTTTTTTTTTTTTTTTTATAATAACTTTTATTAAGCTTCAAATGAACGTTTACAAATCCAATCAGTCTGTCACATATAAGTTTACATACATCTCACTCCCTACTCCCACTTACTCTCCCCGTCTTGAGTCAGCCCTTTCAGTCTCTCCTTTCTTGACAATTTTGCCGGCTTCCCTCTCTCTCTATCCTCCCATCCCCCCTCCAGGCAAGAGTTGCCAACACAATCTCAAGTGTCCACCTGATATAATTAGCTCACTCTTCATCAGCATCTCTCTCCCACCCGCTGACCAGTCCCTTTCATTTCTGATGAGTTGTCTTCGGGGATGGTTCCTGTCCTGTGTCAGCTGAAGGTCTGGGGAGCATGGCCGCCGGGATTCCTCCAGTCTCAGTCAGACCATTAAGTTTGGTCTTGTTATGAGAATTTGGGGTCTGCATCCCACTGATCTCCTGCTCCCTCAGGGGTCCTCTGCTGAGCTCCCTGTCAGGGCAGTCATCGATTGTGGCCGGGCACCAACTAGTTCTTCTGGTCTCAGGATGATGTAGGTCTCTGGTTCATGTGGCCCTTTCTGTCTCTTGGGCTCTTAGTTGTCATGTGGGCTTGGTGTTCTTCATTTTCCTTTGCTCCAGGTGGGTTGAGACCAATTGCTGCATCTTAGATGGCTGCTTGTTAGCATTTAAGACCCCAGACGCCACATTTCGAAGTGGGATGCAGAATGATTTCATAATAGAATTATTTTGCCAATTGACTTAGAAGTCCCCGCAAACCATGTTCCCCAGACCCCCGCGCTTGCTCCGCTGACCTTTGAAGCATTCATTTTATCCCGGAAACTTCTTTGCTTTTGGTCCAGTCCAATTGAGCTGACCTTCCATGTATTGAGTGTTGTCTTTCCCTTCACCTAAAGCAGTTCTTATCTACTGATTAATCAATAAAAAACCCTCTCCCACCCTCCCTCCCTCCCCCCCTCGTAACCACAAAAGTATGTGTTCTTCTCAGGTTTACTATTTCTCAAGATCTTATAATAGTGGTCTTATACAATATTTGTCCTTTTGCCTCTGACTAATTTTGCTCAGCATAATGCCTTCCAGGTTCCTCCATGTTATGAAATGTTTCAGAGATTCGTCACTGTTCTTTATCGATGCGTAGTATTCCATTGTGTGAATATACCACAATTTATTTACCCATTCATCCGTTGATGGACACCTTGGTTGCTTCCAACTTTTTGCTATTGTAAACAGAGCTGCAATAAACATGGGTGTGCATATATCTGTTTGTATGAAGGCTCTTGTATCTCTAGGGTATATTCCTAGGAGTGGGATTTCTGGGTTGTATGGTAGTTCTATTTCTAACTGTTTAAGATAACGCCAGATAGATTTCCAAAGTGGTTGTACCATTTTACATTCCCACCAGCAGTGTATGAGAGTTCCAATCTCTCCGCAGCCTCTCCAACATTTATTATTTTGTGTTTTTTGGATTAATGCCAGCCTTGCTGGTGTGAGATGGAATCTCATCGTAGTTTTAATTTGCATTTCTCTAATGGCTAATGATCGAGAGCATTTTCTCATGTATCTGTTGGCTGCCTGAATATCTTCTTTAGTGAAATGTGTGTTCATATCCTTTGCCCACTTCTTGATTGGGTTGTTTGTCTTTTTGTGGTTGAGTTTTGACAGAATCATGTAGATTTTAGAGATCAGGCGCTGGTCGGAGATGTCATAGCTGAAAATTCTTTCCCAATCTGTAGGTGGTCTTTTTACTCTTTTGGTGAAGTCTTTAGATGAGCATAGGTGTTTGATTTTTAGGAGCTCCCAGTTATCGGGTTTCTCTTCATCATTTTTGGTAATGTTTTGTATTCTGTTTATACCTTGTATTAGGGCTCCTAGGGTTGTCCCAATTTTTTCTTCCATGATCTTTATCGTTTTAGTCTTTATGTTTAGGTCTTTGATCCACTTGGAGTTAGTTTTTGTGCATGGTGTGAGGTATGGGTCCTGTTTCATTTTTTTGCAAATGGATATCCAGTTATGCCAGCACCATTTGTTAAAAAGGCTATCTTTTCCCCAGTTAATTGACACTGGTCCTTTGTCAAATATCAGCTGCTCATACGTGGATGGATCTATGTCTGGGTTCTCAATTCTGTTCCATTGGTCTATGTGTCTGTTGTTGTACCAATACCAGGCTGTTTTGACTACTGTGGCTGTATAATAGTTTCTGAAGTCAGGTAAGGTGAGGCCTCCCACTTTCTTCTTCTTTTTCAGTAGTGCTTTGCTTATCCGGGGCTTCTTTCCGTTCCATATGAAATTGGTGATTTGTTTCTCTATCCCCTTAAAATATGACATTGGAATTTGGATCGGAAGTGCGTTAAATGTATAGATGGCTTTTGGTAGAATAGACATTTTTACTATGTTAAGTCTTCCTATCCATGAGCAAGGTATGTTTTTCCACTTAAGTATGTCCTTTTGAATTTCTTGTAGTAGAGCTTTGTAGTTTTCTTTGTATAGGTCTTTTACATCCTTGGTAAGATTTATTCCTAAGTATCTTATCTTCTTGGGGGCTATTGTGAATGGTATTGATTTGGTTATTTCCTCTTCGGTGTTCTTTTTGTTGATGTAGAGGAATCCAAGTGATTTTTGTATGTTTATTTTATAACCTGAGACTCTGCCAAACTCTTCTATTAGTTTCAGTAGTTTTCTGGAGGATTCCTTAGGGTTTTCTGTGTATATAATCATGTCATCTGCAAATAGTGATAACTTTACTTCTTCCTTGCCAATCCGGATACCTTTTATTTCTTTGTCTAGCCTGATTGCCCTGGCTAAGACTTCCAACACGATGTTGAATAAGAGCGGTGATAAAGGGCATCCTTGTCTGGTTCCCGTTCTCAAGGGAAATGCTTTCAGGTTCTCTCCATTTAGAGTGACATTGGCTGTTGGCTTTGCATAGATGCCCTTTATTATGTTGAGGAATTTTCCTTCAATTCCTATTTTGGTAAGAGTTTTTATCATGAATGGGTGTTGGACTTTGTCAAATGCCTTTTCTGCATCAATTGATAAGATCATGTGGTTTTTGTCTTTTGTTTTATTTATGTGATGGATTACATTAATGGTTTTTCTGATATTAAACCAGCCTTGCATACCTGGTATAAATCCCACTTGATCAGGGTGAATTATTTTTTTGATGTGTTGTTGGATTCTATTGGCTAGAATTTTGTTGAGGATTTTTGCATCAATGTTCATGAGGGATATAGGTCTATAATTTTCTTTTTTTGTAATGTCTTTACCTGGTTTTGGTATCAGGGAGATGGTGGCTTCATAGAATGAGTTGGGTAGTATTCCGTCATTTTCTATGCTTTGGAATACCTTTAGTAGTAGTGGTGTTAACTCTTCTCTGAAAATTTGGTAGAACTCTGCAGTGAAGCCGTCCGGGCCGGGACTTTTTTTTGTTGGGAGTTTTTTGATTACCGTTTCAATCTCTTTTTTTGTTATGGGTCTATTTAGTTGTTCTACTTCTGACTGTGTTAGTTTAGGTAGGTAGTGTTTTTCCAGGAATTCATCCATTTCTTCTAGGTTTTCAAATTTGTTAGAGTACAATTTTTCATAATAATCTGAAATGATTCTTTTAATTTCATTTGGTTCTGTTGTGATGTGGTCCTTCTCATTTCTTATTCGGGTTATTTGTTTCCTTTCCTGTATTTCTTTAGTCAGTCTAGCCAATGGTTTATCAATTTTGTTAATTTTTTCAAAGAACCAGCTTTTGGCTTTGTTAATTCTTTCAATTGTTTTTCTGTTCTCTAATTCATTTAGTTCAGCTCTAATTTTTATTATTTGTTTTCTTCTGGTGCCTGATGGATTCTTTTGTTGCTCACTTTCTATTTGTTCAAGTTGTAGGGACAGTTCTCTGATTTTGGCTCTTTCTTCTTTTTGTATGTGTGCATTTATTGATATAAATTGGCCTCTGAGCACTGCTTTTGCTGTGTCCCAGAGGTTTTGATAGGAAGTATTTTCATTCTCGTTGCTTTCTATGAATTTCCTTATTCCCTCCTTGATGTCTTCTATAACCCAGTCTTTTTTCAGGAGGGTATTGTTCATTTTCCAAGTATTTGATTTCTTTTCCCTCGTTTTTCTGTTATTGATCTCTAGTTTTATTGCCTTGTGATCTGAGAAGATGCTTTGTAATATTTCGATGTTTTGGACTCTGCAAAGGTTTGTTTTATGTCCTAATATGTGGTCTATTCTAGAGAATGTTCCATGTGCGCTGGAAAAAAAAGTATACTTTGCAGCAGTTGGGTGGAGAGTTCTGTATAAGTCAATGAGGTCAAGTTGGTTGATTGTTGTAATTAGATCTTCCGTGTCTCTGTTGAGCTTCTTGCTGGATGTCCTGTCCTTCTCCGAAAGTGGTGTGTTGAAGTCTCCTACTATAATTGTGGAGGTATCTATCTCGCTTTTCAGTTCTGTTAAAATTTGATTTATGTATCTTGCAGCCCTGTCATTGGGTGCGTAAATATTTAATATGGTTATGTCTTCCTGATCAATTGTCCCTTTTATCATTATATAGTGTCCTTCTTTATCCTTTGTGGTGGATTTAAGTCTAAAGTCTATTTTGTCAGAAATTAATATTGCTACTCCTCTTCTTTTTTGCTTATTGTTTGCTTGATATACTTTTTTCCATCCTTTGAGTTTTAGTTTATTTGAGTCTCTAAGTCTAAGGTGTGTCTCTTGTAGGCAGCATATAGATGGATCGTGTTTCTTTATCCAGTCTGTGACTCTCTGTCTCTTTATTGGTGCATTTAGTCCATTTACATTCAGGGTAATTATAGATAAATAAGTTTTTAGTGCTGTCATTTTGATGCCTTTTTATGTGTGTTGTTGACAATTTCATTTTTCCACATACTTTTTTGTGCTGAGGCGTTTTTCTTAGTAAATTGTGAGATCCTCATTTTCATAGTGTTTGACTTTATGTTAGTTGAGTCGTTACGTTTTTCTTGGTTTTTGTCTTGAGTTATAGAGTTGTTATACCTTTTTGTGGTTACCTCATTATATACCCCTATTTTTCTAAGTAAAAACCTAACTTGTATTGTTCTATATCGCCTTGTATCACTCTCCATATGGCAGTTCAATGCCTCCTGTATTTAGTCCCTCTTTTTGATTATTGTGATCTTTTACCTATTGACTTCCATGATTCCCTGTTATGTGTATTTTTTTTTTTTAATTAATCTTAATTTGTTTGTTTTTGTGATTTCCCTATTTGAGTTGATATCAGGACGTTCTGTTTTGTGACCTTGTGTTGTGCTGATATCTGATATTATTGGTTCTCTGACCAAACAATATCCTTTAGTATTTCTTGTAGCTTTGGTTTGGTTTTTGCAAATTCTCTAAACTTGTGTTTGTCTGTAAATATCTTAATTTCGCCTTCATATTTCAGAGAGAGTTTTGTTGGATATATGATCCTTGGCTGGCAGTTTTTCTCCTTCAGTGTTCTGTATATGTCGTCCCATTCCCTTCTTGCCTGCATGGTTTCTGCTGAGTAGTCAGAACATATTCTTATTGATTCTCCCTTGAAGGAAACCTTTCTTTTCTCCCTGGCTGCTTTTAAAATTTTCTGTTTATCTTTGGTTTTGGTGAGTTTGATGATAATATGTCTTGGTGTTTTTCTTTTTGGATCAATCTTAAATGGGGTTCGATGAGCATCTTGGATAGATATCCTTTCGTCTTTCATGATGTCAGGGAAGTTTTCTGTCAGAAGTTCTTCAACTATTTTCTCTGTGTTTTCTGTCCCTCCTCCCTGTTCTGGGATTCCAATCACCCGCAGGTTATCCTTCTTGATAGAGTCCCACATAATTCTTAGGGTTTCTTCATTTTTTTTAATTCTTTTATCTGATTTTTTTTCAGCTATGTTGGTGTTAATTCCCTGGTCCTCCAGATGTCCCAGTCTGCATTCTAATTGCTCGAGTCTGCTCCTCTGACTTCCTATTACGTTGTCTAATTCTGTTATTTTATTGTTAATCTTTTGGATTTCTACATGTTGTCTCTCTATGGATTCTTGCAACTTATTAATTTTTCCAGTATGTTCTTGAATAATCTTTTTGAGTTCTTCAACAGTTTTATCAGTGTGTTCCTTGGCTTTTTCTGCAGATATCCTAATTTCATTTGTGATATCATTAAGCATTCTGTAAATTAGTTTTTTATATTCTGTATCTGATAATTCCAAAATTGTATCTTCATTTGGGAAAGATTTTGATTCTTTTGTTTGGGGGGTTGGAGAAGCTGTCCCGGTCTGCTTCTTTAAGTGGTTTGATATGGATTGTTGTCTCCGAGCCATCACTGGGAAACTAGTTTTTCCAGAAAATCCGCTAAAAAAAAAACTGCAGTCAGATCCCTATCAGAGTTCTCCCTTTGGCTCAGGCTATTCAGATGTTAATGAAGCCGCCTGGGAAGGGTGGGGGAGGGAACAGAGAGATAGGAGAGTAGCACCTCAGAATATAGCCAGAGTTGCTTGTCTTGCTTGGAATGACTGTTATATCTGAGATTCCCGCGGGCGCGTCGCCTATGTGTGCTGGCTGTGTGGAGATTGCCCCCGGGGGGTCTGGCCCGCTGGAGTCACGGTCAGATCCTCCGCTTCCAGCCCCACGCCCAGCGTCAAGGCTCCCCTACTGGGACGGTGCACTCTCAACTCCAAAATCAGTCGCTGCCTCCCGGGGACTTCTCGTCTCTCCAGCCGCGTGGCCGTGCCGCCCCCGTGAACTAGGTGGGCCCCCTCCCGGGGTTAGTTCAGATGGGTGGAGTAGCTCCCTGTGCTTGTGCCGCGACCGAGTGTCCTGGCTGGAACGCTGTTCTCCCCACTCCAATACCAGTCGCTGCCTCCCGGGGACTTCTCCTACCGGCTGCGTCCCACGCCGCCCGCGCGACCCGGCTGGTCCCCTTCCCGGGGTTAGTTCAGGGGGTGGAGCAACTCTCTGTGTTTATGGCGTACCTGCGTGCAGTCCTAATCCCTGCGGGACGGTTCCCCGGCTCGGATGCTGCTCTTTCTGCTCCAAGATCAGTCACTGCCTCCCGGGGACTTCTCCTACCGGCTGCGTCCCACGCCGCCCGTGGAACCAGCTGGTCCCCCTCCCGGGGTTAGTTCAAGGGGGTGGAGCAGGTCTCTGTGCTTGTGCCGTACCTGACTGGTACGCTGGCTCCAGGCTCTGGAAACAATCGCTGCTTCCCCGTATTAGTTCGTTCTCCGTCTCTAAATCTGTGTTTGTTGTTCAGGGTTCGTAGATTGTTATGTATGTGATCGATTCACTTGTTTTTCCGTGTCTTTGTTGTAAGAGGGATCCGAGGTAGCGTCTGCCTAGTCCGCCATCTTGGCTCCGCCTCCCCCATGATTGTTTTTTATTGGAATGTAAGAAAGCTCTTGATTTTTGTGTAGCAATCACCTTTTTTTTTTTTATCACCTTACTCTCTCATTTTGAAGGATTTGTAGGTGATTAAAATTTTATAAGTGAGTTATCATTTCACCTACAAATAAGTTTGAACCTTCACGTAACTGTAATTCTCTCTACCTCTTCTTATTTGAATTGTACTGCCTAAGACATTTAATACTGTGTTGAAAAGTAGGGATTTGTTACCAGCTGTGTGACCTTGAGTAAACTGCTTACCCATTTGTGTCTCAGTTTTCTTATCTGTAAAATTGGTAAAGGTTATAATACACTTAGTAGGGTTTCTGAACATCCTAAAGCCTTTTGACAATATAAATACCTAGTTATATAGTACTGTAATTTTCCAGATCAGAGTGCACGTCAGCAATTTCTAAATTGTGATATAATGCTCATAACCATCATTTTAGTGGATATATAATATACAACTGAATTGAGTTTCCATTTTTATTTATCACTTGCCTGTTTCTTGAAAGTGCTTGAGATGTTCAGAGAATGTAATATACATGGCATTCAAAATATGAATTCTATAATGCTAATGATCCTGCCTAACTGCTCTTTCAACTGGCTTACTTGAAAAATATTTCGAGAATAGATTTTAATTGGTCCTAGATTTTAGATTAAAATGGTCACTTTTGGAGAAAGTACCATAATTATTTTCTCTTATTGTGCATGGCAATAACCAACCCCAACACTGGCATATTCCAAAGCAATTTTGATAATCAGCAAAATAGACGAAAATGAATTTTGGATGCAGAAGGGACTTTTCATGACATATCTGTAGTCTAATCATTTTATTTTACAGATAGGGAAACTGAAACACAGAACAGTTCCATGAAGATCTGTGATATTTTTGACGAAGCTATTAAATATTTGATGACAATAGCGATTTTTGTTGGAGCATGACACATCATTAATTTTTTAATTCAACAAATGTTTATTGAGCATTCACTATGTGAAAGGGTTGTGTATACGGCGGTGAGCAAATGATTCAATGAACAAAAACAATATTCAAATGTCAGAAACAAACAGCTCCATCTATAACCCAAGTCATCTGGAGGATGACATTGACATAAGAAAAAGATAATCAGAAATTAAAGTAAGTGAGACTTTGACATATAAACCGTCAGCAGTAACCTTGCCTAAATATACCTTGCCTATATTTAGTAAACTTGCCAAACCTATACCCTAGTCCAAACTAATCATATTTATCCTAGATGACTGCATCAGCCTCCTACGTGGTCCCCCTGCCTCCACACAGCAGTCAGAATGATCTTTACCATGATCCTATTCAGATCATCCATGCTTCCAGACACTTCTAGAAGCAAAGATGGTGAGATCTTGGCTCGTATGCTTTGGATACTTTATTAAAAAACACAATCCCTAGACATCATGTTTAGTAAACTAGAGGGTCAGTGAAAATGAAGGAAACCTTTAATGACATGGATTGACACAATAGCCGCAGCAATGGACTAAAACATACCAACAATAGTGTATGTAGATGGCACAGGACCGGGCAACATTTCATTCTGTTATATATGGGGTTGCCATGAGTCTGAGTTGACTGGATGGCAACTTAACAACAACAACAATCAGATCATACCACTACCCTACTTAAAACTACCCAATGGCTCCTCATACAGCCTGAGGTATCTATGGCTGCATAATAACAACTCCGGACCTTAGTGGTTAAAACAACGATCAGTCATTGTTTCTCATACACCTACGGGTCAGCTTGGCAGTTCTGCCTATCTGGTCTATGCTTAGCTGATCTTAGCTTGACTCTCCTATGCCTGCAGCTAGCCAGCAGGCCAGCTGGGGGCTTGTGATCTAGGATAGCTTCGCTCACATATCAAATAGTTGGTTGGCTGTAGCTGGGGTGACAGAGGTGAGTGGACCTCATGTCTGTCATCATCCAGCCGATCACTTCA